>NC_143016.1:58787022-59120459 GCF_055824585.1 Amblyomma mixtum
ATCCTGTACGCGCCACTCATGAGGCAAGAAATGCTTTTGCATTAATAAGAGTACAGTTTGCAGTCTAGTGTTATTTGCGGTCGACCCGCCGCGATGGCTCAGTGGTTAGGCCGCTCGGCTACTGAGCCGGGAGTAACTGTACCCGGGAGTAACCGCGACGGTAGCGTTTACATGGCGGCGAAACGCAAAAGGCGAACGTGTCCTGAGCGATGTGAGTGCACATTAAAGATCCCCAGGTGGTCGACATTATTCCGGAGCCTTCCACTACGGAATCCCTTTCTCTTTTTCTTCTTTCACTTCAACATTGCTTCCTTCTCTTACGGCTCGGCTCAGGTATCCACAGAGATGTGAGACAGATACCGCGCCATTCCCCCAAAAAACAATGTTTAAAAACCAATTTTTCTTTAGAGCGCGAATAAGATTAGACTGGAAACTAGACAGTCTTATTTGCTTCGTGCAAAAGGGCCCGGGACCTGCCAGGCTTTCTACTTGCACGCGTTGCCAGGCCGAAAAGCGGGGACCGCTTCAAGAAACAAGGCGACGCGCGCTCAAGCGGGTATACGAATGCCGACAGGGCGGCAGCGCGTTCAGCGGCTTCCGGCCATATCGGCGCTGCGCAGTTGTCAATTAGAGGACCTTCACTCCTTCACGGGAAGCGCGGCACGCCTCAGCGATCCCTCCGAGAGATGCACACTCGCGTGAACGCGCATGCATCATTGGAGCCGTTGGCGCCAAAGCGTCTTGGATGGCCGCCAAGTCGGTCCACAGATCTCCGCTCTCGCGTGCTCCCTGTGTGCCATCCCCTTCTCTCTTATTCTTTTCCTTTTTTGTTTTCTTTGAGTATTTCTCTCCGCTCTTGGCTTTCGAAAGTGCACGCAGTATATATATATATATATATATATATCACGACGTATTTCCTGATGAAGCGTGCGTCACACACTTGTGCATATCGCGTGGTGCTCCTCTCGAGATAATCGAAAGATAGGAAGTGCGAGAGTGTAAGCTCTCGTGACCCCATGAGCCCATGAGTGGTGCTCTCCCACCCGTGCTCTGGCACCTTAGCGGAAAGCGATTCACTGCTGTAGAGGTAGCCGCAGGGGCCTGAGAGGGCACGGCAGGACACGTACAAGAATATATTCCTACACCGTGAGGCGAGGGTTCGAGGCGCCTCTGAGGCGAGCAGCTCGGCGGCGGCGCTTGCGCGGGCAGTTGCGGAGAAATGTCGAGGTCAAGGGCGGGGTCCCGAAGGAAACGCGTACGCGTAGTGACACTAAGCGAAGCCGTAAAGCGCACCTTCAAATGTCCGTGGAATGTTCAGTTATGCGACGAACCCTTCTAAGCATGGTGGACAAAAAAAAAAAAAAAACTCAGGAGAGAGCGTGACGTGCGCCTTTTCTCCCCGGTTTTTCGCACTCCGAGCTTGTCCCTAATGTTCTGGTACCGGTATGTTTCAGTGCGCTCGTATGCGCGGCCCATGGCGCGGGCGTCTGCAGCAAGGAGGATAGTCTACAGCACGGTGGAAAAAAGTCTACAGTCAGTTTGCCGCGCTGGTCCGCGCATGCGCGTGAGCGGCGGTAAGAGGTGTCACCGCACACTATCGCGTGGTGTGATCACGTGGAGAACTGCCTATTTCCTTTTTACTTTTTATGACTAGGCTTCAAGGTTACCGCCGGACGAGCCCTCCTTAGTTTTTTTTTTTTCCTCCTTGCTTCTAAGCGAACTCTCTCTCGTCCTTCCTACCCTCAGCGCTTTTCCATGATGCACGTCTAAAATCTGCTTGAGCAAGAACACGAGTTGTGGCAGGAACTCGCATGGCTGCTGCCAGATCCGAGAATAGGCCATGCGGCGGGGTTATCGGCACCGTAACGGAGTCAACCTCCCCGACGCTCTGCTGCCGGATTCCCAACCGTGTTGATATGCGATTCTTTTTTTTTTTCTTTTTCTAGTAAATTGCTTTCAGCACAAAGAGTCGGGTGAGGCGAAATAAATTCGACAATGAGCTTATGTTCTTCGCCAAATGCTCGATCCTCAGCCATCCCAGAGTCCCCGTCAGCAGTTTGCAGGCGTTCGACATGCATGCTGCTACGCCACGAAACTCAGGATATGTTGAACCCATGTTTGCCCATATCTGATCTACCCAGGGTAAACGAACTCAAGCATTCTTTGCTTTTCTGCATTCACGTTCCCCTTCCAATTTTAAATGAATGAATACCTTCTCATTCCTTCCGCTATAATACTATACTTTGGTTACGGTATGAGTTCCTTACAATTTGTACCGTGCGCACACACAAAATCCCCACAGCTGCTCAGATCACCAACTCGGATCAAGAAAGAGTTTGAACAGGTTAACGGCCGATTTTATGCGAGCGATGAGCGTCATTTGTTGTGGGCATGCCCAGCTATGGCTTCTATGCGCAAACGCTTCCGCGGGTATGCAGTGGAACCGCGAAGGAGGCTACAAAAATTGGACAATGGACAGCCGGTATGCTGACAAAATTGTGGCTTCCTGAACGAAACTGGCCACCACGTCCTCCTTTCTCCTGTATGACCTATTCCCATTTCTAAACCTATCACTTGCGCATATGGCAGGTTCTCTCAGATAATGAATGGTAGCTTACCAATATCCCTGAAGAGAAAAGTATACAACAGCTGTATCCTACCGGTACTCACCTACGGGGCAGAAACGTGAAGGCTAACAAAGAGGGTTCAGCTTAAGTTAAGAACAACGCAGCGAGCTACGGAAAGGAAAATGACAGGTGTAACGTTAAGAGATCGGAAGAGGGCGGAGTGGGTGAGGGAACAAACGCGGGTTAATGACATCTTAGTTGAAATCAAGAGGAAGAAATGGGCTTGGGCAGGGCATGTAATGCGAAGGCAAGATAACCGCTGGTCCTTAAGGGTAACGGAGTGGATTCCAAGAGAAAGCAAACGTAGCAGGGGACGGCAGAAAGTTAGGTGGGCGGATGAGATTAAGAAGTTTGCGGGGATACAGTGGCGGCAAATGACAAAGGACAGGGTTAATTGGAGAGACATGGGAGAGGCCTTTGCCCTGCAGTGGGTGTAGTCAGGCTGCTGATGATGACTTGTGGCGAATTTGTCGAATAAAAAACAAAACAAAACCGCTCGATGGAAATTGAGCTGTTTACCGTTTAGTGAGGCAGTTGCTACGCATTTCCTTTCGACGTAACCACTTTTTTTTATCTATATCGTGGTCCTTTCGAGAAGCGTGACTTTGAACGGCGGCCGTGTGCCTCAATCGCCCTTCTGTTCTACGAACGCTTGCATGCCACGGTCGTCAGCTCTGCAGAGCTTTGTCCGCAGGGGTCTTCGCACATCTGTGAGGGAACCTTGCAACGGGACTCCAGGGACCAATTACGCATGCGCAAACAAACGCACCAGACATGCTGCGTACCATAGAACGAAGCTAGATGATCTTCGCTGCATTAAGGCATGCACCACAATGGATGATGCGTTTTGCGAGAGTGAAAGCCAGAACTTTGTGATCCAGACAGTTATATTCTTCATGCTTCATATAGATACCAAGCGTGAAGCTTCCCATAAAATCTGTGATTTTATGGGAGAGGCTCAGAGCCAATAACGAGAATTTTGTTCAAACTGAAAGAGTCAATGGTACGCCAGTGCCATTGGGGTCACCTACTCGCGATCACCGCATGAATTCCGTGAAGAATTTGAGCGTTCCCGTTTGCAGCTACAGCACATAGACACAAACACACAAAACCGCCAGCAAAAACACAGGGAAGGCGAACACACAGTCCGAGCAGCACGTACTGCCCTAGTCCCACCCCAACCCTTCGCTTCTCGTCTCTGGGGCATCCGGTCCGTCATGCGGTGTGTCGTCGATACACTACCCTCAAAACCCCAGGAGTCCGCTCATCGGCTCAATCTTGCGGCCTGAACGCGACCTTGCAAGGCCGGGCCTTTTCGCTCCCGGTTAACCGTCGTTGCCGCCATCTGCCGCGTTTGTTTCAAGGCACACTCATTTCGACGGCGCCAAAAAAGCGGCTGCTGAGCCTCGACAAAAAGCTAACATACAGAAAACAACGTTCGGGCTGCGCGCGCCATGGGGCCCTGCAGCGCAACAACGCGGCAACTCAACTGGACTCATCGTTTTCAGTCGCTACTCCAGCCAGCCAACACATGTACGAGCGTTTCTTTACTAATCTCAGTGACGTCAACGCTTCGCCAAGCGAAGCACTTTCCCTGGCTACGAGTGAATTTCGGTTTGCTCTTTTAGCTGCTTCAAAACGGTTCAGCTCGGTATACCGATCCAACTGTCCGCTAGCCACAGTCGCCCGTCGCCGCCGTGATGCTGTGTCGCTCACAGCGACAAGTTCGCGTCCTCTCAGGCGAATCTTATCCGAACCGAGGAGAAGGAGATATAAGGCAAAGGGTGTAGCAGACACGTCGATCGCCGGCCACTCCAGGCGGTTGTGCATTCACTGCACAAGGCGCAGCGCCGCCAACACAAAGCCTTCTCGAGTGGCCGAGTTGCGCTTCTGTTAAATGTGCGATATACACACGCGATAGCTGCTCAGCGCGATATCGCACTAGCCTCGGTGAGGTTTCGGGAAGCCGAACGATTTCGCAGCCGCGGAAGTATGCCGCATGGACGCTATACAGCCTCCTTTTCCAGGAGTGCTCCGAGCGCGGCACGATTATAGGAACTTATTCAGCGCAAAGAACACTTTTCTTTCCATGTATACTATAGTTCTTCCGCAAGAGGCGCGGTAGAAATGGTATTAGGTGAGCTGTTTCGGAGGGGGGGAGATGTTTTATACTCTATTTAAGCTAAGTAGCCTTCACATGATAAAAGCTTTTCCTGCTCCCCTGTTAGGTACACGGGTTCCTGAGTCAGATACAAAAACATTTATGGAAACGAACATTCCAAGCAAGATACTGCAACCTGCCACGCGTACAAGCATCAATTTGTGCACAACACAACTTTCAGGCATTCACTGACTTTATTGCTCGGGCTGGCGACAAATGTGCGGAGCGAATGATGTTTTCTCTCGTTCACCACATCGACCCTCCACACCGTGTATTAGTTTTTCTCGTAACATTCATCCAGAACGGTAAATCTTTGTGGAGAGTAGTACGGGGTCACCTTTGCATGAGCGCCGGACCTCGACTATCCAATCTTTTTAACCATCGATTTTCTTGAAGGATTTCGACGCAAGAATATGTCCTCGTTCGAAAATAGCTAATGCACGCTTTGTTTGTTTCAATGCTCCTCGCAGCGGACTGCGTGGACAATCCTGTTTTGAAATCTCATTCGCTCTCTCTTCTCCAACACACTTGCCAGCTCTTCTGTCATTGTCTCGTTTGTTCTGTCGCACCTCTCGGTTCAGAAGGGTGGCGAAAAGTTTGGGAGCATTAATTAACATGCGCTGAATCGAAAGCTGCAACCGCTCTTCGCGTTCTATTTCCTCCAATAGGAGTGCATGTGTAAGAAATTGCGGTTTGGGATGTTTTTTATAAGAGCAACGATTAACTCTGCGTGCTAATCAGCCACTATAGCGGAGGCATTAGGCAAGACACTCGAGGCACATGCATCATCTTCACCATCTTTAGTATGCATTCAAGGACACACAGCAATGCATCAGAAGCTGCGAGCACCAGATCTGTGCAGATTATTAGGGACGTCAGCGCGTGAGAGCAGCTTACTTGGCGAAGCCGTTTACAGCCACTGCAGGTGGCAGGTGGCGTACAGGAAAATCTCGGGAAAAGCAACCTGGCACTCACAGGCCCCATTAGCCACTTCCGGCAAAGGCATTGACAGCTTCTAATGCTATCGCGCTTCCGACTATCTTCCGACACATAACTGAATTAGGTACTCCAGTTTTTTTTTTATGAGCACCCTTGAACAGTTGTCAATGTTAATACTATAAAAAAAAATTCGCTGTGGCTTAGCTTGGTTAAGCCCGGTAATTGCGAAAGCAATATCCGTACGTACGCCATGGTACAGCTGGTAGTGTAGCTGGTGGTGGTCCTTGTGGTTAGACTTGTGGTGATGCATCGATTATATAATCCAATCCAATCCACTCCAATCCAAACCAATCAAATCCCATGCAATCCAATCCAATCCACTCTAATCTAATCTAATGTAATCTAATCCAATCCAATCCACTTCAATCCACTGCTATCCAATCCAATGTAATGTAATCTAATCTAATGTAATCTGATCTAATCCAATCCAATCCAATGCGGTCCAGTCCAAACCAATCCAATCTAATGCAATCAAGGTGAAATGAAGGTCAATGGTGGTCACCGCCGCGGCACGGCAAAGGCGTGAAAGTGCAAGTAGTATTGCTTTCGCAATAAAATAACTACAAATTGTAATGCTTTCCCAGCGGCGATTGTTTATCAGGGAAGTATTTGCATTACGCGTTCAATGCTGCAGAAATCTGAAGAGAAGGATGGTATCTTTACTCCACTTTAAAAACATTTAATTTCATCAATTTCATCACAACTGGGCCTACTATAGTTACTTATTGCGTACTTCTCAGTGAAAAGAGCTACACTTTACTTTTTTTCGCTCCTCCTTGTGCGGCCTGCCAGAGCTTAATCAGGTCACGATGGCGAGAGCGTTCTGCTTCCGCGCCACGATACTTCTTTAATAAAACACTCAATCACAAATTTCAGACAGATGGAGATGCGTGTTTGAAAGGGTAAAACCGCTTCCTTCATTTGCAGGACGGAACCGAAGGCTTTGCGGATTGGATTGGAAAACATTTATTCCGTCAAAAATGCAGATGCAGACGGTCCGCGCTAGATGGCCACCAAACCATGGCTGGCGGCGACCTGAGCGGCCCACTCGGTGGCCAAGGCTTGAACGCCCGGGTCCGAGCTGACCAGCACGGCCTCCCATCGCTCAACAGAAGCAATTCGTACTAGAACCTCCGGTGAAGGTTCTTCTTTACATTGCCATAGTATGTGGTCATACGTGGCTGTTTCGCCACAGAATCTGCACTCGGGGATATAGTCATCCGGGTACGTTTTTGATAATAGATAGGGGGTAAGAAAGGACCTCGTTTGGAGTCTCCTCCAGGTGGTCTCTTGTGCCTTATCCAACGTTTTGTGAGGTGGTGGAAATTTGTGTCTTTCCAATTTGTAATGAGTGGAAAAAAGTGAATTGCATTTTGGAGAGTCATAAACCTCATTTTATTTTGGCGACACTCCAAACATGCAAAAAAGCACACTTTTGTCTATTCTTGTAAGCAACAGGGACGGTGCACTGAAATTAAGCGCACAAAGCTTGCTATAGCTCAGAACGCAACGTATATGTGCTTCGCGGTGCTTACCGCAAAACCGCTAACGACGCGTTTTTCTGCGCAGAATGCCCTCGCTTAGGAGCAAAGTGCTCCAAAGGTGTGATTGCAACGCCGCATATGCTACACGGCGATTTTTTATCATCCAAAGAGGGAGAGCGAGGGCGAATGCTTACGTCAGCCAGGTTACGCTCTTTTCGAGATAACACTGGCTGCAATTTTTTAGACGTCTAGGTGTAGAACCAACTGTGCATTGGTCATCAGAAATGGATTTTCGTCTCCTTGTTGATGTGGATCCCCAGCTCGCAATAGGTTGTGTATCCCTGGAGTGACCTTCAAGGTGATCTTTCATGTCCCAACTTCAACAGGCAGCAGGTGCTCTCACTCAGAAATTTACAAGGGGGCTTGGCTAAAAATTCAGGGAGGCACTTTGTTGACCTAAAGTGCGGTGAGGCGGAAGCCTTAAGCGCGGTGTTGCTGCTTGTGTGACTGATGTGTGGTTAAGATGTTAAGCTTCGCCTCTGTGTGTGTAACGCGATAGCGTCTTGAAACGCTGCCAGGGAGACCACCGATCACCATCGCCCGTTCGGCTCTACGCCTTGCTCGTCGGTAAATTGGTTTTTGAGGAAAGGAAATGTAACTGTCTCGCATATCTTGGTGGGCACCTGAACCTCGCCGTAACGGGAAGGGAGGATAAGATGGGAGTGAACGAAGACACCGTATACTCACTAGACGCGCCTTTGTTCATTCCAAACAATCGAGCTGGCATGGCGGAGTGGTTAGCGTGCTCCTCTCGCACTCCGGAAACCCTGGTTCGATTCCCCAACTCAACCAATTAATTAGGCTAATTGGTTAATTAACTAATTAACTAAACTCAGTCACACTTACTTCGAGCATCACTATACCATCCCTTTAATTGGTTGCATGGTTACTAGCCAAAGTACACACAATTGGCCCCTTTTGATATTCGCGCACAGTGACGTCACGACTATTTGGACCAATTGAAAAGCGTAACATTTCTGTCGACAACTCCTGCTTACAACGATGAGGCATTAGAGAGTTTTAGTATAGCGTACGTAGACATACGCAAAGGCATAGCGTACGCTATAAAATAGCGTCAGTCGTACTGCGCATGCGCCAGACGCTATTTCAAACCGATGTCTTACGTACGTTCGCATTACGTACGCTATTTTTCGAATTTAGCGTGCGTGCTCTTGCGTACGCCAGGAAAAATGGCGTTGTCAACATGGCGGCGCCCACGTCCCCCGCTTCGGAGAGAAGATGTCATGTTATTGGGTTTTTAGGCACATTCGTTGCCCTTAAATGGAACGTGTGATATTCGCTTTGCCTCCTCTCGCCGACAGCAGAACGAATGAGTGATAAACTTGCCCTATTTTGGATGCTGTGTAACGATTCCGCCGTTCCTAACCCTATCAAAACACCGGCCACTGTGGATTGGCTTGATTTGGATTTTTATGCCAAGGTAGTCATAGCCTTGCCAAAAGTAGCCGTTTCGGCTGTTTCGGCTGTAGGGCAGTAGGGGTCCGAGAAAATAGTAGTACATACCATGACGTTCTTAAAAAACCTTGCTCGGTTCGGTTACCTAAAAAAATTAAAAGAAAGCTAGGCCCTGCCTCGACTGCGCAGTGCGCGATTCATCGGTGACGCCATGCAACCGGCTATCCACGTGATATCACTTGGATCAGCGGGGCCAATGCCTTGGCAAACCGCGAAATATACGACACAAAATGTTTTTACATTATAACACCAGTTGGCGCCACTGCGGTCTTCGCTATCGTTGCCTTCGGGCGGTTCTACGGTAAACTAAAAGTGCTCTTGCGACTCCCGCTAAATGCTTGCGTATACCGTACGTAAGAGCTCGTACGCTATACTAAAACTCTCTATTAATGGCTTCCGCCTTAAATTCACGCTGTACGTGCGCTTTGGTTGGTTGGTTTATGGGGTTTAACGTCCCAAAGCGACTGAGGCTATGAGAGACGCCGTAGTGGAGGGCTCCGGAAATTTGGACCACCTGGGGTTCTTTAACGTGCACTGACATCGCACAGTACACGGGCCTCTAGAATTTCTCCTCCAAAGAAATTCTAGCCGCCGCGGCCGGGATCGAACCCGCGTCTTTCGGGACAGCAGCCGAGCACCGTAACCGCTGAGCCACCGCGGCGGCGTACGTGCGCTTTCAGCCAACAGTATTAACATAAGGCATTCAGACCGGAATGGCGAAAGTCTTCCTCAGCATAATAAAATGCTGTAATAGAGTTACGAAGAAAAATCTGCAAACAGGATTTATCTAGAACCACCTGATCAGCAGCAAACTTGAGGCTCAATGTACGCCTTTGTCCGCCATGTGTGTTTTGTGTCCGTAATCTATAGCTCTACATTTATATCTCTTATTTACGTGTTCACTCATTTTACATTGAACGGCGGACAGGTAAGAGGAAAGTCGGCTCCAAAAGAAAGCTGAGCAGGTGCCCTTCTTAAATCCTGCTCTGCAGACAACCTTGCCGGTTTTTTTTTTTTTTTTTCAGAAAAAGCTGAGAAGGCGCACATTTTTAAACTGAAACTGTGTAAGCAGCCTTGAGACTGTTTTACAGCTGAAAGAATGCTTTCCTTGAGAAGTTTGTGCAGCCAGCCCTGAGTCTTTCTTCTAGGAAAACGGCTGTGAGCCTTTTGTTTCATTTTATGCAGCCTGTTTACGTGTCTAAAGCCATCATAATGTACCCCTATCATGCAGCAACCTCTAAAGAAGCTAGCAGTATGTTTTAAAAAAAATGTCTTCGTATATATGACCGAGAAGCCGTGTTTCAACATAGCCCAAATGTCTGCTGGTGCTAAAACATAGCATTCTTAGTGCAAACTTGAAGCACCTGGCTGTGATATTGCACAATGTGTATGTAGTCATACTCATTCTCAGCGCAGCATGGAGGCAAATGTCAGAACCGTACAAGTGCTACTTCCAACTCATCTTTTCGATAACAAATAGCAGCTTTTACATGGACACATACAGATGATACCAGAGGCAGGAAAGGGTTTGAAATATGGCATCTAAGAAATTAAATTCTGTGAAAAGCGAAACCGACATGTGTCTCCAGTAATAGGCGGGCTGCTGTATCTTTTATTGCAGGTATCCTGATTTAACGTCTAGGTTAATTGTTATCAACACCTCAAGCTCTCTGGCTGTTCATCGACTCTCCTCCTCCTGCACCGTCTCAGCATCTGGCACATGCAAGCCAGGTCTCAAGGAAACTCGAGTATACCCGGAAGAAGCAGACAATAAGAACTGCCGAGAATCGCTGAAGAATTGCCGGAGAATTGGAGGCATGATTTATAGGAATTATTTGGTTTGGTTTTATGGGGTTTAACGTCCAAGCGCGACTAAGGCTATGAGAGACGTCGTAGTGGAGGGCTCCGGAAATTTCGACCACCTGGGGTTCTTTAACGTGCACTGACATCGCACAGTACACGGGCCTCTAGAATTTCTCCTCCAAAGAAATTCAACCGCCGCGGCCGGGATCGAACCCGCGTCTTTTGGGGTCAGCAGCCGAGCACCATAACCACTGAGTCACAGCGGCGGCCAAATTTATAGAAATGAAACGGTAGGCGACCACAAGCGACTCAGTGTTGGGCTTGCTTCGCGGCAAATTTTATTTTCTACATGCCATGCTTAAGCACTTTTATGTCTCGGTTATCACACTCTTACATGTGCGTTCGTGTGCGTGCGTGTGCGTGCGTGTGCGTGCGTGCGTTATTTCTGGTCGATAATCTAGATTGGAAATACTGATTTTCCTGTGGCAGGCATCTCTAAGCTGTTGCTCAGTATATGATCCATTTTGGCAGTTATTTTAAGCAGAATAAAAAGTGGGACCAATGTGACTTTTTACCCACAGAAAGGTAACCCTTTGCGGAATAACAGATGTTATATGTCAGACACTTAATTAATACAGACAATACAGTGAAAGAAATGTTCACAGCACGGAATAGTACACATCAAACATTACTACATTTCATTTGCGTCAGAATTCAGTTGTTTACGACAAGTACAGCATGAAAAACAGGTTAGACATTCTGTGGCGTGAATTTATATGACAGCATACAAAATCAACGTATAATAAGTCAATTCAGGAAAATTAAGAAAGTTTTTGTTCACTTTCTAATTAATTTAATATAGTAGTGTGTGGTGCAACACTTCATGTTCGTATAGTAACTATGCGCGTCAGGAACAGGCGGCCCCCCGCAACGGCTCAGTGTTTACAGCCACGGAAGAAAATTGGTTTTGAAAATTGGCTTCGAGGAAAGGAAAGGGTGCAGTAACTGTCTCACATATCTCGGTGGTCACCCGAACCGCGCCGTAAGGGAAGGGATAAAGGAGGTAGTGAAAGAAGAAAGGATGAAAGAGTTGCCGTAGTGGAGAGCACCGGAGTAATTTCGACCACCTGGGGTTCTTTAACGTGCACTGACATCGCACAGTACACGGACACCCTTTGAGTTTCGCCTCAATCGAAACACGGCCGCCGCGGTCGGGTTCGACCCCGGGTACTCCGGCTCAGTCGACGAACGCCTCAACCACTGTGAATTGTAGGAAGCGGGATCAATCACGACCGTGGCGGCCGCATTTCGATGGATGAAAGAACTCCAGGCGGTCGAAATTAGACGTCTCTCACAACCCGTGTGTCGCGTTGGGACGTTCTACCCCCTATATACCATCCTCAGGGGTTAGAATTTTCATTTTGAACCAAAAAAAAAAACGCCGAATTCATTCTTGGCAATTCGGTTTTAACGGAAAACAGTCAGTCCTTGAAGGACGCTCAGAACTAGTTGCAAACAGTCACAAGTGAAAATGGAAAAAATGTGAAAGCCAGGAGCACGGTGAGAACGGGATCGGTGGAATTTGTAGCGCAGTTGTACGTCTTAAGGCATTACTCCAGTATAGACACAGGCTGCACGCAGACAAAGAGGCTCCAACACTCCGTAAAGCTTCTTGTATATTGACGACAGAGCCTTGTGCTCACAAACTGTCACCACTTTGTTTGAGCGGTTACATACTTCTGGATATGTTTAAAGACACTAAGGATGTTTTTAGTCGCAACAAACCAGATTCTAAAGCGAATCCCATCCATAAGGAGTCATGTTCTGGCTTCAGCGGTGGTTCAGGGGCACTTTCCTCACTGCCGCCATCATGCAGACTGCGTGATCCCATACGCCCTCTGGCTCCTCCTGGATTTTTGCTCTGAGCACTTTTTCTTTGAACCCGCCGCGGTGGCTCAGTGGTTACGGCGCTCGGCTGCTAGCCCGAAAGACGCGGGTTCGATCCCGGCCGCGGCGGCTGAATTTTGATGGAGGCGAAATTCTAGAGGCCCTTGTACTGTGCGATGTCAGTGCACGTTAAAGAACCCCAGGTGGTCGAAATTTCTGGAGCCCTTCACTACGGCGTCCCTCATAGCCTCAGTCGCTTTGGGACGTTAAACCCCGATAAATCGAATCACTTTTTCTTTGTTTTCAATCGGAAGCTTTTTTTTTTTTTTCCTATAGAGCGTTCGCTGCTTGCACGGTTCGTTCCGTGAGTGAAGGAGTGAGCAGTGTGTCGCATTTGTAAGCTATAGGATTACACTTCGATTTATCACAACCAGATAAAGTTATCCGCCATGAAGGCGACTATAGACACAGAGGCCTGGTTTTACTTGCATAAGCAGTTAAGTGTATGTGTTGCTTCCGCTTGCTTTTTTTTTCTTTTTTATCTTGTTTTAGCGCCCAGTTTTAAGAAATAAAACACTACTTCAATTCTTGTCCTATGAATCACTCACTTAATTTCTACCCCGTTACTTTTTTATCCCGGACGACGGTGTTTCATACTGCAACCATTGTTCTATACACAGCCATTTGTGTGCTCAGTTACAGGCACATCAGCTGCTCTCGCAAGTAAATAAGACAAGATAAACTGTCACAAGGCGAACCTTATTATAGTTTATGGTGTTCAAAGATATTTCTGAACTCTGTGGCGATCAAACAAACACTCTCGTTCAAGAAAATCGACTCTAGAAGGCATTTCATGTTTAAAAGTTGAACGTTTGCCACGTTGCCTAAACTGATCAAAAACGTCATTCACCATATCCTGGTGTATATAACAGAGTGATGTTTGTTCAATGGAACTAACAAATCATCCGCGCACCTAAAAACGTATAAAACATCTCTGCCATCGAGGGCATTCGCCAGTGAAAGGTCAGTATGTGATGTTCCTGTAACTAAAGGCTGTTATGACGTCGAGGTCAATCTCCTTATACGTGCTAACCACCTCTAATGTCACCCTAGCGGGTGCAGTTCATAGTATAGCAACAATAGTAGAAGTAGTAGCGGTTCAAAATAGCTGCAGGCACAGGAGATGCTATGAAGCATGGAGGAAGGAAAACTAAGGAGAGGCCCTTCGTATTCCCAATGCATTAGCGAGAATGTGGCGGAAGTGACTTCAAAATTTAGGCTTAAAAAGTCGGGACACTAGCAACGTTGTCGTTGTTGCTAAGAAAACTCGGGCCACTAGCAACGGCGTACGGCGTCGTTAGCGTCGTTGTTGCTAGGGGCCCGAGTGTTTCTCGGTGGCGGTGGACGGGCTTTCGGCACGGTGTGTTCGGCCTTGCTTGTTAAAGCCTACATGCCTGGCGTCGTGACGTTACGCACGCATCTAAGATTGCTTTTAAATGCAGCAAATAACCGCTCATTTGATATTTTGTTCGTCAAACTTGGTGTCGTTACGTGGAGCGATCGATGCATTGAAATGAATCTCGCGAAAAGGTGGCACTCCGGAACCGCGCTTCGACACGCGAAGAGGCGTTGATTGTTTTGATCAGCGAACTTTCGCACCTCACCAAACAGCACAGAAACATGAAGCCGCTCTCGGCGATGCTGAGCTGCGTTTCGAAGGCCACACGGCGGGTGTACGGTAGCCCGAGGAGGATGGTGAGCTGAGCTATAAGCGGCGCGCAATGTCGTCTTTCTTCGCCTGGCGTCGGAAAAGGTTCACCGCACCTGTGCGCCGGTCTGTGTCTAGGTGCGTGTTTGCGGGGAGGGAGGTGTAGGAGTGTAGCGGCGAGCGGCGCGGTTTTTTTTATACCTTTCTTTTAAGAAGCGCTTGCGAGCCGCGCGCGATCCCCGCCCCGTAGCTCGGTGGAGAAAGAAGATAGTCCGGAGAGCCGAGCCAACTTCCGGTTGCGGGGCGGCTTCACAAAAAGTGACGTCAGGGCCTCTCCTTAGTTCTTTCCTTCCTATATGCTATGAAGTCAATGCATCCTGAGCACACAATTACTCCCTGAACAATGCCAGTAAATCATAAGTTCCTGACAACGTCCATCATGCAACCACCGTTACTGTAAAAAGAAGACAGCCGACATCGAAGTTGTGAAAGTCCTGGCAAATCTCCTTTACTTTCACCGCCCACAGCGCTTCAAATGGAACCAGTCCATTCAATGTACGCCCGAGCAGAACTTGGCGGCGATTCGCAGCAGTGGATATGGCTTGTGCGGTGGCACAAGTCGCCGTTGGTAAGTGGTGCCCCCTGTTGTCTAGCGGCGAATACGCAGCCGCGCTTTGCTCCCGAGATGAACGGCTCCCCCCCCCCCCCCCCCCTCCCCTTCCCCTGGAAAAAGTTCTGCGGACGCCCTTGGACAATTGAGTCGTATTTATACAGTGTATGCACTGTAGGGAGTCCGACATCAAAGGAACTAAGCCAATCAAGTATCAAAACCGGCTGATCGACAGTGCAGACATGCAGTTTTGTTTAAATGCAAGCATACCACGAATTGATGAGCTTGCAAACGCGAAGTAACGATGGTCTTGCTACTAATATTTGCTACTAATAAATATTGCTACTAATATTTCGGTGCAGTTACTAGCAATACATGACCGGTGACAGCTCTTGCCGCGCAGTACACTGGATCGAAGGACAGCGTCGTTGAGATCTTTTCCTGGCCGTTGCATATGTACAAAAATGCAAAGCTTCTTGAACGACAAAGGTTCATTAAAATATTTGTTCTCTATACTTGCTAAGTTCATGCCTTTTACGTTTTTCATATCAGCGGCATGCACTGTTTTGCTGGTTTCGGAGTGATATAGTTTTAGACTTCGTATTATATTTTCGTTACTGATTAAATACTCAAAAGCATGGAACCATTATCAGTTATGTCTGCCACGGTGTTTAAGACATACGAGTGCATTCTCTTATTTAAAAAAATACATATTTCACTTGTCTAGACAGTGCGTAACGTTATCTAATACACAATGGTATTGCCAGTGGCAATGCAGTTATTATTCTTGCGTTTGATCCCTCCCCAAATTCTATGAGGAGGCCACGCTGCAACATGCCCCCCCTTGAACAAAATTTCTGGCTACGCCACTGCTCGATACTGTTATTCACCCTGTTACTTCTTAATTGTTACGTAAGTGCACTATGTGAGGCATTAACTGCCCGTACAAATAAACTGCTGTAGGATATGACGAAATTGTTATCATTATTAATTCCATAACAGCCACTTAGAGTTATGTACATAAGACAGGTCAGCACATTACAGTAACATAAATAATGAATTTTATTGGTTTAGTTTTATCTCCTAAAATAAGAACCTAGTAAACGCATTGTCTCACTTACTGTAATGTAATTAACTGTCCTTGTGAAGGTATTGGGTACTGTATAGTTTTTACTTACTTTCCTATACCGATACTTGATTTTCTGCGATTTATTCCGTTACTTCAAGAGTTGAACCAATTTAAATTCAAGCATTTATAAACATAGCTCGACGACGTCTCTGTTGGGTTTTGCCCCTGAAGTCAAGGCTGACTTAGGAATGTCTAAGATTTTTTTCTGTATTCTGCGAATAAAATTATGTCATCATTATTATTACCACAACCGGGGCTGCTTTAATGCACACCGAAATCTAAGCACCGGAGCATTTTAGTATTTCACCACCATCGAACTGCGACTGCCGTGGCTGGGTTTGCATTTCAACGAGAATCAGGGCAATATCTTAGGTCTACAGGCTTCTTTTTTTTTTTTTTGTCGCATGCCATCGTTCAGCTTTTCGTGGCGCATCTACCTCCCGTGGCAGGCTCGTTCTGTTCGAGCGCCTCTTGTCCCCTTGGCGGACGCATCCATCAGGGGCACCAGGAGTCGGCATTGAGGGCGGACAGTTGCGTGCATGCTTAAGCAGGGCAGGCGCCCGCACGGCGTGTCGAGTGGATGTACCGACGCAGCCTTGGTGTCCTCCATTCGAGCGTTGTACGCGCAGGACCGTTCTGTGCAGAGCCCGATTGCTCGATATGCATGTTCCCGCTGTTCGGCAATTTTTCTCTGCGGGCTTCCCGCGCGAACAAGAAAAGAAAAAAAAACAAGCAAAGATACTGTCGCATTCCAACGGTCCTGAAAAGTTACGCGAGAAGAGAGAGGGAAAAACTAAAAGAAAGAGTTGCTCTGGCTCTAGGACGCTCAACCGCAGCAACGATCCTCCGTCAGCGCTAGGCAGGCATGCCGAGCTTGTGAGGAATGCCAGCTTCGAGGGTTCCGGATAAATTTCTGCCACTTGGGGTTCATTAACATGCATTGAAATCGCTCAGCACCTGGGCACTTTTGCATTTCACCTCCATCAAAATGCGGCCGCCGCGGCTGTATTTCCATCTCCGCGAACTTGGCCTCATCAGCCGAACACCATAGCCACTAAGCCACCGCGGCGTGTAATATCGACCTTATTACGAGAACGGGTGCTCGACAGCAGTGATGGCATCTCCCTTGCCTATTCTGGACATCTGTATGTACCGAGAGTATGCCCACAGAGTCGGCGGAAAAATTTTCAGTGACATCATATGGCAGCAAGAGGGCGTGTGTGCTGTGCAGGCCTAATTACGTCGAGTTGCGACAAAGTAGCCCGAAATCGGCATTTAGTTTGACGGACTGGAGTCGCCGTTTCCTACCATTTGTCAGCAAGAGCGCGCGAATTGCTAGTGAAAGAGATTTTCAACCATGGGAGCACAAGATCGGTTGCCGGTGTTTGCGGCCCCTTTTTAATGGCTGGGAGGTCGTTTTGATATATGTAAGACACTTGATAGGGTGGTGATGTGATCGCATTTTTCGTCCTGACACCAGCCAAAATCTTGCAAAGTCAGGCACTGGCAGCTAGCGCCATAAGAGTTAAGTGTACAGAGTCGCCCACATTTAGTGCGAACACGCGAGGGCACGGCCGTGCTCTTTGAGGGCCACTGCGTTCGACACGGCCGCGCATCGAAACGAAGTGGCAGATGACGCGAAGCACCACGTCCAGGTCCATCTTCCTCTTGCGCCACATCGCTACGAAGGACGGCTGTGTCGCACGCAGTGGCCATGCGCTTGCCTGTTCGCACTATGGACAACCCTGTACTTGCCAAGCTTGATGCGTGCAGCTATGTTTGCCAGTTGCGCCGTCATACATGCAGCACATTCTGGGCCAGTTCCGTGAAACCTTTTCTTCTAATAAGCGTAATAGTCATACGTCTACCATTGTGTTCAGAATTGCTGGCTCTTTTAATTGGAATAGAACTGCAGATAAACAACGTCAAAAGTAATTTCTACCATTTTTTATTTCCTGCCCAAAATTTTTAAGCATTAAGTAATTTTGCAGAACAAATATTTCTCACTAGATTTTTCGCACTTTCGATACAATGAACTTTCTTAATCTTTCAGGAAAAAAATCCCCCCCTTCTGGGGTAAAAATCATCTTTTCTTCTGTAGCGTTTCTAAAATAACGGAAGAAATAATAGCACACACTTGCTTCTGGTTTCTTATGTTTAAAGCAAGAAGCAATTTTCGTCAAAAGCTGGTCTCCAATCAAGGATAAAGCCCGGCGTCATGCATATTCAAGGCAAGTATTCATCCCCGCACTCAGCTGTTCCAGGCAATAATACAAATTGTTTTGGTATAGAACACTTACTGATGTGTATGCAACACCACATCTTATGTAACATTTCTGAAGAGGGGTCTTTTTCGGAAGAAAACTACGAAAGTTTGCTCGTTAAACTCGGCGGAAGTTCGCCCATGCGCCCCTCCACACGCCTGCGCTCCTCCGTCTCCGCCGCGAGCACCCACAGCGCCATCCCGTGGTGTCGTCGCTAACTTGCGCTACGCCCAGTGGCCCTGGTGTACGGCGTTCTAACTAGTGTCTTTGGGTGCGACGCGGTTATGTGCTGGTTATATTAACTCTATGATGCGCGTGTGCCGTGGAAAGCCTTCAATGAACAGCTTTCGCTGTGATAAACTGACCTGAATATAAATGAATCCCTGAACACTAGCAGCCTTTTAAAGATTGGTGTAGTAAGCAATAGATCATTTTGCAAGATCCAGAAAGACACTGCACATGCGCTCATGCAAGCTCTAGGTGCTGACATTAGACTGTGTAGGCAGCACAATATATTGTCAGCATCTGCATTCTTGAGCGTTCTTCGCGAACTGAAAAGCATCGTATCATCGGCTTCATAAAGGTATGATTGTTTTATTCCTTGACGTCTCAGAACAACGAATATTGGTGCAAATGCAAAGCGACCATGACTGTGAAGCTGCAATAAAGCAGTAAAATGGGACAACTATAACCACACCAATCGTTAGGGTGTATTAGTCAACCTGAAGCCCATTTAGGAGATGTAAAAGTGAGAGTGAGAGTGATACCTGCTTCAAAACACCTTTAAGCACGGGTATCAAACTCATCTTGCGACGTGGGACGTTCTGACTTGACTTTCTGTCACTGGCCATTAGCCGCAATGAGGAGCGGGGAAGAAAGGAGGTGTCCAAGGATAAAAAAAAAAGTACAAAGTGAAAAAGTGAGTGAAAGTAGGTTAAAGTAAAATCAAGCACAAAAAGTCAAAGTAGATGAGCTAAAAGCTCCAGTGAAGAGCACAATAAATAAATGTGTTCGTGGTTGTGTTTTTATTTTCAATTTATTTTCTTATTCTAAGTGTCCAAGGCTTTAATCCCACGAACTGCTAACTATAGAGATGAGGACAGGAAAGGTCGGGCGTCGATAAATTATTTGTGGTCTTATAGATCACCAGGAAGTCAGAAAGGGGAGAACGAGTGACGCTCTTCCAAAACAAAAGGCTGGAATCTTCAGGCACAGCGGTCCGCGTGTTCGAGACCCCTGCTTGAAGGGTGCATTATTTATCGCGATAGCTATTATTACTCTCAAACCTTCGCCATGCGATGACGTCACACTTGATTCAGCTGGGGGCTAGAGCGTTTCGCTCCACCGAAGCCTCAATATGTGCGCGTCTGCGTAAGAGTTATAAGTAATAGTACGGAAGGGAAAGGTATACGCTACCAGGCTCGATGAAAAGGATGAAAGGTTAGAGACTTTCTTTTAATTGGCAATGTTTACGGTAGCTATCGCTGAATATGGTGATTTACGCAACACGCGTAAATTTTGACAATTTTGCACGAGATGTAACTTGCACGAGATGTAACGCTTTTTTTCTAGGACATACCGACTTTTAGTGAAAATTTATCGTCTCATACCCAACAATTCTGGACAAAAGCATTTCTGAACGGGAAAGAGTTTATGAACTCAATTTTTTATATATTTGAAGATTAGAACTATGAACAATCAATATATCCTCAGCTCTCCCGTCGTCAGGCTTGGAGGTGTTTGCTATTAACGTTATTGCTATCGTCAAAAGCGTTTGCCATTCGTTTTCTATGGCAGTATTAACTGCTCTATGCGAGCGATGGAAAAGATTTAAAAGATTTTGTTACACGTCGGAAGAATGGACTATTACCTTTAATATTTCCATATCAGTACCTTACAATTTTCCCGCATTCAAAATTTTTGTCCAGGGATGTTGGACATGGCCGCTTTGGTTACACATGACTACGTTCGCGAATAAGTTGAGCCGAATTATTTTAATAGGCTATATGGTATCTATACGCAATACACATGTGTGAAGTTACATTATACACAAGGTCTTGTGGGTGTGAAATGGCGTGGTAACTGTTACCTATGTTCAATGATTTCACTAATTTCCAAAAATTGACTTTTTATTAGTTAGGTTTGGGATAAGTACCGATATTGAAAAGCTGAAGTCTGTCATTTTGAAATTAAAAGTGCGGTATTTCATTACTTTGCTTTTAAAAGCAGCGTATGGTTCGAAACATCTTCTTGCAAATCAGCCTCACGTTCGGTCCCATTACGGACCCGACGGCCTGAACGACTCCGCCTACTTTCGACGACAGTGAGCGGCATGCAAATGAGTGCGCTCCGTAACTGTCCGGAGCGATAACGCCGCCTTCTTCGTCGTCCTTCCCGCCCTTGATCAGAAGTCCATGGCAACACTGAAGGACAGTGCGAAAAACCGATGTTCGGACGTCGGGGTCCTCGTGCTCTCGACTTGGTCATGCATCAGCTTCGGAACGGCCCCAGAATATACACAGCCTATCGCTTTTCTTCTTTATTTGCGTATACGCTTGGCCACTTCCAACGCGGAGCTTTCGAATACAAATGTGCTCTTTAAAAGGAATTCATGTACGTCGTCGTTTCTTCTTGAATTGTAATTGGTCGCACTCGCCACTATGCGAACATATTGGCTAGTTTATGTCGACTCTTGAATACAGAATTGGATTCAGACCAACAGGCTTGAACTACAGGCATAAAGCAGATTTTCGCGCGTTTTAATGTTCCAGGCAATATGGTGGCATCATACGAGGGGGTACCCAAAAGAAACCGGACTAAATTTTTTGGTCGGCAAAGCTTCTGTGGTACCACGTTTTGCCACTAGGAGCGCATAGAACGAACATTCCAGAGTCAGTAAGCCGAGTGCCGTCGTTGAAGGAGGTCAGACTAGTTTAGGCAGAGTTTTAGAGTGACGACTGTTTTGTGTGAATGTGGTTTTTACAATGGCTGATTTTCGGGAACAGCGTGCGCCGGTGAAATTCTGATTTTTGCTCGGAAAAAGTTGAATGGAAACTCTTGAAATATTAAGAAAGACGTACAAGGACGATGCTATGGGGACAACTCAAGTGTTCCTGAATCGAATCCTGAATCAAAGCAACAATCATTCCAATGGAAAACTTCAAATTCGCCTCGCCTCAAGAAAGCTCGTCAGGTGAAACCAAACCTCAAAACAATGCTGATTTGTTTTTTCGGCGTGAAGGGAGTCGTCCATTGAGAATTTGTTCCGCAGGGTCAGACAGTTAGCCAGGCTTTCTACTTGGATGTTTTGAAAAGATTGGGCAACAGTGTGCAGTGGAAGGGGCCAGATTTGTGGCGGTCGGGTGACTGGTTTTTCCATCATGGCAATGCCCCTGCTCACACAGCCCTGTCTCTACGACAATTTTGGACCAAAAATGGCATGACCCCTATTCCTCAACCCTCATACTCTCCCGACCTTGCCCCGTGCTACTTTCTTTGTTTCCTAGAATGAAAAAATAGGTGAATGGAAAGCGTTTCGCTGATGTTGCTGAGGTGAAGAAAAAAACGACGGAGGCACTGTCAAGCATCACAAAAGATAAATTTAAACAATGTTTTGAAAAATGGAATGAAAGATTCGACAAGCGGATCATTGCAAGTGGGGAATACTTTGAAGGAGATTGAAGGTCTGTGCTTAAAATGTGAACAAATAAGTTCAAACAAAATTAAGTCCGGTTTCTTTTGGGTACCCCCTCGTATAGGCTTCATAGCATAAAAGGGAGTGTTGTTTGCAATGTGAGAGGCTTGCTGTGGGACAGCTGGTCGCTGACGAATAGCCATATCCATCACAAGCGTCGTGCACGAACCATTACTACCAGGGACAGTTATTTTCCCTTTGGGGTCTCCAAGAAAGGCCAGGGCACTTCGTTTTTAGTGGCTGCCACATGTCGCGCTGCAACTATGACAGAGATAGGGTAGCTCGATGGGCCAGCGGACGCACCCCGTAACGCAGTGATCATCTCGCCGACGCGCAGGCTTCGACACCCGGCCCTTCCCACTGCGATGTAACGTTGTTGCCACTGTCGACGTCGGAATAGTTCGCATCTTCTTTCTAAAATTACATTTCATTTGCGAAGAATGTTAAATAATGCACCATTTCCCCGCGCACAGCGGCCGCGGGTGCCTTCCTCTTCAAAATAAAAGACTTTCTAACAATTCTTTGTGTTTATCATGTACAAGCTGCTACCGTCTAGTGTAGGGTACAGCAACTAATACAAGTATTACAAAACTTTACATATCGCAAAAAAAAAAAGACACTTCGAATAATGATTAACCTTCCTTGTGGCAGCCACACAGATGCTTCTTTTAAAGAACTGAATGTAATACGTATCCCTGGAATTCACAGCACAATGTTAATCAAGCGGTATAACTTGTAGGGGTTTGACGATTCGGTTTTTACTTTTTGAAATTTCGGTGGACTTTTTTCGGTTTTTATTTAAGAACGTGCCTTGTTTCTTCTCGGCGAATATTATTTTCGAGGACTGAAACATTGACTTTTGTCGGGGATTTAATGCAGAATTTTTCTGTGGTCAAAAGTCTACTGAAGTCTATCTAGGTGTTTTTGTCATCGTCAATAATTTACTTACCAGTGTTGTCATCGTGGTCCCAGCCAGCGGAAACGGCCGAGCCAGGCAGGCGCCATATCAAGCTACCGTGACCGAAAGCGCTGCTGTTCGGGGGAAGCACAAGAAACGCCGGCGTGGGGGCGGCTACTGGCGACGGCGTCGCCGTGAACAAAAACGTCTAATCCCCTTCGCCGGGTATGCTGAGTGCGGTGTTTCTCTTGGTTTCCCCCGGACTGCCCGTGGACCGACGGAAGAGACCCAGTGGCGGCGACGGTGGAGGCGACGGCGGCGCCGACCCATTGCTCGCGTGCGCCCTGAGCAGCCGACAATGCGGGGGTGGTCACGGCTGATTTGTCCCACCCACCTGAAGAGGTCACCGGGGTGAGCCGTCAGCACTCGCGTCTCCCATGATCAGAGTCGTCACTCAGCAGCGAACGACCTTTGGGCCTGGTCGGCCCGCAGCAAACCAAACAGTTCGCGACTGAGAGACGCCAAGTTCCTCCTTGCCAGTGTGTGTGTCTCTGCGGTGTGCGCGGTCACGTGGCGAAGGCGGAGCCTAAGAGGAGGCTCAGGGCCCATTGGACACTCGTCCAGAGTTCGGATTCCCAAGCTGGGGGCCTGGGGAATGTGAACTGCATTTAAGCAGCAATCTGTGGTGTGTCACAGAGCATCCTCCCTTTTCTGACTTTTGGTCTTCTTGCTATTCTGTAAATAATGTAAATAAACCTCCAAGTTTACTACTTCTCCTAGTCTTCCCTCCGTAGTCTGCCTGCTTCGTCCTCATGCGGTGAAGACCCTGGTCCAGATCCACAGAGCACATCACCAGTAACTAGCCTGCAAATGGTAGTCCTTGGAGCGGTGCTTATAAAATAAATTGTTATAAACATTAAAAGAGTAACTCAAGTAAATAAGATAGCCGGCAGACAAAAAACGCAAGTTGCAGTCCACTTCTAAGAAATGGGTCGGCATATTATTGTTGGGTTGTCGCGTTGGGTTGAGCGCGAGGGCGGGGGATCACGTGGTGTGCGTGTTGATGGCCTGATGGTACTGCCTCCAAATAGCCGCGATAGCCAGAGCATACATACTTTTTTGTGACTCCCGTGCACGGTTTCGTGTCAGTGTTCTGCATGCAGGTGCATAAACACTGCACCTGTGGCGAAGAGGTGGTGCTTCCCGGATGTCAGAGGCGTGTAAGCTTGCGAAGAAATACCTTAAATCGCACAACTGCGCCGCTTATCCAACAATGTCATCGTCGCATCATGTCCGTGGCTTCCTGATTATTTAATTTAAGCTTTCACTGAGTGTAACTTGCATTCAACAGCCAGCCGTCTATGTCTTGCATGCCAAGAATACTGATGAAGAACACTGACTGAATGTCAAAAACTTAGTTCGGCGTACGTTTATAGTTCTTTCTCGGTTTAAACCTAAATGTCCAACCTCTGGTATAAGCAAGGTATTAAAAGAATTAAGTCTCTTTGCAAAGCTCGCAAATTTACCTACAAAAATATGCAGACGTAACATTCGCCAATTTGAACAATAGATGATACCGCGTTTGCGAACTGATTATGGCTGAAGTACCATCTCCAATTTTTCTTGAATGACCTTAGTGCTACACAGCTTATAAGATGTGTAATGCGAATCTATGTGATAATGTATGCCATAATTATGTACGCTTGCTGCATGTTGTCAAGCACACGGGGCCGCGGACCCTGTCAAGCCCACTTTGAGTATTTTTACTTGCGGTCCTCAACACCACCGGTGTTGAAATAATCTTGATTGATAAATTGATAAACTTATCTATGCATGTTCAGTCTGGCGGGGGCAAAGAAGTAACCACCCTTTCCGCTATGGAGGTAAAAAAACTAGGAGGGAGTGCGCTCAGCCTCTGCAAGCCATCCTCCTCTGACGCCGCTGCCGAGGGCCCTTTTGCGCACTGACTCATGGGAAATAGGCCCTCCTCCACAGTTACCAGACTGCCAGCCAGCGGTGCTTTTTAGTGAACGTCCGTGCTCCGAAGTAGCGCAGCGCAGCTCTTTGGCGGAATGCGTACCGAGCTCGAGGTTGTCTGAAGGCTCCGCGTCTCTGTTGATTACACTCTTAAGTTTTTGGGTGCACTGTAGAAAACTGCGGGTAAACTTTTCATCAAAGGGTGCGGCCGCGACCTCGTCACTGTTCAACTGTGGTTCATAAAGAGAATGGAGAGGAATTCCTTTCGTCGTTATACACACATACGGAGCGTTTATTTCAGCGCATGCTATGAGCGGAGAACTCGAGAGTAGGCGAAGAAACGAGCCTCTAAAAAAGGGCGCAGCGGCTTCCAGAGCGTTCACGGCGGACGGACGTGTTGAACGAGCGCTCCGGCGCGCTGCGCAAGATTCTATTTCTCGGGCAGGCGGACTTCGGCTCGCCCATGGGCCCTCCGTTCTCCGCCATTCTCAAGGCACAAGTCGTGCCGAATACGCGCGCGCACATAGGCGGTTCCGACGTGAAATTCAGCAGTGAAGTATTTCTCTCTCTCTCGCTGTCGAGAGAGAGTGCCGGCGGCTTTACGTCTGCCCCTGCGCGGGGTCTCCCGGCCACTGCGCACAATCACTTACAAAAAGAAGTAAACTGTATGTATACATAGCCGCGCGCTCGTAGCGTCCTGTCTCGGACTAATCGCGCGCGCGGCATACTGCACTAGCGGCCGGGGTGGGGCGCCCGGCCGCGTACACCGTCGGAGGTAGCACCCACGGAGCGTTCGTGTCACGCGTGCACTACCTGGCGAAGAGCGAGCGGGAAGTCAAGCCCGCCTGTTCGATGAACGCACAGAGGCTCACCACTGTTCTGTCACGGGTATAGAGGCTAGAATATCACGGGTGCGCGCAGTGCCGCGCGGCCACAGGAGCGCTTCGAGACTGTCCGGGATGATTCCCAGCGCCCTGCAGGCCGCGAGAATCTCGCGACGCGGCACTGCAGAAGCGGCACAGCGAAGGAGCATGTGCTCCAAGTGTCTCCACTGCGCCGCAGTCAGCGCACGCGTCGCTCGGGGATGGTGGCCGCTGCGGCGAGCGAGCAGTTTGCGCTCACCACGGAGCCGTCAGTGAACGCAAGCAGATGGTCGCGTAGTTGCTCGTACAGCGAGAGAGCGAAACCGAAACCGAAATCCAGCTAAGAGCTACCACTGCCGTGTCACGTGAGGGCCTATTTCCCATGATGCTTTCCATTATATTTTTTATGACTAGGCTTCAAGATTGTGACGTCATTGGTCCCTCCTAGTTTTTCTTCCTCCATGCTTTCCGCTTTGACGTCGACGTCTCTCCGAGAACCAGTTCAGTCGAATCAGTGTATGGCGATCCAGTGCAAGCCAAGAACGCGCGAGACCAGGCATATGTTTACCTTTCACGGTACCAGAAAGGCAGCAAGGCCCTTCGTTTCCTATACTCGAGATGCTTGACCAGCCGCCCATTCACACCGTGCATGCATTTTCTACACTATCCCCTAGACATTTCGCTTCCCGATTGCGTAGACGAAAAAAAAATGTTCAAAAGCTGCGCTTCGATATATAGTAAGGACATATTAATATTGGACAAGAACCTACGAACGAACCCCTGCAAATCGAAACGCTCAAACAAATCATGATCATATATTATAAAGTCAAAGCTCCCTCTATCCTTTCTATCCAGATTTGTGTGTTCGATGGAGGCAAAATTCTAGAAGCCCGTGTACTGTGCGATGTCGGTGCACGTTAAAGAACCCCAGGTGGTCGAAATTTCCGGAGCCCTTCACTACGGCGTCCCTCATAGCCCGAGTCGCTTTGGGACTATAAACCTCCATAAAACCATAAAAAAATCTTTGTATCCAGATGCATCGCCACTGTTTACTGTGAAACAAAGTTGTGTTTTTAGATTTCAGCGCCCTCTGGATGCTCAATTAGGCGGAAGTAACGCCTCATTTGGTTTCTTCAGTGTTTGTAAACATTGTTATGTTTTCTTTGAGCTTTGTTTTCCTTCGTTTACCTTTTCGTAAGCAATCTTGTAAAAGGGCTGCCACTAAGATTAATAAATACCCTTCATCCTCCTTTCTTTTCCTTTCTTCTCTGTTCTCGTGCAGTTTCTTCAAATGCCCCTCTCCATAGCGCTCGAAATTAATTCAGGACTTTTGCCAGGTGTAATATGCATGAATGGATGCACTTACTGCGAGCAATACCGCGGGTGCTTCAAATCATTCAACGCAAATCTTTCTTTTAAAAGCCGTGAAAGGTATTTCAGTGCAGTAATCTGCAGGTTGATTGCGTGGTAGGGAGGACATTATTTGAGTGACAAAGTACGACAAAAAGACGATCATTTTAACTAAGATTAAATGGTCAATTTTCTTAGTGTTAGTTTACGCTGTGATATTAAATTACCAAGTTGAACGTCGTCAAAAAAGAAGGCGAGCCCTATTTAGAATTTCATAATCGGCATCGTAGTTTGCGATACTTAAAGTAAAAAAAAAAATTAACGCTTTCCGTGGCTTTCCCAGCTGAGCATCGATAAAATGGTCTTGCTTGAAAAAGAAATACAGAAGAAATGTAAATATTTTATGGTGTAAGACAGGTCGAAGTGATTACAGTCATCATACTACGCACAGGGACACTATTATGCGATACGGGAAAGCCATCGCAGCGTCCTATCAAAAGGTTTTATGGTTTTATGGGGGTTTAACGTCTAAGGCTCTGGGGGACGCCGTAGTGACGGGCTCCGGAAATTTCGACCACCTGGGGTCCTTTAACGTGAACTGATATCGCAGAGTACACGGGCCTGAATTTCGCCTCCATCGAAATTCAACAGCCGTGGTAGGGATCGAAACCAAGTCTTTCGGGCCAGCAGCCGAACACCATAACCATTCAGCCACCGCAGTGGCTTCGTCCTATAAAAAAAGTGCTTTATAGTAAGGGAATCTTGTAATATGGGCTCGCTTTTGACATCGAAGGCCTTCAATTTCGCAATGCAAAGTTGCGCCCTCTAACCAGTAATTAGAAAATTGCACAGTTAATTTTACTAAATCGTCTTCCATAGGACTCTATCGCGCAAATAACGTCCGCCCTGCCGTACAATCTACCATACAGCTCACCAAAGCATCTTCTTACGAGTTTTCAAAGAAAAATCTGCACTGAATAATTTCAAGCACCGTATATAATCTTAATCAGACAACGCGCTAATTTGAAAAAATTTGAACAGAGAGATTACGAACAAGGCGCAATTTATGGGGTGTACCAATTAGCCCCAATCAAAAGATTATTTTTCGTTGGGTAAATATTTTTTTTTTTAGATTGCACGCAACAAATTGAGTAGTTCCTAGCATCGTACCAAAACTGCCTAAAAATAGCAGCGTTTATTTCTGGCGCTGAGCAACTATGGCAGTGAAGAAGGCTTCGGCGGCGTGCCCTCTGGCGTAAGCGTCTGCATTACCGGCAAGTGTGTATATACATACACGATGTAGCAATGCTGCCGTATAGCGCGATAAAAAAACCGCGGACCAAAAATAGCTTCCTTCCGCGATGAATTGCGCCAGATGGCGTATGGTAATAGACGAGGCTTCGACGCTGTGTGCGTAATATCTTTAGAGATCGTTTTAACGGCTGTACAAGGCTCTGCCTTGACCTTCCTTGGTCGCATCCAGGTACGCTGCGAGTTTCGTGCCAGCTGGCCTCGAACGGGAAGGACGCAGAGGAAAGGTCAGAGCATAGTTGGCGCGCCCTTGAAACGTTGCTGAGAGCAGAAAAATAAAAAAAGGAAAAAGACCACGGGCACGTGTCCGAGAACGGCGACGGCAAGTGTGCGGGGCTAACTTCTCCCATCGTACAGCGACGAAGTTGCAAGGAGTCGGGACACCAGATTTTTAGGTTGTGTTTGCTTTTGTTCGTGTTAACGATGCGCAGACCCTTACGCAGGGGTTCTCAAACTGGGTTTCGCGGAACACAGGGGTTCCACGGGCTGTCTTCTTGTGTTCCGCGAGAACCCTCACTGGCCCTGACCCGGCAGCTGATATGAGACTGGCTCTGAGTGCTGCTGAGCTACGCTTTGACTTGCTCTCAAAAGGGAAGCAGTGCCACCCATCACATTAGTATTTGTATTAATCGGTGCAATAAACATTTAACTTTTGCAACTCTCTCTTTGCAAAAATGCACTCGACAACATTGCTGGTAAGTGAAAGCGGGGTGGGGGGGAAGGGGGGGGGGGGGGGGGGTTCCCTGGAACTTATTGAAGGCTTTTGGGGTTCCTCCAAGCAAAAAAGTTCGAGAACCCCTGCCCTTAAGCATGAACGCCTGGAGGAGACGTGTCCCGGTTTGCTTTAAACAATTTTATTGGAGCCCTGCTTTTCATCTAGTTTCGATTTCGGTTTCCGCGGGCTGTAACATGCGATGTCAGCAAGCAGAACATAGCACACAGAAGTGTAGTAAATCACATGCGCTCACGAAACACTGACGAATTTCGTCACTGTTCTGTGAGGGCATGTGATTACCGGCGGCTCTATGAATTCTGAACATGAATTACCCTAAAAGAGAGCAAAAAGGGAGTAAGTCATCTTCTAGCGCACTCTCTAATAGGGGCAGGATATATTGCCGAAACCCTGGAGTAGATTTTCATCATTAAATATACGAAATACTTACGGCTGGCAAAGGAGACAGATTTCCTCTTGAAAGCATGCGAAGTTCTTGCAATTAAAAAGACTTCAGCCGAGGTTTCAATCCCCTCTATCAGCTAGGACCTTCGGTGCCGCGTTTACAAGTCTACTTCCATTGTTAACTGAGCACTTCAAGTTAACCATGCCGTGAAATGGGAATATGGCGCTGTTGCCAGCAGTAAGTATTCCGTATATTTAGTGACGGAAATATACCCCTGAACAGGAAGCATACCCTGCTCCTAAAAGGCAGTGCGATATAGGACTTCTCACTCTCTTTTTAAGCGAAAAGCTTCACTAGGCTAGTCAACATCACGCTTCGCGTGAGCCACACTACAGATTTGACACTTCTGCGCATGCGCGAAACCAAGTGACGTCACGCACGGCGCAGACACTCGCCATGAAAGGAGAAGAAGCAACAGTCGGACGACGCAGAAACAGGCAGAAGTGCCAGTGCGACCAAGGTCTTCACGGCAGACTGTGAACAATCGTTCGGCTACGTGTGTGACGTTTGTGAAAGACTATGGCATTTGCGGGATCTTAACAGACATTGAGCTTAGCATCTGCTCAGTTGAGTGAAATCGTGGGTAGGGTGTGTGCCTCATGTAGGGCATTTTTAGTCAAAGAGAAAGACCCTCTGTTCAGCGTTTGACCTTTCGCCGCAGCCGTGCGCAGTGCGCATTTGAAAGGAGGGGTATATAAGGCGCGCTTGCCCATAGAACAGACGCAGACACTCGCCATTGAAGGAGAAGAAGCAACAGTCGGACGGCGCAGAAACACCGATCCAGAAGTGGTAGCTTGGGAGTTGGCTGAAAAGCAGCGAGAGCTTTTCGCTTTGAGATATCACCTTAGCTAAGCCACAGCCAATTTTTTTACTTTCTTATAGTTAAGTTCATGTTTACAGTGTATGCTATCTTTCTACGCCACATGCCGCGGAAACGAAGCTGCAGGCGAAAAACAATGCAGTAAAGAAATTATTTTTTAAAAAAACGGGACAAGTTTCTTCCAGTATCGTCATTCCTAAAGATCTGCTGCACATCGTTACCAGGAAAAAAGCAGAACCTGAAAGATTTATTTTCCTCCCCCTATAAGGACAACGTCCTGAAATGTATAAGTTGTGATACCTGAATAAAAGGAAGGAAGGAGCCAGCCACCGGATTTAATTAAGTGAGTATACAACAACGAAGACACCATTTACAGCCAGGAGGACAATGACCAACATCGTGGCCCCAGTGGTATGGACCCATAGTCCACCGCCACGACAGTTGTCGAGCAGCACGCCGCCGCGGTGGCTCAGTGGCTATGGTGCTCGGCTGCTGACCCAAAAGACGCGGGTTCGATCCCGGCAGCGGCGGTTGAATTTCTTTGGAGGAGAAATTCTAGAGGCCCGTGTACTGTGCGATGTCAGTGCACGTTAAAGAACCCCAGGTGGTCGAAATTTCCGGAGCCCTCCACTACGGCGTCTCTCATAGCCTTAGTCGCTTTGGGACGTTAAACCCCATAAACCAACCAACCAACCAGTTGTCGAGCAGCACAGGTCAACGTTACATGGCGATCGTGCATGGTGGAATTCGAGTACGGAGCGAAATGGGCCGACTGAAATGGCACGCCGCTGCAAGTATAGTACTCGACATGAAGAGCGCCCGAATGTCGATCACTGGCTCAAAGCAGCTCGTGTAGTGGAAAGTATCCGAACCTCTCTGCTTATCGCAACTTTCTGCAGGGCCCGTGAAACCAAATTTGGAATTCCCATTGGCCCGGAACACGGAGATTAGCCGACTGTCACGCCAACTGCGACGTGTCAAAGCAACAGCACGAAACTGCTCAAGATGCCGACAAGAAAGTTGCTATAGGCAGCCAACAATAGTCAGCCACGCATTACACAGGTGGGGCCACTATTTGCTAACCTGGTTACTGGAACATCACTTTAATCATTATTTGGTCACCACATAACGGCCATGTATCAAATGTATCAAAATCCGGCACCATGGTTGGTCAGAGATCCGATTACTGTCACGCCACTTGTGGCAGTCAAGTAAACTGCTCTGCGGTACTCTAATTATGAAAATAGATACTGTTTCCTGCCTCCATGGATATGGGGGAAAACGAAAAGTTCCAGGGTGCCACGAATAGATAGCAAACAGTGCCTTCCTTGCGTTTACCTCATTCGGGGGCTTTACTTATAGGTGCGTGGGATTTTACACTGTAGTTTTTCTGGTGCAAATTCCTGCTATAGGCGGGAAAGGCTTTCACATTCTCTAGACATATTGGTGCCTCACTTGTTGCAATTTCAGAAATGGTGTTCGGATTTTCGCAGAAGAAAACTGAAGTATGCTGAAAGGATTCAGGCTATGATGGAAGCGGTATTTCTTTCAAAAATGTTCAGCTCTGAAGAGAACTGCAAGCCACAGTGTGCCGAAATTCGTTCAACTCAAACAAACCCAGTCGCAATGAATACGATGACGTTTCGGTGAGGGATTTCGCAGCAGTTCGTTTATCCCAGAAGTTCGTTCAGGTGACATTCGTTCAAGTGCCATTTCAGTGTACACCAAGTGAAGACAATGCGGAAAGTGGCTCCTCCTAACGCGACGTTGCACACACAGTAACACATTGTTTACGTGGTCAAGAGCTTAACTTTTCAAAGCTTATGAAAAATGCACAGAAGGTCATCCATGCAATGCTGGCGAAAACCGTGTTCCGTAAAGCAGCGCTTCAGCACGGTCATGGATCATGGTGTACGCGCTATCTTACTATAGTGCAGCAGCTCGACGTCACAGTCGTGCCTCATTAATATGACCACTTTGGTTCCCGAACAAAAGTGTCCATAGAGAAAGCCGTCCGTTGCAACGCGTCGTGTAGAAAACCAAAAGAAAAGTACTTATTCAGAAAGAAAAAAACTCTGCTTCTGTGCATAATAGTGTGCAGTGAAGAGGAAATTAGAACATATCTTGGGAATTTCTAATGTGTTATCATGACCACCATTGTAAGTGAAATATCGTGGCAGAGTTTGAAGCACTACGATCAGACGTCATCACGAGACACGTATGACATCTCATGGCGCTACCGCGTGTCTAGACTACGGCTGTCTACGTAGCACAAGCTGCAGAGAAAATCTGTTCACAATCATTCATGCAATATGGCAAAAAGCGAGGCTCGTCAACTGGGCAACTTACCAATGCAAAGCTATAAAATCACAAAAAAAAGGCCACAAATCGTGAACCTGCATTTTCGCAGTGTCTTTCGCCGGTGCCGGGCACTCAAAATAAGGAAAAAACATTATGCGTATAGGAAGTCGAGATTGTATTCTTATCGCTTTCCAGAGTAAGGCGACAAAAATGCATGGGCTCAAATGGGTTCTGTGCATTTTCGCTCTGATATTTGTCCAGACAGCGAGCGTCTACGTTAACGAGGCAGAAATGCATCGAAAAAGATTGATCCTACAAAAACTGTGCGTCATTCGAGTCTTCGATGTTAACGGAGGTCGCAATAACGGGGCACGACTGTATCTCGCTCCTCGCTCGTTTCATTTTTTATTTTTATTTAAACAACATGCGGACCTCATGCGATCCAAGCAGGATGAGCAGAAGACTAAAACATAACTCCTTGGAATAGAGTTTCAATAACAGTACAATTCAATAACACACAGTGGGTGGTCAGAAAGAAAAACTGCAAATAAAGCAGAAGGAGGCGGAAATCTTTCAGTTTCAAGGTGACTTTTTTTTCTTTCTTCAGGCACCGGATTAAAACAACAAAAAAAATTAAAGAAATGTTGGCTGTCGATTGCACATATTAATGACGCATTTCTTTCTGATCTAAAGCACTCAAACGACGCGAACGTTCTTTTTAGACAGCGACAGCAGCGTTAAGTAAAGCAGAAGCAACGGACTTGTCATCTATACTCTTGCGAAAACATGGACACCTGCGCTTACGTCTTCTGATGGCGAGTCTCCTTCTGACCCAACCCTGAAAGCCGGCCTGCAGCGTATTACGGATTGCCGCTTAGCAATTCCGCCACTGATCGAGCGATCCAACTTGAATAAGGCCATGTTCAGACCGCAGCTGTAACAGGCGCGTAATTGTGCACAACTATCGAACTTAACACTGGTTTACAAGTTCGTGTTTGTCAAACGCCTGCTTACTCACCTTTTAACAATATTGCGGCAGTTGTAATCACAATAAAAATTTATATAAGTTGAAAAGCCATGGATGTACTTATAGCATTTTTGTGTTGAAGAAATTGCTCTTAAGTGCACTACATAAAAACACATAATCCATCTGCAGTGAGAGGGAAACACTTTAATGAAAAAACAAACGAACTCGGGGCGAGCATGCAAGAATTAAAAAAAAAAAACATACAGATATCAAGCGTCTAGTTGCTGGTGGAAGGCAGGATCGAACTCGATATAATCGGAATGTCTAAAGGCACGAAATATAAGTTCAAAGACACCACGAATGCAACATCTCGCTCCTTTACAAGTTCCAGATATGTTACATGCACAAAAAGTCTGAACTCGTCTCGCAGTTCGCTAGTCCGCGAAGAATGGACCTCAAAATCCTTTCTCATCAGTGTGCTTTACAAAGGGATGCGATTTGTTTTCGGTGTGTCTATGTAGCAAAATTCAATTCCTGTGCATTATTATGCGCAAACTTTTGCTAGCAGTGAGGTCGCAAAACGTCGAGATTGAGGTAAAACTAGAGAACAGAAGCCATGTGCAACTGCAGAAACGTTAAAAATCAAAGAAAAATTGTAAATTAAACCTCATATATTTAATGCAAAACTACAATTTAAAAAGTGTGTTTCATAAAAATAGCGCTCATTTTTAAACAACTTCAGTGTGAGATGTCAGATAATTAAGGTATAGCCGATTTTCCATTCCTTGAAGTATAGTGCCTTGCTGTGTTTCTTTTCTTGTTCGTCGTCTGTGTGCGCTACCTCGTAGCAATGAATCTATATCAACTAGCCCAAGTAGCCGTTCTAACAGGCTACACCTCCACTCGTCATGCAAACTTAAAAAAATCAAATAAAAATAAAATGCCGACAGCCAAATATGCGGTACGATAATTTAAGGTATCAAGGATTTTACTAAAGTATATGCGTTACATTAGCCATCTATGTTCATTGCTCTTGAGTCAAAGATGGTTTATTGTAAAATGCGTGCGCAGTGCGCGAACAACGTAATACTCTTGAAGATTGATATTAGTGTTTCGTAGGGGCCAGCATTTTCAGATTAGTTATTATATTACTTTAAATATATGAACAGAAAATATTGAATCCGGCACTAAACAGTACGCGATGGCGACCGGACCAAGCGTTGCACCGCTTGTTCAAATACCATCTCTCTCTCTCTCTCTTTCTCTCTGTCGGATGGCGTATTCCAACCTGCGATCCGAAACACATTTCCTTGCACCGAGAAAACGAAGAGCACGTTTCAAATGGCGTTGGATTCAGACCCTGAATTCTGGTTCGACGGCGACCGACATCGTGCTCCTTGGTGGATTCAGCGCGACGCCCCGAATCGCCGATTGGAATTAGCCATTAGTGCTACCAATAACAATTAGTCCAGTTGGCTATTCTGCGGAACCTAAACGTATACCTTTCGTAGTAAGTGAATCACGGCAGGAAATCTTCACCTGGAGAAACATGGTCACCACAGCCCTCAATCGCGTCGTGCCGTAACCATGATCCCCACAGTGCCCATGCTCTTAATTCTTTTCGGGCATTTTGTGACTGACATAATTTTAAAGAAATATATACATGAAATCTACTTCGTCTACAAGACACGGAGTTGTAAGGCAACGTCTGAGTAAAATTATAGCTTTCGTCAGTGTGACAGTTAAGTTACGACCCAGTAACTTCAGATCAACCTTCTTCTGAGCAGCAAATTTAGTTAGATGCAAGTTATCACCGTTCGAAGGACGGCAAGAGATAGCTAAGTAATGTGGAGCCGATTCTCTTTTCCATACGCGTACCTCGATATACAGCAAGCGCTGCCGAAGCAGCACCGCCGGTTCATCCGGCGTTCGGCGGACAAACGCCTGCAAAGCACTGACACCAGGGCATCAGCCGAAGCCGCCGCGAAATCGACGCACTCACCGGTCCGTGCAGGTCGCGAGTGGCCGGGCAGACGAGGCCGTGGTTATAAAGCTACCGAGGACGTCTGTTGCTGCTGCTCTGCCGCTGCTGTTGTCCGCTCGGTCGGCTCTGTCGCCAGGCAGAGCACATGCGCCAACTTGGAGCACGATGCGCCAGCTTGCTGCCGTGCGCGCCTTTACGCCGCCAATCGCGACGAGGTCCTCCCCCCCTCACAGATGGCCACTGCGGCGGCGGCGGGCTGCATCTCGTCTGGCGTCGGGCTCTTTCTTTTCCTTCGGCTTCGTCTGAGCACGCCAGCACCAGCAGTTCTTGCGCTTGCGTTGCGTAACTGTCTGTGCGGCTTCTTCCTTTCGCCGACGACGCCCCCTCGCCCACAGACAGACAAAAAAGTAAGAACCTGGTCTTCCCGCAGGAACGGGCGAACGTCTCGCCGGTGCCTGCTTGTTAATTAAGCCGACCAAGGACACACTCCGCTCTTCTTTGTGATTTCTGTGGTTCGCGCGCGGTATATATACGTCCTGCTAAGTAGCGCCGTATGCGCAGACGCTTAGTTAAGCCTAACTAGTTTGCGTACTTAAGCAAACATGTGTACACGACAAGGCTCTGTCTTTGTTGGGGCCCAACGCAAGCTCATCAAAGCGCCGAAGCAGTGCGTGCGTAGATTTTGGGCAACGGCTGCTCACCGCATACGGTACGTATAAACTATTTAGCTACCCATGACCTGCTCAAATTCACCTATATCATCCCGGCGACCGTAATCACACGCCCATGGACACGCACGTGCACTATGAAAGTGCGCCAAGAACGGCGCCGCGGAGATATGCGCTTTCATAGTGCATGACTTGAACAGCGCGAAAGACGGGAGCATGGAACGACAACGCGTCTGCTGTTAAAATGTGCAATATGACAGCCTTTTACACCGGCTAGTTGTTTTTCTAACTGAAAAGGAGGCTGTATTAAAGAAAAGAAAACCCGAATTTGAGCCTCAGCTGGTCAAGACACAGACAGCTTGCCGAAGGCGGAGCAAGCCAACCGCACAGCCTTGCAAGCCGTCGCTTTGCGCTCTTCCACTTAACGACTTCAGCGCTCATGTGCCGCCAAGACCATGCAGACGTGATGATTCTACTCTTTGTTTTTTCTCTCCCAAGCCAGTAACGCAAGAGCAACTAGAGATCCGCCCTTGTCCCAGGCCGTCATATTCCTACACAGTTTCGCCATGAACCCCACCCGCGAGCTGTGCGGTGCCATGTGGGCGTTAAGACTACAAATTGACCGGAAGCCCTCCAGTATGGCGACATGCTTTTCCTTACCTCCATTCAGCTTCTCGGCTTCATCCGCTATCTGTCATTTGCGAAACCTATAGCCGCTGCTTCTTCAGTATTTAGACGCCGGCTCGCATACGAACAAGGTCCATACTGAAGTGTCCTTTCTCAGCTTCCAAAGCCACCGAAGACGATCGAAGCTGCACCTGACGGCAGCCTCAGCCGCCGAGAGCACGTGTAGCAGAAACGCCCAAAGACACAGGAGGGCCTCCACACTCCGACCACGAGTTTGTTCCAATTTACGCTCCCCCCCCCCCCCCCCCTCCCGCGCCATGTGTACGTTGAGTATGCAAGTACAAGGGAGCATGAACGTGGAAATATTTCGGCAGTTACTCCCACCATTCCCAGTCAATACAAGATGAACATTAGGAATTTTTACACGGACCACTCATCAAGACACAATGTTTAGAGTTGTTCTCCTGATCGTTGAAACGGCTTTTAACGTGCCTGCTTGCACGTTGTCACGCAGGTATGAAACCCTTGCTCATCGTTAGCTTCGATTGAGATCTTGCCGGGCTAGTGTTTATAGGTGGCAACTCTCTTACGTGGCTCTCCCATTAAAAACTGGCGTCCCTCATAGCATGAGTTGCTCGGGACGTTAAACCAAATAAACCAAACCAAAAATTGCAACACAGATTGGCTTGATGCTTGACTCAGTCAAGAAAGGTATAAGGAACAACAAAAAATTGAACGCTGCTGATTCCAAAATTAGCGCCCACGTCAGTTGAAAAAAGAACGTGCTCTCATTTGCTATCTGACTAACCTGCCTATTCGTCTAATGAAAACGAATGAAGTCTGAACGTAATATCTTCACACTGTAGGTTCTTAACAGCCCTTTGTCTAGGCTGCTTCAAAATCGTTAACAGGAGCGCGTTTTAAAGGCATTTTTTGACAGAAGCTTCTTTCCAGCTTGAAGCGAGAGAAAAAACTGTGAGGCATCATGAACTGAAAAAGCAGACCGGACGAACCTCGCATGTACGGCGCGCCCCTAGCGACACCATCCAAGCATGCCTGTCCCTTCTATAGCGTGCAGCAAAAAGAAAAAAGTTTCCCCTGTGGACTATCGACATGTCGTCCTCCACGTGTGAACTACGTCCAAGTGTCTGTACGATCAGGCAGAACGTCAAGAACCCATTGGTAAGGCAGCACGTATAGCAGACCTTGGCCTTGCAGAACGCTTCCTGCTTATGATTCGGTGCCTTGTCTCGTTTTTGTGCCTGTGTGCTCGCGAGAACGGTCGCTTTGATGCGGCGCGTAGAAACTTTATCGGAGGCACGTTTTCTTCGACCCGCAAAGATTCGCTAACAAGCGCACTTTTGCTACGCTGCCATCAGCGAGAAGTGCGCATGCGCACGTCGGGTTATACTGTATAAAATAGAATACAGCGGTAAGGGCTTCTTAGCACTGGCTTCGAAAAGCAAACGTCTGTGTTTGTCCTTTTGTTACGTGCATGTAGTGCATTCGTGCACTGGCAGAGATCGCATGTTTAAATAGATAGTCACATAGAACTCGAAAACGAAGCGGCAAAGGCTCCTCAAAGGAAGCCCTCCAGTCGATGGCGTTGACTTTTCATGAGGTCGCGGTCAGTCGTCTTAAACCGGCTAACCACCCGCGATGCCAGGCTACGGTCGATGCAAGGCTGTTGGCCGCAACACTGTGACGATACACTCTAAACATGAATACGCCTATATGGGAGTAAGAAGGAAGTAAGCTCTCCTCTAGCGCACTCTCTTTTATAAAAGGGAGTGCGCTAGAGTACAGGTTACTCCCTCTTTACTCCTTTCTGTTTGGAGTGATGTATATAGCTTGACGCCACTGATTGGAAGACTTTCTTTTAAGGACACTTGCCGCTCCGTTCTTGAGTTGTGACTACCGTATTTTCCGGTGTACAAGACGCACCCTTGTATAAGACGCACCCGCCATATATGCAGGGTGTCATTGAAAAAATTGGTATATAAGACGCACCCGTGTATAAGACGCACCCCCATTTACCCAGTTAGGCTAGTGAGGCTTAATTAAACATGCTTATGCGACCATCGCAATATGCACTGTACGTGTGAGAAGTTCTTAAGCAACGCTAAGTGATCGAAAAATGCAACACTCACGCCGTACCAGCCCACGTTTTAGCACAAAAGAAAAAAAAAAGCGAAAGAACTCTATGTCCATAACAATTTATTTTTACATAAAACCTTTAAAGTCTTCATCTTCGGATACGCTATCGAAAAGGCAACGCGTCTGAAGCATTCTCTTCGCACTACGTACTTGCAAAGGGTGACAAAAAAAAAAAAAACATCGGCTTCTCTTGGCTTGTCTTGACAATGGCGAGAAGCGCGACTGTCGCTATCTTTTGTCATTTCACATTACCTTTGCTTGGGGCCACCGAAACGGCCGCGTGTTTAAGATCCCGGAAGTGGTCAACCCCGCCGTTTCATGATAAAGTTCACCTAAAAAAGTTGCGCACGGCGGTTCCCGTATTGAAGTATTAACCATGTTACAACCGCGTTATTGGTAGTAATATTTTTTCGGTGGAAAAAGCTTGAACGTGAACCTGGGTAATTTCTGAACTCGCAAAAAAAACCGGAAAATTCGCATATAAGACGCACCCTTGTATAGGACGCACCAGCAAGGATTTTTGAAAAATAACCGCGTTTTATACACCGGAAAATACGGTATGTTTTGTCCAAAGCCGAGCTGAGACGTGTTCGGTCAATTCCAGTGACTCATCTGAGCGTCGACGGTCGAGACCATCATGAGGCGCAAAGCTGCACGAGAAGATTTCTCCCGTCCTCATCACTGGGAAGTGTGGCTACTTCTGAATGGTGTCCAAAAACATGCTCGTGCCTGTGGAGTGCACCGGCGGCTTACTGCGCATGCAGGCACGTCTTGCACTTGTTCCTCAAGGCATCGCGTGCCGCATGATACCAAGGACGGCAGGGTAAATACCTGCCAAAACTCGCCAGTGATTATACGTCCTACATGCGTTGCAGTCGCTGCGAAACCTCATGAAGCTGGGTGTCCACTCCATCTTTACAGCAGACGGTGAATGCGCAGCAGAAGTCACCTCGCGTTTACGATGTACACATTCCCATACCCAACCCCAACGCACCTGCTATGGAAATACACGCTCCGTGAAGACTTCGTTCGAGGGAGACGACTCCCCTGACAGGTCAGAGTAGGATAGGATAGGATAGGATAGGATAGGATAGGATAGGATAGGATAGGATAGGATAGGATAGGATAGGATAGGATAGGATAGGATAGGATAGGATAGGATAGGATAGGATAGGATAGGATAGGATAGGATAGGATAGGATAGGAGAGGAGAGGAGAGGAGAGGATAACTTTTTTTCAGCTCTAGCGCAAGTGTTTTTATGCGGTGAAATGAGTCCATCTCCACAATGGTCGGTTGCCCCTATTCCAGGGCTCCGCTGGATGCTGCCGTCAGCTGAGCTCGCCGTACAAGACCGATATGGTCATCGCGGCAGTCGCTAGAGAGCAGAACCTCCCACTGATCCGCACTTGGGTTTGGTATAACTGAAACGACGTCGACTTTTTGACATGCCCATGTTACGTGATGCAGTGTAGTTTTTTCATTCCATGACTACAGCGCAACGAACGGGACAAGAAGAAGGATACAATTTTTTTTTTTAATTTTGTGTTCCCGCTGTATGACTTGTGCCCATTTCTTTTCATTTTTGGCCGCCAGTTAGGTATTTATTCCCGCTGGCAGCCAATAAAGATTCAGTTGTGAGTCAGCGCTGTGTTGTGTCTCTGCCTGTGTCGTCTTCTTGTCTCGTTCATTGCGCTGTATTCATGGAATATCGAAACCAACTCGCCCAGCAACTTACCTTGTCAAGTTTTTTCATGGTATTACGGACAATTGTGGTCGTAAAATGTAGGGTGAACTTTACTTAGTCTATTTAGATTTGGATATTACCCCCTTTGTAGTTGTCTCCATGTGACAGCCTCGTCTTTGTTTAAGGATTTGTGCAGTGGTGTGTACTGCATCTTGCTGCCTTTGTAGTTGTTTAGTATGGCCGAGTATTCCCGAGGTGCTGGCAGGGATTCTTCAAGGTCGTTGACGTTGGATGCTCGGTAGTTAGTATATCCTCGAGCTATCCTGTCCGCCTCATGGTTTCCTGCCACCCGCGTGTGCCCCGGTACCCAGATGATCTTATGTTTGATCGGCTTGTGTGGTTCTGCATCTATTAGTTGTGGCTGAGCGCTGTTAGTTAGTTGTGGCGGAGCGCTCTGTGACCAACTGCCGCAAAGATAGTTGCGGCAGGCTGCTTGTGAGTCAGAGTTGAACATTTGCATCATTCTGTGTTGCCTTGGGTACTGTGAGGTAATAATAGCCTGAACATTGTTAAAGAAAAATGGTTTTTTTTTTGTTGCTGAAGCTCGGCTAAATGCTGGCTCCCTCGCTGAAGGTGCCTAAAAAGCCCCCAAGAGCGTCAAGACTGAGCTATCTGCATCCCAATGAAGCTCCATCGATGGACAGTCCTATTCTGTGGAGGGGGTTCGCGGTCCTCCAGCAAATCGTATGAGACGCCTGAATGCCCTTCCAGCGTCGTTAGTGGCATCACCCGAAGGTCTTCGAGGACGTTGACATCTTTAGAAAAGGGACGTCTCCCTCTTTCGCAGCGTTTCTCGCACCATTGCGTAGCGCACAGCTAGTGCTGAGTGCTCCCTTGCATGAAGATGCAATACAAGTAGCGAGACCTGCCTCTACTGAGAAACAGGGATATTTAATGTCATTGCCAAAATTCTCTCAATTAGGTCGGAAAATTTCTATCTTCAGCCCTTTTTTCCCTGCAGCAGCTCGAAAACTCCGTCAAATCGAAAAAAGTGAGACAATTTCGGTTCTTGAAGTATAAATTCCCTTTTTGCCAAATTTTGTTCCTAAAACTCCCTGCAAAGGGAAAAATTCTCCAAAATGGCGAACAACACAGAAGACGTGTACGGCTCAGTCATTTCGTCGTATTCGATGCAAATATGCTACAGCCACTGCAGGTCGCCCAGTCATAATAGTGTTCCGGGGTCTCACGAATACGGCGGGTGCTCCTAATACGGCTGGAATACGGCTGGAATACGACTGGGTGCTCCTAAACGATTGCTAGCAATCGTTTAGGAGCACCCAGAATATACCTCTCCACCTTTCCTTTCCTTAAATTACTTTCTCTCTCTCTTTCTATCTCTTTCACCCACATTATCGCAAAAACCGTCCCTTCGTCAGTGACCTGCCGCTCCAACAAACTAGGGGGGGACGAACAGTTTACAAGAGAGTTTTAGTATTGTGGAGATGCACTAGCGTAGAGAGCCCAGTGCCTGCAGCGTATTCGCAGCTATAAGTGCGCGCACACACGTGGCAGCCGCGCGTGCACAGTAGGCACACTGCTCATTCGTTAAACGTCCAAGCTAGTCCAATGCCTTTAAGAGAAAGCCATACAGCTTTCGATCCTCTGTAACCGTACGGATGCGTTTCAATGGATGCTAATGGGTAATTATTCCCTTATTTCAAGTATACGCTAGTACATGCCTGTTAAGGTAGATCTGCCTCTGCACTACATATCAAAAAGAACGATACCTATAGCACAGCAATTCGTCCGCAGAAAAGAAATACCGCGGTTCCTTTGTTTAGTCCTTCTTTTTTCCTCGGAGCGTATGACGAAAGGCCAATGCTTTGCCGCAGCGCCAGAGGATTTAATCGTTCTTTTCGAAGGCATCCTGCTTGTCTAACTGTCTTCGACTATGCGACGTTATTATTGGCACGCATGTGCTTATACGCTGTCTTTTCGTTTTTTTTTTTTCGCCCATGTTCTCTCCTTCCAAATTATTCTGTTTACGATAGCAAAACCGACGCGCTCGCGTTTTAAACCGTTGCATGAGGCCCTATGCACTCTATGAGCGATAATTTGTTCTCTCAGGGCACAACCGCGTCACCACAAGGATAAGTCCTTCGCGGCTAAATGTTGGAGGGATTAACTATTAGTCGACTACTAATCGTTCCTCAGGGCGCAACTGTTCGTCCGAAGCGAGCAACGTTGAGGTGCAACTGTTCTTCCAAAGAAAGCAACAGCTTGAAGAAAAAATTTCCGTGTCTGCGGTGGGAATCGAACCACTGCCTCGTCATTTAAGAGCAGGGTGCGCTATGCCACCGCACGAACCTGGCAACAGGTGTGTACAGGACGAAAGAAACTACAGATATGAACGTCGATAAGTAAAGAAGCCAGTCTAGCAGCGCTGTTCGAAAAACTAGCGAATATTAAATGAGGTGTCATAGGGCTTAGTGAGGCTAGGTGGATAGACGAGGCGTATTCAGTGCTGAAGGGAGGGCACGTACTATGATATCGTGGATTAGCGGACTGGCGAGGGCTAGGTGTGGGATTCCTTATAAATCAAGCTGTAAACATGGAGGAATTATATAGTATTAACGAGAGTGGTAGTTGCAATTAAGCTTAATAAGAGGTACAAACTGAAGGTGGTACAGGCCTAAATAGCGCCCGGCGACGCTATAAAGCGCCGGCGCTGAGATCGGCGTTACAGCCAGGTCGATGAAAGATTCTATGAATACATGGAATCGGCCATGAACAGAGTAATAACAAAGTAAACTGTATTGACCGGAGACTTCAACGCCAAGCTTGGTAGGCAAGAAGCAGCCTGGAGACCAGACAATGGGCCTCTATGGCATAGGCTCGGAGGAGTTATTAGTAGAGTTCGCAGAGTGGAGTATTTACGTATTATGAATACCATCTTCCGCAAAGGAAGAACAGGAACGTGGAAGAGCCCCGATGGCGAGAATAAAAATGAAGTAGGCTTCATACTTAGCGCTCACCCTCGCATCGTGCGGGATATGGAGGTCCTCCGAAAGGTGCGACGTAACGACCATAGGATGGCAAGGTCTCGAATTAACCAATAGATTTGAAGAGGGAACGGAATAAACTAGTGAGTTAGCGGTACGAGAAAAAATAGAGGAATTCAGGATCCCACTGCAGAACAGATATTCGGCTTTAAACGAGGACGACGACCTTAATGTTCCAATAATGAACAATAATCTCAAAGCTGTCATTACAGAGTGCACAGTAGAAGTCTATGCGGTGGGATGGTTATACAGGATACTGGCAAGCTCTCTCAGAGACGAAAGATCTGATTAAGAAATGCCAGAGCATGAAAGCATCTTGCCCCACCGCCTGAACCGAACTAGCAGACCTATCTAAGTTAATAAGCGCAAGGTAACCGATATAAGGAAGTGTAATATGGAGAGAATCGAGCATGCGCATGCTCGATTCTCTCCATATTATACTTCCTTATGCACTAAAGAACGGAATAACGGAGGTAGCCTAACACCGGTGAAGCGGAAACTAGGTAAACGCAGAAATCAGATGCATGCACAAAGAGACAAGTCATTACCATCATGGATAAGATAGCCGAAGAATTTCACACAGATATCCACAGTAGCCGAAATAAGCAGGATGCTAAAGATCAAGCCAGTGGTTTGGACGAAACGGGCATCCCGTCGGTAGCAAGGACGAAGAAGGGAAATCCTTAGGAACAACGCAAACGGGAAAAGAGGCTGGTGAGGTAACAAGCAGGTAACAGCAGACAAGGTAACAGCAGATCTTACATTGTCTGAGAAAAGCTGGCCAGCCTGTATGCACAGTGCCTCATGAAACAATAGAACATATTCAAAAAATTATCAGTCAGATGATTGAGAAATGCGCAGAATATAATCAGCCCCTATACATAGCCTTTGTAGATTGCGAGAAAGCATTTTACTCGGTCGAAACCTCGGCCGTCACACAGGCATTACGGAATCAGGGTGTAGAAGAGCCTCATGTAGTAGTAAAAGATACGTATAAAGGATGCACAGCCACGGTAGTCCTCCATAAAGACAGCAATAAAATTACAGTAAGAAGCAAGGGTAACAGGCAGGAAGACACGATCTCTCCAATGTTATTATTCACCGCCTATTTAGGAGTTATTCAGAGCCCTGGATGTCACTCAAGGAATTAATTGCAAAGACCGGCAAAACAGAACGGTGGGTCTACAAATTAATATGCAGAAACTAAAGTAATGTTCAAAAATCTCGGAAGGGAACAGGAGTGTATGATTGGTAGCGAGGCGCTAGAAGTGGTAAGGGAATACGTCTACAAGGGCTGGTAGTGCATCCGCAAATCCGGACCACGAAAGTGAAATAACAGTAAAAATGATAATGGGGTGGAGCGAATTTGGCAGTTCGGATCATGAATGGCAGTTTACGCAAAGCCCTCAAGAGAAAAGTATACAACAGCTGCATTTTACTTGTACTCACATGTGGGGCACAAACGAGGAGGCTAACGAAAAGGGGTTCAACTTAAATTGACGACAACGCAGCGAGCTGTGGCATGTAAAATGATAAATGTAACGCTAAAATACAAGAACAGAGCAGAGTAGGTCAGGGGAACAAAACACGAGTTAATGACATCCTAGTCGAAATCAAGAAGAAATGGTCTTGGGCAGGACATGTAATTCGAAGGCAAGATAATGGACTGGATTACAAGAGAGGCATCTGTCCTGCAGAGGGCATAATCAAGCTAATGATGATGATGATGATCAAGTAAAGAAGCAGGGTATCTGATGACAGTTCACGGAGGCGGATTCACTGCATCTCCAGCTAAGGGAAACCAGCCAGCCTTCCCGACGTCGACGAAATTACGGCTGTCTCAAAACTTGCCCCAAGAGGCAGCTCAGGCCACTTTCAATCAATTCAGAGGTGTGCTGAACGCTCATTTAGCCTTCGGACGACGTGGAGCTGCAACAGCTGCAGTTCGGCCCCAGCGCATCATCCGCCCCGTGCCGGGAGACGCGCGGTGACCGGATTTCCGTTCGGTAATTAGGACTAAGCCCGTTTGGCCCACCTGTTTTCCTTTTGAGTCAGTACATGGTCAGTGGCGCACACGAGAATTCGCAATGACACCTAGGCGCCAATGAATGGAATAAGGAGAAGTTAGTGAAGCTCCACCCACATTCAGGACCGCCGCGCAGAATTCTTCCACGACGAAAAAAAAGAAGTCCGTTGTTAAAAGTTTTCTTATTACCTGAACAAGTAACTAATCACAAGAAAAAAATCATAAGCTCGAAAATTTTGACGCACCTGGCTTGTTTGATATAGACTAACATTAAAGAACAGAATTTATTTACTGTGGCGATTAAGCCGTGTACCATGCCCTACTGTTACCAACTGCTGCCTTTTCAAGTTGTAGCCTGTTGTGGCGTGTTGCCCTTTCGATCTTCTTTCCCGCAACTTTTACAGCATCTACTATGCGACGGATCCTCCCCAACGCAAACGTCGTTCTAAAGGTTAACTAACGTTGCTAACGTCGGGTAGCCGGCCGGCACGCATCGAGAGCAGAGGCGCAGCCCGCAAAGAAGTCCGCTCGGAGCATAACCGAGTCCGAAACAGACTCATCGCTGCCCGGAGCTAGCTGTCAGCACTGTCTGATGCCACCGACGCAGGCTACTTTCTTGCTTCCGCAATGTCAGGAGGCGAACCCTTGAGTTGTTTGCGCTGCGCGTTTTCTGGCTGCAAGAGCGCCTCTGCGCGCGCTTTCTATATTGCCCTTTGCGGAGCCATGGCGGCGACTGGACACCAGAGTAGTGCCGGCTGCAAAGAGGCGCCACAGTTATCCGCAGTACAGTTCTTCGACAGATCGTCCGCAGGCTTAGAGTACACGTCCACCGAGCCCTCAATCCGAGTCACTTGGGCTGCGCTGCAGAGGCTGATGACTGTGAGCGCTTTTACCCCGAGACGGCACGCGTTAAGCAGAGCAAAAAAGCCGCTTGTGTTTCCAGCCTAGCGAGAGACAAGGCACTGATTCCCTTCTCAGTTTTAGAGAAATCGCAGCCCAAGAAAAAAAAAAGCATTGGTTCCAACTGGGGTTTCCAATTGAAACCAATTATTTAGACCCAATCGGTTCCAAATACCGAATTACACATCCCAATTGGAAAGCCCATTCGACCCAATGTTTTTTTTTCGCCTGGGAGTGTACGGACGATAGCTACAAGCGTATGGACACAGAGCAAGGAAAATGTTGTTTGGCCCAATCACATGGCTCACGGCCAGTGATTGGCGATTTAGAACCTAGAGGAAGAAAATTAGCTTTGAAAAAAGCCCTCGTTGTGCATGTAGATATTCCGGTCTTAGGTGACCAGAACCATCGGCTCAGCTGAGAATGCGAGTCTCCCTGTTAGACAGTCCCAGCTCTAATCTTCTTAGTAAGTTGCAACATGTACAGTAAATAGGCTGTATGTAAGGTTTACCAGTCAATCGGCTTCAAGAAATACCTTCAGTGTCTCTGGCAAGATCTGTCCCTAGCAAGTGCACCTCTGGTTCAGAGGGTCTGCTGCCTGGTCAAAAAGTTACGTCAACCTCCGGCAGGCAAGAAAAAAAAAACCTACATCCTTTACTGTTGTTATAGTATAGGCAACTGATAACTCCCATGTTCACTTGTCGTTTGACGAGAATGTAATCCCTGCGTGCCTGACCTTTGTGAGCGCAGAAGTGGGAACCGTGTTAGGCATCCTGTGCAGCTATTGCTGCACTTTAGCATCCTCAGCTCCTCAGGAGCGGGAAGTCAGTTTTCGATGCTCGTAAAGCACTGCTTTCCTGAGGTGAGCCATTTTCCGATGTCTGCATAGACTCGAGAGAATAATTCATTGTTATCCTGATGTGCAAAAAAAAGGCCGTGTTTCAATGGAGGGGAAATGCAAAAAGGCGCTTGTGATCGCCAGGTGGTCGAAATTGTTCTCCACTACGGCACCTCTTTCTTCCCTTCTTCTGTCACTCCCTCTTCTATCCCTTCCCTTATGGCATGGTTCTGTGTCCACTAGATATGCCAGACAGTTACTACACCATTTCCACTCCTCAAAACCAATTTTCAATTCTCAAGATGCAGAAGAGGAGAAACCCAGAACATAATGCTGACCGGTAGGCCCAATACTTACCTGTGCTATAGGCAGGTCGCAGAACTCAGTGAGAGCTGTTTGTCGCTGCTAAAGTTGTAGGCACATGTGGCTTCGAGTGGTTAAAAGAACCGCTTTGTGATCGGTGAAGTGATTGCTGATGTGCACAACACCGTAGACGAGGTGGTCTTCCTCGAAGGCAAGGTCAATGCAGGTGCCGCGTTCAGAGGCCAGTGAGCACTTGTATGTCAAGCGACACAATTCGAACCACCACCACTACGTGCCTAGCATGCTCCAGAGTGCGCTGAGGCGCAAAAGCCTTCTCAGCATCCATATGTACAGCGCAGAAAGACTGCGTTATGCAACAAGTGTCGCTTATATCGCCGCACAACAACTGCCTATGTAATTGGTTTAACAGCGCAACCTCGTGCTCGGAGCTAAGCACTGCCTATAGTGTCCTCGCGCGAGAAGCAGACGCAGCGCAGTGTCAAGGTAAGGAGCGAAGAATGAGGCAGCACAATCGATCTATTGTGACAATGATTATGTATGGCCCGGTCCTTTTGCAGCGGGTAAACATACATGTGCTGTCTGGACCATTAGCACCCCCTCGTGCTAAGCAGACTAAATCGGATGGGGTGAAGCTGCTCCGTAGCCGAAATTTCCTAGAAACTGCTCTCGCTTAAGAGTCCATCGGGATGATAGCTCAATGTTTCAAGAAGTAATATTACATGACATAAGACGACGACGCAGGCAATGCTGGCTAAAGCCAACACTGGAATACACTATGTGTCCCAATATATCTTCCGAGTAGTTCACCTGTGTTTATGCTATTGCACACCCTTTTTTTTATATGCTGCTCCCAGAGGCCTTGTAAATGATAAGCACTTAAATGGCCACTGGCACATGCCAAACAAATAGCCCATTTTTTTCTACTGCATTTATTCACATGGGCATACTACAGCTTTGGCTGATGATCCTGATATATGACGTTATGACATAACTTAAGGTCTGAGCCACAGAAGCTATTAGAATTATAACTTATTACCAAGCAGCACATCTGTGAATATAAACAATGAACAGTGATTGTGTGGATTAGCGATTCAGAGGGTGCCATACTTTGATGAAGAATGCTGCACAAATGTGTTTTCGGAAAACTGAATTTGTAATGATGTGGTCCAATCCTGGCATGAAACAATTTGTGCTACCTCCTGGCACTACTCTTGAAAAGAAATTCATTGCTCTATTGGTGTCATCTTATTATAAAAGTGCCGTGCACATTGTGGTGATATTTATCAAGACAACAATAGCAGTGAAAACTACACTACCATCCACTTGTTTGTAGCTGGTGTAGTCTGCACAGAACACATGTAACTGTTGTCTACACTACCGTCCACTTGTTTGTAGCTGGTGTAGTCTGCACAGAACACATGTAACTGTTGTGTTTCCCAAGGCAGCACAACCCTAGCGTCTGCCTAGCCTAACCCTCATCCACAATAGGACACTGGGAGTCTACAAAGGTTTCTTCATCTGTAATGTAGCACTTGGGTATTACGTCTCTCCTGGCTTTGACATAAGCTTCAGGCGACGTCATCGTATCCAATAGCATTGTGTCCATCTTCAATGGAGGCAGCACAATGGCAATGTAGCCAGACGACCATGGCTGCAAGAGTGAAGATTTGAAATTTTCAATCATTCCTATGAAGGGTCATCAGAAAACAAAATTTGTGTCCTTCAAATGCAACAAATTAACCTCTCACACTGAGAAACAGTTACTATGCAAGAATAGTTGTGCATTCCAGATACATTGAGAAGCACAGCAATCAAAGCATAAAATGAGCATTGCCGCCAAGTTGGTACCAAGTCATACTAACAACAGTACAGAGTAATGTGCATAGTTGTTACCTTTTCAGTTAAACGCTCTGGTGAAGTGGTGAGATGTTCATTGACTTCTATCAGACTACCAGGAACTGTGCTTACAATAGTGTAAGTCTGCCCATCTGAACAAGTGACGATGCATAGTGCTGATTGCTTCTGAAGCTTCTGACCACCCTGGAAACAAAAATTCAATAAGTAAGCAAGCAACAAAAAAACATTATCGTGCAACACATATATAACTTAGAGGGATCCTGATTCACTTTTGTGCACTCTTTAATCTGTTTCATTGCCAGACTTAACAGGAAACACCGGGATAGCTTTCTTTATGTAAATAAATGAGCTGCCATAGGATGCTTTCCTGCAAGGAGCCAACGGCACATCCATGAGTGCAGAGTGTGAAAAGATAGTGAAAAGTGCAGTATGATAACATATGGTTAACAAATCATCATAAAAACTAAACATGCTACACTGGTGCCAGCCCTTTACTTCCCAGCACAATAGCAATGCCAACAAGACAGGAAAGCTCCCTTAAACAAACAAATGGCACCATCAATGAAGTGTTGACGGTCCCTTCAGAAAACAAAAAGGACACAAAAAATGTCAAAAGCCATGTTCTGTCAAAGCTTGGTCTAAAAGAATGGCAATATTCAAGGGCCATTCCACGTCAAACGCACCAGAATTTGTGCTTGGCCCTCCCAGATTTTTTTCAGAAAAATTGTGGCTTCCAATTGTGCTGTCCAAAGACTTTTGCCAGAAAACTTTTGACAAAAAAAAATTTCAGGTCATGCGCGAGGCCTTTGAATTTTCCACACTAATCGAAAAACTAGTTTTCATTAAAAGAGTCACAAAAGTGCCTGGAGCAGGCTTTGCTGCTGCTTGCAGGGAATGAATGGCGTTCGCGATGAAGATGGGGGATAATGATGAACACAGTCAAATGAAGACGAGGTTCACGCATAATGCTACAATACTTATTTTTTGCACACATTTCAAGTTTTTTCGTCAACAAGGCTTGCAGCATATCGCACAAGAACAGCATTACTTAGCTTTTATCTATTTTAAGTTCTCAATTTCGGTGTGACTTGCAGCACTGTTGCAATTCTTAAAAATATGTAAGTCATCTTTTGTGATCATTATGAATTTTTTGGTGGCTGCATGAGAAATGTACAACATTTTAAATATAGTTGTACTATAACACTAATTTCAGTAAAAAAAAAGCGAAAAAGTATGTTTTGTCACATATTTGGTCGTGAATTTCACCTTGAGGTGGTCCAAGTAAAAGTACAGAAAACAGCCAATTTCATAGTCAACATTAATGAAATTCGCTCCATGATTTTAAATGGCACAATTTCTGTTTTAGGCAAGAAGAAACTTTCTGAAGTTGACCGTCCACGCTGCCAGGCACTGCTTCCCCGCACTTTTACTCCACTGCACAATGCGACAGCAGTACTCTTCAAAATCCTAGTCTGCCGGGTTCTTATGAGCTCAGGCGTTCACGTCTTGGTGTTCAGGCATTTTCTCAACAAAATGGCATTTTTTTGCCTGCACTGAAATGCAGCCACCACAGCGCAGACCAGACCCTCGAACTTGTGCTCAGCATCCAAACACCGCAGCCACTTAGCCACCACGGCAGCGTGAGCTCTACTTTGAGCCAAGTGAGCACAAAAGTCACTAAGCCGCTAAAGAGCCGTTAGACAAGTGGTATGCTACCACCATATTAGGATGCAAATGCAATGTCATAATGTGAACTGCCTCTGCTTGAAAGTCAAATGTTATAGCAGCTCACCTTCTTCCACTTTCCAGACACTTGGTTGTTGAGACGATTTAGTTTCTCATTTACTTGATAATCAACTTTTGTGACTGTTTTGTTCTCCTTGAGTATAGGATGAGATGGAGCTAGCGTAACAAGCACAATTCTGAAAAGAAAAACCACAACTTAATAGCATGTACCACACTAAGAGAATATAGTGATCAAGCCAATTTAAAATGGACCCAAATAAACCCACTGAGCCATGCTGACAAAAGCACTTGTTACAAAAAATTTAGATATTCATTAAGATGTCTCTGTAGTCCCTGACACATAAGGGGATTTACACAAATCTGTTCACCATAACAGGTTCCAGAGGGCTGCAATGACCTAAGCAAGATTACAATGCTTCATAAGTAACAAAAACAAGTTTTGGAAATAATCCCTTCTTTAACAATGAGTCTTGTAGACATGAATATTATAAAGTGAATTCTAGGGTGGACAAGATATGGTTAGCATTAGATAACCATTTCAAATGCTAGGCCAAAAAGATTTTGCGTCATTTACCTTCAAGTCTAACATATTCACTCCTTCAATCTTGTCAAATTCTGAAACTTATGCAGTTGCCCTTTAAGATGACCTTGCTTTTGTGAATTATTTCTAGTTGTATTTACAAGCTCTGAACAAAAGAAAACTTGTTAATGAGCTTTCAGCACTCAATGCAAGCCCAAATGTAGTCCCACAAATATCAGCTTTTCATAAGGTGGGTGTCATAACACATTTGTGTGGGGTGTGCTTTTGAGAGGCAAGCATGCTTGTCCACAGATGTTAAGGTTCAAGCTAATGCAAACATTACACTGATGATGTACACAAAAAACCCACACAAGAAGCATGACTGCACTCCAAATGTCAGCTTGCAGTTAGGTAATAAATACTGGCTACCGGAATCAGTGCTTAGCTCTTGTGCCAGCAGCGAGTGGTCACAGAACTGCTCTGGACTGGAGGTTAATGCTGCTCAATTCGCATACTACACTCAGAAAACACACCCTAGATTCACCCTTACTTTGTTCCTACCAGACCATTCCACTCAATTTCAATCAACAGATGTGAAAGGGCATAGATTATGGAATCATCCCCTCAATGAGGGGAGGAGTCGTAACCCTGATTATCATTAAATGGACACTGAAAACAAATTGAAGTTGGCTTGCATTGATAGAGTGTTGCATTCTAATCACAAAGAGGCCACTTACACCAAAAATGGAGCTTTTACAGGCTAGAAAAGACCAGGAAAAGAAGTACAAGTGTCGCTGTCACTGGCTGATTTCGGAAGTGGAATGCGTACGTCGACACCAATTTTTGGGAGTGATCCCAGAGGTTACACTATATCAGTCCTTTTTCGTAAGGATGTTGAGAGTTTGAATTGACTGGCGCAAAAATTTTTAAATGCAATTTTCTCACCAATAAATGCGTCTTTTGCTGCCAGACAAACATGAACATAGCCAGAAAGAGCCAGAGAATCTGTTGTTACTGAGAACGATAATTGGACAGAGTTGTCCTCAGTGTCCCTGAAGCAGAGGAATGCGAGTAGCGTTGTGTAACACTTGGAAATTACTTTTGCAAAAGGAATAACAAAGATGAACTCAGACAGTGGGGCAAAGTAGTCAAGTACTCCCGCAATACTGGCCGACTCGCAAGCTATTAGAAGGTCACCACCATCATCTCATCATTACACCATAAGCAGTGAAACAGTTAACTTGTGAACAGCTCAACCTGTGTTTCCACTGTATCCACACCTTGTGGTTTGTTATATAAGCATAGGGCCCTTCATTTTCGGGCTCTACTTTTTCTGGAATTAAGAGGGTAAAATTCTGGCAATTTGTTTTTGCTTAAATTCAGGTAGAAATCAGGTTATTCAGCAAAAAGCTTCAGAATTCGAGTTTCCAAGAGTAATTTTCTTCGGGAAAATGCAACTGACTATAAACGCCCATCTTTTCTATGGGACGTAAAATAGTTTCTTTCGAGTTCATTATTTATAAACAATAAGAAAAAAAGCTGATTACACAAATAAGTGTTTCAGCAAACAGGTATTTCCTTTTTACTTCTTCATTGCAATTATTTCGTCACATATATTAACATCTCCTGCGTGGCACTTCCGTATACTGCAAAACGTGCCTGCTTTAGTACACTTCGAGAATATTCATTTGACATGACAGCAACCATTTCAAATACACAAGTGCCTTTGAGCAGGACGTCATTAGTGTTGGTACCGCTCGATACACTGATGCTGTTAAGACATCTGCTCAGGACCTGTGTCCTTACACCTCGCTTCCAAAACATACTTTTCGAACTTGTTCACAAGCCATGTCTTGAATAACAAGTGCAAAAGAGGTTTAAGATCACCAATTACCCTAAAACAACCCTCTGGAATAAGTGCAAGTTACCCGCTAATTTCCACGCAGTGTCTTCAGCCTTTTGTACTGGACAAATATGTTCCACAGAAGGTGCATTTTCGAGTAGAAATTGGATTTAACCAGAATTGTAAAAGATTTGTTCAGGGTTCAAGGATCGAATAAAACAGGGTCTGACCAATAGATGAAGGGATTTATACACGCATAGCTCCTAAAATGGTGATATCCTTTAAAGTTGCTGTTTTGCTCACTCTTCCCGATTTGCACCTTGCTACTTTACTTTCTAGCCAGTTATTTTTTATCTATCTCTTCTTCTCATCAATCCAAAATGAACACAAAAAGAGTCACTGCCACGTTATGAGGACGGAAACATTACTGTACCTGTTGGAGTGAAAGAGTGCACACTGATCATGTCCTTTCTGGCCATTTGCATCTGGAACCAACACAAGTGTGCTGTACAGTGGCCTCCCATTTAATTTCATAACATTCTGAGACACTCTGGATTCTCAACTGTCACCTTTCTCAGATGTGAGTACTGGTCATAAAAAACAGACACAATGAACAAACATTCTCGTCATGCCATCATGCATTAGTTTTACAATCTGCATTTTAAAGCAGTGGTTATGTGGGGCTGTCTTTTAAAGAGTTATAGTGATGTAGTGCTTAATCAAAAACTCCGGGGTCATACCTAAGTCATACCAAGCATACCAGTCCGGGGTCATACCAGCCTTGATAGCTAATATGTGCCTATAACCCTTTGCTTTACCTCAGTGTGGCCTCAATTATATTTAAAGTCTTGCACAACTGGCACTAAGCAGTGCCACAGTTCAGTGACACTTGTCAGTGAAACAGAAGAAATATTTCTCAACAGGGTGAAACAGGTATTTGAGAACACACATTATAGGTGACACACCATCCTATATGTCATAGTTACAAATCCTTTTTGCTGCAGGTGAGCAGGGAAGAACATTGGCTAACTCAGAGAATGAGGATTCATGCAGCCATCATCTCCTTGGCTGCTTGCCAGCCAAATTCAAAGATCAATACATTCTTGAAAGTTGCTTGGTCATTTGTGTTCAAATTATGGAAAGAATTGGACGCTACTAGGGGCGATGTGGATGCTGTTTCACACAGGGAACAACATTATCAGCGTTCTGACACTCTTCGGACTACGGAATTCATCAGTCAGTCGTGTTTAGGGTATCATCAATAAGGACCCTGGGAAGTCATTGAGGGCCCTCACCAATGCAGTGGAGGTTGATAAGGCAGTTATCAGACGTGTCCTGTCATTCATGAGGACAGTGTAGTTCGCGGTGCTGTATTTTGTTTGCCGCATCCGGTTCACAATAGTGGAATGCCCATTGCTTTCTTTTTCTTGGGCCCTCCGCACAACCGCACAGAAAGGGGTCAGTCAACCCAGCGGAAGAAGGGGGGGGGAGAATCTCCATGAACAACTTAATCTAAACATGCGGCCTCCCAGCTTCCCAGATGTCAACCCAATGGACTGCTACATATGAGGTGAGGTTGAGAAAGAGTCCAACAGACACCCACACAACACCACTGTGGCTCTCAAGGAAGCTGCTGTGTATGCAATGTCTAATATTCCAAAGATACATCTCATCACTGCCTACAGTTGGTTTTAACAACGTGAAGAGTCTGTTATAGCTGCTGACGGTGGTTTCATTGAATGATGTTGTTCACTGTATATGTGACCATTTGTACTAACAGCGAAAAGGTCATAAATAACCTGTCTCCACTCTTTGTATCTGTGTGCGTATGAATATAACTTTGTTCTCAAAAACCTGTAGCACCCTGTACATATTGTCTGCACCCTCGGTGCACCTTCTCCACATTCAAAGAGAAAAGAAAAATAGCAAAAGGGTTGACGAAGCCACTGTTAGAGGAATAACTGTATGATAGCACTGGTCTGCGCACATGCAGCACATGGTAGCACTGCAGTCTCTTCATTTTACAGGATCCCTTGCAGACAGTTTGGCCACGTATGTGAGACCTTCCCCCAAAAGAACAAGGAAATAAGGGTTAAGACGCAGCTCCTAGCTTGAAAGCACCAACCTATACAGTTTAAATAATGGTAAGCCACCAAAAGTGCAAAGCACGCTATGGCCCAAAAAAGAAAATACAAAGACCCAGAAGCAAGTGACAGATAACTGAAGACAAAGAGAGAATGTTGTGCACAGTGCTCGCTCAGGGGAGGACCACAGCTGTGAAGGTCACTTCTCAGTCTTGGGTGCAATCAATAAGTATGAAAGTTTTCTTCATCAGCAGTATTAAACCATTATGGGTAAGATAAGAAACATCGTTTAGTGGTTACCAAGTAGGCAGTCATTAGGGGTCATTAGAGCAGTCATTAGAAAATAGCAAATCGAATATCCTCCAATTCATTTCACTGAATGAATGAAATGGTGCACAGGTACGCAGCTGCAATCTGACATGCCATGCATTTCTTCGATGGATGTTTGGAAAACATCGACAACTCTGACGCCGCACAGCATACTGCCACGATTAGCTTGTGTTCAGTGACGCAACGGGGTCCACTCAAGTGATGGAATTCTTGAAGCCTATACATATGGCCTCCAAGACTGGGCGACATGGCAGGGCTCAGGCAAATTCTGCAAATCCAGCCCTGATGTCTGAATTCAGAAGCCATGGCTCATACATAGCTGTAATTATATGTCATATTTAGTTACATTCTCTTTCTGCAACAATAGCAAAATGCATTTTTCCTATACACATCATTGATGGCTATAGAGTTAACATACTGATTGTATTGCAACCCCTTAGTGCAGATTAGTCATGGAGGGAGGAGAGGCTGAGAGAGCCCCTCGCTATCCGAGCTGAATGAAAAAAAGTGTGCAGGAAGACACGTGTTTTGTCAAGGACTACTGGGACTCTTTAGGTCATCGCGCAGCGGTGTCTTCTTCACCACCCACCTGTCAACTTCTAGCAGCGTGGCACACTATTGTCTACTCGCCTTGATCTTTGTAGTACTAGACAATGAGCCAAACAGCGAATCGGAGCCACACTTTTAGCTTCAAAAATGTGACAGAATGGTCTCTACTAAGTTTTTTTCTTCCTCCCTGAGATTAGTGATTTCCTTCCTCTATGAGATTAGTACTGAGTCTTTTAACAGCCATAGCTTCAGCACCACAAATTATAGCCCCATACCGCAGTGCCTTCGCCAGCACTTCAATGTTTCACGAGACTGCTCGTTTTGTATGAATATTCACACAAGTAGCGGATGTTAGTACTGTAAGAAAGAGAGTTGGAGTTTGATGCCCCAGCAGCTAGCGCCGACGAAGGAGAGGAAGAAGAAGATAGGCGAAGCCGACGAAGTTCGGGTTTTGCACTTGCGGACGCTGGCCTGCCGAGCACCACCGCTGGGACAAGGACTGTGGCTAACTGTGCGAGTTTCCACATTACACTTGGTGGAGGTGCTGCTTGTTCTCCCCGTGGATCTACACCACGATCTACGCCACATTACAGTACAAATATTCAATTTGTATTCGATTCAGTAGTGAAGCTACATTATTCATGTTCAATTCAGTCTGGGAAAAGTGTTGTTCGCACAAACCTAGAGATTAGTGTTGCGTCTTTCAACATCGACAGCTTTAACTCCACGAGTTGCAAAGCCACTGCTAGCATTTCACGATTTCATGATTTCACATGAGTGAATAATAGGAATATTCAATTCACAGTCAATTCGGTTGTTTCACTCCTCGGTTCGTATTCGATTAGGTTTTGAACTACATTATTCGAATCGGATTTGATACTGAAGCTAGACTATTCAGACTTCTTTGCTTTCAAACACTTACTACTCACACACCCATAGCAACCATGTATTTGCAAATGGCATTGATGCTATACATGCCTAACATAAACCTTCTTGAGCACTGTGCAATAACGCTTGAAAGAGCTCCTCACCCTTTGCACAGTGTAACTTCTCAAGTATACCAAAGAAAGTCAGAAATGCTTTTCAAGAAACAAAGCATTTTTGACACACTGGGGCTCTGTTTTCTACTGCTCCATCAATGCACATACACAGAAAGGCAATACTCATGCAACAGAAATATGCGCAACGGCCACCTCAAGGTGAGCAGAGACTAACAGGTATTTTTCATAAAAAATACACGGCAGATGGTAAACATTTGTTTACAGTAAAACAAATTTTCCACTTCAGATAGCATGTATGAGTTGTGTCAGAAGCAAACAGAACAATATTATGCAACCCAACTGCTGTGGTGTCCGGGCTTCTGGAAATTAGCAGGCACAGTTATGAGCACACAAATGTGGTACTGAAATGTTCACCCACAAGCCGAGTATACTTCCAAAACTTCAGAAGGTCACACGTTACCACACTTTGATGTCACAACGATTTTCTGTTAAGTTCCAATGCTATTTGTACACATGAAGACAAAGGCAAAAATAATGTAACACTGGCATCTATCTACACCAATGCACAGCCTACAGGAAATGATCAGGTGTGTCTGTATCTGCTGTTCACCATACTCAAAGGGTTCAAATGCTACTCGTCAGGCAATGCTTTAAAAATGAAAAAATGCAAGGAATGAAATGCCTCATTTCTTTCTTTCTTTTTTTTTTTTTTTTGCACTGATTGTGCTTTATAGAAACAACGTAAGGTGGTCTGAACAAAATTGAAACAATCTGCTGCAGTTTTCTGACCCTGTCGACATAGTCAATGTTCGTAATGTAAGAATGCATTTTGACTGCTGTTGGCACTTCCAAGAAGCAATACTGCGACGCGCACATACTTTGTTTTGCGCCTTGGAATACCTGGACAGGTTTTTTTTTTCTTTTTCTTTCAGTGTTAAAACACAAAGGCTTTGTCGTAGGAAGGGCGATGACAGAACATTAAAGCTCCAGGGAGCATGCTGCTCCACCCAGGCGGTTGAAAACTGCACTACGTGCGTCAATTCAATGCATTTGTGAACCTCAGCAGCGGCGAAATGTGTACGATTCGCATGTGTTTCGGCGACATGTAACAGCCACCACTGCAGCCCACCGACATATACTGCGTTCATGTGGTAAGATGCGCTAGAAACTGCAACTTTCCCAAGCAAAGTACACCACCGACGGCAGGCCGCCGCATGACGAGCGAAATGAACACCGGCCCCGAGATGTCATACTCGCATTGCAGGCCTAGAGTCATTACTCTTTGTTTCCCAAGTGTGGTCGAGTCATCTGCGTCAGCGACAGATCTGGAGTGACACGAAAAGTATTCGTTGCCTAGCGAAATCATATGGGCAATCACAACACAACGTCGAGGAAAGTGTTAACTGCGGCAAGCCTTTGGCGATCGGGGCACAAGAGCCGACAAACTCACCAAGGAGAAATCGAGGCTTGTAATATCGTTCTGTAACGCTAGGAAAACTCTTGGAAATTCGGTTGCCTAGCCTGAGCGACAAGTTGGCCGGCGGGCCTTGCTCATCCGCATGCTCATCAGCAAGATCAGACATCCTGCCTGCACTTATTGGGCTCAGACGTTTGGAGTCCACACGTGGGATGTAAATTCGCTGCCACCAAGCAACCCACAACAGCGCGGACCTACAGCCACCAAGTGTACGACGCCAAACACAGCCGCGCTCCGTCTGTGCGCTCGCACGCTAGATGGCGGCACGAGTGAGGGGATTTCTAACGTTTCAGCAAAATCAGTTTTCGCTTTTAATATTTTATTTGTCCACATCAGCAACAACAAATCTTTCATCCTACTTAAAAATTGCGTAAATATTTTCAAAAACAAATGAGACGCGCAGTAGAAACAAAAAAAATTATAAATTCAGCGTCAAACACGATGACGTACGCAGCGCACCGGCGCTATGAATGGACTACGAAGTATGTTGTGCACTAAAAATCATCGGAAAATTCATGTTATCGAATCAAGCATTCACTATGCTTTCGTGTATCCCATAGGTTGCAAAGCTATGTGAATGTTCAGTCAAAGTGGTAGCTTTCGGGACACGCGGAGAGACCACGGCTGAAGGAAGCCATGCAAGAACTCTTTTGACAACGCTACAACTCCGCAAGGCTAGAAGCAAGGCAGAATATGAGAAATGTTACAGAATGAAACAGATGGAAAGCGATGCTTATACCATGACGCCGACGCGTACGGGAGAAAAAGGAAGGAAGGAGCTATGTATTAACAGTTTTTTTGGCAAACCTAGCAGTTACCGACGGTTAGAGCAGAAAGAGGGGGTGATACAGTTGGTGACGGACAACAAAAAAACTGTACAAGAGTATTGTACATCAATAAAGAGGTTAACATCCACAAATTAAGTGTCGCATTCACTGAGGAGGCAGTATGTAAATGCCTGCCCGACCACAATACTGAAGAATATGTTCCTACCCTAATGCTTGCAACTGCTGCATGCGAGCAACCAAATGTAGTCAACAGAGTATACAACAGAATGTCAACAGAATGTAGCGAGCAACAGAATGTAGTCATTCACAACGAACCTCGTAGCCCATCTGAAAGGGTGGCCGTGATGCTCCAAGATATTTACTCTACAGTGACACGAAAATGTTATTACGAGAAAAATTCAATTGATGGGTCGATCGCTTAAAGGATTAACAAGGAGGAAGAAAATGAGTCAATGTTTCACAACTGTTTGACTATACAATGCACCCTGGCCAATCCCCCACTGTGGGTACATGCCACTCCAACAGAGGACAACAACAACTAAAGGCAAGAGAGCACTGAAAATTACTACCCCCAGCTGCGAGTATTAAGAGATGAGACAACATATCTTTTGTACTGGTATTGCTTTTGAGTGATGTGCATGACAACAGCCAGACATAGACTGCCCCTAGAAATTACCACATATGCTTGCTAAATAATTTGTTATAGACCTCTCCCTGGTGCAAACAACGTGACATCAAAGGGGCATTCCCAATGGGCAAAACCATCCACTTTCGCTTCTGAACCAGTTTTGCTTGTGACAACCGCTCCGCCCCCCGCCTTTATTCTCCCGATTAAGGATGCCTCGCTACGTTTGGCAGCCATTCTTCTCCCGATTATAGCCCCTTCGGTATGTGGCATCTTTCGCCGATCGGACCAGATGACATAGCTGATGACGTAGGCCGGAAAAAGTTTACTGAATTTCTTCTCCCATGCAGCTTCAGTTCCAGGAGTCAAACAGAGGTTGTGACATCGCAGGTAGGTATAAAATCACATGACACGTATATGAACTGCAATATATCAGCTGTTTGTTCTCTCGCTGTCATTCCAGCTTCTCAAGCAGGCTAGCATATGAGTTGGAGTGAATCAAAGTGATGCAACAACAATTATATTCCAGTTTATGCCTGCTTCTTGTGATCTCACACTACTTCTGATGTTGCTACCACGTTCAGCTGCTGAAACTGAAATTACATGAGAGAATAAATTCAATTATAAATTATCCACTGGGCATGCGTCAAATCAGTCCACAGAAGAAAAAAATGAAAAATTGGAGCCTCCAGGCCTTTAAGGGTGTTTCCGGGGGTTTTTCGAACATCTTGAGTTGATAGTCGCATCACATTCCTTTTAGTCCCCTCGACAAAAAAAAAAATATTTTGCAATATGCCGTGTGCAACCATTTTAAAACAGCGAAAACAGCAGACCAAACCTGGAACTCAGTCCGTCGCTAGGGATGACACTCTGCGTGATGTAGCAATGATGTCACAAACATCACCAGTAAAGCATTTGTACACATGTTGAATGGCTGAAGTAATGACTGAGATCGGTCCTTTCATAAAATTCCTGAGGCGCTTAACAATTACAAGCCTCAAATTTTTGTTTGTGAAGTGGGAAGTATGTAATAATCTGCAGGGAGTGTTTGTAGTGTCGAAGATGCAGTTTTGTCTATAGAAATCATCTGAACTGAGGTCACAGGGGCTGCAGACTTCAAAATAAATTTTCACCAGATGATACGTCGCATAGCTGCCAAGTTTTTGGTGGCAGTAATAAAAAAAGAGAAAAACCTACACTACACCTTACATTAGAATATAGTAACCTCAAAAACCTTTGGAGTTCCTCTTTAATGCTGAGAGTAGATCTCCTCATGGCAGTTCTACGCATAGTGAACTGAGGGAATAGAATGGGTGTTGCAGCACAAGTAGTGCAACTTCAGTTCCACCTGCATTAAGTTGGCTATCTTCTACAGCCGCCTTGTCCCTGAACACAATGCTCTTTGCGAGACCTCCAAAAGTATATAATATCCTCAAGCTCAGAAGCCCAAGACCAAGACACAGTGTAGTAAAGCTCACGTGTTATGCTTTGATGCCAATACCGTGTGTAAAGAATCCTGTCATGCTAGTTGATAGTCATGCATTTACCATGCCAGTTTGCATTGCACTGCACAACACTGGGCGAGCAAAAACAAACACCATGGCTGAGGAATAACATTTTATTCGACATTCAACTTTAAAAGCACTACACACTGAAAAATGAGCGCACTAAAACTAAGCTCACAGACATAAGACACCAGAAAGTGCATTTATCAAATGGCAAGTCACTGAGGCTTCCAAGAATCAATAACAAAGTCACATTCATGCATAGCTGAAGCTCTTCAATACATTATAACCAAATATTTAATTTCACTTTAATATGCAACATAAATTTCACACAAACTAACAAATCATAGAAGGAAGGCTAAAAGATCCGTGCCTTTTGTACTAACACTCCTCTGTACACCACAATAAGATGGAACCTACGATTCTGCACATGCCTCTCACAAACTGTGCCCATCTCCTCCCTTGCATTTCCATAGGGTGGCTACATGGCAGACAGTGCAACGTTGCACCTCTGACTCATCTGTCAAGATAGGACGACACGCGTATCAGTATAGGTGCACCCATAAGTAAAGGGGTGAACAAGGTTTATCCACAGCAGATGCCACTGTGTAGACAAAGAGCATCCTCGGTGCATTCTACATGGGCCTTAGATACAGCCTCTACTTGCTGTCTGATCAGAGCTGCTTTGCATTTGAGGGGGACACTCCAGTGAACAGGCTTTGGAAGGAACGGATGATTTTTTTTTTGTTGTTAACAGCAAATTCAAACTCAACAAAGTAGTAAGCACAATTTCTAAAGCATGGTCCAAATAACTGGTCCAATTTTAATTTTTCTTGCATTTGTCTTGAACGGCAAGGGCCCATAAATAATGCTGTACACGCGTGAATGGCTCATATATCTTATGTGCCTAACACCCCTGTTACACCGGATGATTCAAATTCATTCGAAGTGAATGATGCACTGAATACATCTGCTCTTTCGGTGCTACACAGCAAAAAATGCAATTCGAGGATGGTACCACTGTAATCGCAGAATAAAAATAAAACTGGTCAAGTAAAAAATTGTCTTTTCTTGGCCTAGTTGGTTTTTCATGCTGTAGGTGTAAGCAGCGCACACGAAACAAGGACAGACAGAAAAAGGGAACGAAACACAGCGCTGTGTTTTGTTCCCTTTTTCTGCCCGTCCTTGTTTCACGTGCGCTGCTAACACCTACAGCAAGTAAAAAAGCTATGCATGCAAAGTGTCCAAAATGTTGATTTAATGTCAAATACTCTAAGGCCATTTTATATGAATTTATAAGCAGTAATGTAGTTTAAAGATACTTCAGTGGTACCTATACACTTTAGCTCAAGCACGAATCTAACAAATGTAAACAAACGCAGCAGAGCAGAGCTGCAGCCCCAAGTTTGTTTGGGACTGGAATCTCCAAAGTGAATGCCTCTGCTTAAAGGAACACTGAGGACTATTTCATTCTATTATTGTTCTCTGTAAAAATTGATTCTCTGGGTCTCTCCAGCTGCACTGACGTTGGCCCAGCAGCCAAAAGACGCATTTAGTGGCGAGAGAATTGGATTTAAAAACCTTCCAGCAGTGGATTTAAATTCGTTATGTCTTTTTTAAAGGACAAGTTGTCACCGTTATGAAGTGAGATGCGGGGTGGTGGTGTTGGCAGTGGTGGTGGTGATGGTAATAACTTTATTTTGATGATGAACCTATTAGATTGTATAGCATCTGTAAGGTGCACTGTACCAAGACCCCATTGGAGGCTTCTGCGGCTCGAGCCCCGAAGACCACGATCCTCTGGATCCTCTGGACAGTACCTCCTCCCACAGCTCGTGTTGGGTTTGGTATTGCTGGTACTCATTTGCTTCTCTGACAAGCCCAAACTGTGTGATATAGACTTGGGTGTTCTCCGCAGAATGGCCACGTGTCCTGGCATATCACTGGATGTGTCTTGTGCATTAAACTAAGTACAGGAAGGTGTTTGTCTGCATCTGATTGAGATCTCTTCTTTTGTCAACAACTTATCTGGTTGTGGGTATTTCCTTCAGGCTGATCAGGTGTTCTTACAGAATTGATTCTGGTCATTACGAATGCCTAAGGCCTCCAACTTCATATTTGCCATGCTGGGGTAGCCATAGCCATGGCCCTGTTTGTAAAGCCTTGCTGATTAATGCATTTATTTTCTCTCGTTCTTTCTGCTTAAGGATGGTACATGACATGCGATATTCTATGCTGCTGATGATGAGTGCCTATGTCTGCATTAAGCAGCATGTCTCTATCTTAAATCCCATGCCCTGTTTGGTATTCTCTTTACCCTTGGGTGGTCATTAATGACAGATTCTAAGCTTTGCGAAAGTACTACCATCTTCCTGTACAGAAAAGCCCGGATATATCGAACCAACCAATTTCCAGTTATTGGCTGAGTCGAAAACAAAGATTATCCTCCTGTAAATCCTGTGTAAAGCATAGGAAAGCCTCACTGTATACCGAACAGCAACTTCGCCAGTCATTCAATACACTGAACTGCGTACCACACCCCTGCAAGTGGTGCTCCTTCTAATGGAACTCTCTGATCACTTAACGCCTGCCAAGGCTGGTTGGCTGCACGGCCTTGGACACCTGCTGGAATCACTGGAGCTGTGAAATAGCTTGACAAGGTGAACGTGGGGTGTGTCTTGGAGTGCCCTTCGGTCTCTTGTGTCCATTTTTCATGTCACATCGCTTTCATGCGGAGAAGGCAACCTAACTGAAGCCTAGTGCAGCCCTCACGCGGCATGCTTCGGTGCCCAAGGCTTTGCAGAAACCAACAGTACCTTAACTTGAATGAGTGATCAGTCTGTACTGATAAAAGGATTAGACATCATATGGTAGGCAGTGGCTAGTTCCAAACAACTGTCCACAATGGCTTCAATGTGAAGCAGGATAGTCTAAAGATTTTAAATAGACCTAGCAATGCCAAGAGAGTGGTGCACTGCCAGCACGCCGGCGGGTGGCATGTTGTTGCAATAAAAGTGTCACTAGCGTGGATGTAATGTATTCTCGCTTCAATGTTGCAGATAGGCTCATCTAATACCAATTTTTATATATCAAATTAGCAATATACCAGACTATATCTCGATCTGCATCAAGTTTAATATATCCAGGTTCGAATGTATTTGGAGGCCTAGGATTCTAGTCTTGGGTATAGTCTTTATCTGAATCTTCACACCAAAATCAGCGTCAATGCAGGCATTTTACTTGCAGAATCGCCTAGGGACGGTGACACATGTATTTTGTTTTCTGGCCTTTTCCAGCTTATAAAAGCTTCATTTTCAGTGAGAATGGAGGGTTTGAGGGTTTTCCCCAGAAGCATAGAAGCGTGGTGACAGTGACTGGCAGCCACATTCCTTTTTTGCTGTAGTTGCCTTCATAGCCATGACTCATCGGGAGGGTAGGTTTGCAAGGTCGCGAGAAAACAGGAGGGAAGCCACCCAGGTCGTTGAGCTCCCCCAACACCCCGCACTTTTACCTGTTCGTCGGGAGTCGGGATGCGCGGTCAAGACTGGATGGAATTGTTCAATAGCTCACGCCAGCTAGCCAGATCTGGGGTCTCTTCCTTTCCCGATTTCGAAAAGGATTGCGAGGCCCATCTTCCGCGAATAAGGGCAACAATTGGGAGAGGGCGTGGGTTGTGTGCGCAACCCCTCTCGGCTCTTTGTACATTTTTGTATTCACAGAGTGCTGGTTTACAGGGGTTTAATATCCCAAAGTGACTAAGGCTTTGAGGGACGCCATAGTGAAGGGCTCTGGAAATTTCAACCACCTGGGGTTCTTTGTAACGTGCACTGACACCGCACAGCACATGGGCCTCTAGAATTTCGCCTCCATCGAAATTTGACCACCATAGCCGGGACTGAACCTGCGTCTTTTGGTTCAGCAGCCGAGTGCCGTAAACACTGAGCCATGGCGGCGGCTTTGTGTTCACAGAATGCCTGCCGTTGATTGGTCAACCAACTCGTCGACAAAATTTTGAAGTTGATTTAAGCAGGCGTTTGGGAAGAAAAACGGGGGAAGTACGAGGGAGGCAAGGCTGACAGAGGTCTCAGAGACTCCGGCCTAGCGTGCAGCAGGAAGCAGATGGCCTGATCCTGCTAGCCTCCGACCTTTGACTGTCCAACCAGTCTTTTTTTATATTTCTTTTTTTCTCTATTTTTTTCCCAGAATTATTATTGGCACCCACCCTCAATCTTTTATATTATAATTGGATTAAGCCCGTTGTGCCACCTGGCGGTGCGAGCAGGGCACTTTTATTTTTCGTTTTTTTTTAAGCCCTTTCTAACATATGTCCACCCAGTCTTGGCAGTGCGGGCCGGGCATTTATTTTTATTTATTTTTCTGCCCACACTAATCTCTGTCCACCAAGTTTGGCAGTGTGCCTTGCAAGTGTCAAATCTGACGATACTGCTGTAAATAAATGTGTAAATAAACGTGTACAGTCCGAAAAGGGAAGATCTCGTCTCCACACTGCAACGTGTCGCTGAGTCAAGGACTTGATGGTATACTCATGAACACCACCACAGCAGGAGAAGGCAGAGACGAAAATGAACTAGTTGGTTTATGGGGTTTAACGTCCAAAAGCAACTAAGGCTATGAGAGACGCGAAAATGAACTAGTGGTCTCTTCGTGATTAGAACATGGTACCCTATCAATACATACCAACTTCTATTGGTCCTCAGTGCTCCTTTAACAAGCAGAGTTGCCACAAACATGCTCGAATATCAAGTGAGCAAACAACTGCATCCAAAGAGAATAAAGTGTTATAAAATGCATGAAAAACCTTTTTTTCTTTTTTTGTGGTGTGCAGATTACCTTTCTGCAGTATTTGTTTTCACTGCTGAACTGAGCTTCAGATTAGCATCCAGTTCGAAATCCGGTAAGTTTCGCAAGCCCATTCAATCACTGACGTACCGAGGGTAAAACGCTTGTCTAGAGCACGTTCAGGGCGTGCTTCAGTCTGAACATGCGATATCTAGCAATAGCATTTGGTTAAAAATGGTCTGGATGTAAGCATGTGCAGCTGAACTCATAGGATTTCATCTTCATTTCTTGCTTCCCTGGCCGCAGCGGCTTTGATATTTGTGGAACGCACAGTTTGGTCGTTCTAGACGTGTTTTGCCCTCTGTACATGCAAACCTGATGAATCTCCGAGCGTAACAGGGGCATTACAATACTATTCCTGATTCCAGGGCACTTTCGAAAGTTGGCCGACATTAATTTGCAGTTAACATCTGCAGATTGGAAAACCAGCTTGTTGAAAATATATGAGCACAGGAGCAACCAAGATTTCTCGATATCTGTAGGTTATGGTGCATGCACTGCACTAGAGCTATAAATGACTGGCGTATACAGAAGCTTCCTGCTACAGAGGACAGGACCACTCAGCAGCAGCAAGAGACAACTGCCCTTGATGAAACATATCCACTGCAGCGAGGAAGCACAGCATTTTCAAGTAATGAGCAACCTGTGTCGACAAGACCCTATATAAGGTTCAAGTACTGCTCATTACGGGGTAACTGACAGATTGGGTGATCAGAGTTATTTGGTGTATAATTGTCCACTTAGGACCACATAATGTAATCACTGGAGTCTAGGAGCGTTCCATTTCTGTTCCGTTTAAATAAAACAATGTTCCAGTTACGAAAAAACTATATCGCAAAACGCAAGCCACTAGCAAAAGTTGCATAAGCAGCCCCATTCCTTGGAAAGTTTTGTTCATTAAGACCGCACTGTAAGGTACACATCTACTCCACAACAGCTTACTAATGTGCTACCATCTACCCACGCATAGAAGACACAAAGGTATATACAAATCAACATAGCTGCGCTACTGTTTCAAACAACACCCAGGCAGATGGGTATAATGTGCTCAAAGGGCAGCCCCAACTGGTTTCCATAATTTCTGCTGTACACTGCAAGAATGTTGCATTTTTTGTACAAAACAATGCAAACAAGCATGCTTATCTCTTCAGAAAAGCACCCACTACGTCAAATCATGCCGTCTAGCAAGCTGTTATACAGGATGCCTTGAATTTTCATGCCCTAGTGACAGAAGAGCAGGCCGACTCCACAGGTGTCCTCGTACCTGCTATTACCATCAAGCTTTGGGCCTTTTCTTATACATCCTTGCCATGAATGGCCAGCATGCCCTTAGCACTACTGACAAACTGGACTAATGAACAGCTTAGCAATACTTCACCTAATGGCTTTCCAGTGAATTTAAGCAGCCTTTTCAGTTGTGCTTTTATACATTTAAAATTATTTGCTAAGCGTTTTCAAACTAACTGCTTCACCTCTGAAAAGTGCTTCATAATATGAAACATGCATCAACCCAAAAATGATGGAACAAGTCCTGGAGCTGCCATTTGCTTCTTATGTACAATCGTACCATTGTCGCAAAGGGTGTGACTGGCAATGAAGACCCTGTACAGTGCTTGCAGAACATACACAGAGTTTATGCATATGCAATGTGCCCAATAGACTATTGCACTAGCTTTCAAGTTCATAAACTACTGAATACTGATCTTACTACCACCTAGTATACTTATATAAATGACCACACTGCAGCAATGTCATGAACACATTGCGTGGCATGCACTTACAGGCAACAAATTTATCCATGCAACTTAGAGGTTGTCCCTTGATGTCCCGGGGCAATACCTTAGGGGCCACTGTCAGCCAAGGGCAGTTCACTGCAATCCAGTTGTAATCCAAACGGTAATCCCAGGTAATCCAAAGTAATCCAATGTTTTTTTCCTTTGGATGTTGCAGATGTTCATGACACCGGCCAGAGATAGTAGTAATCCACAAGAGGAGATTCGTGCTGGACTCTTGAAGCTCACATACACAAATGTGCACGCACACACACACACACACAATGCAGAGTGTATCCACAGGGCTTCGTCTCACACTCCAAGGTCAGCACACTATCATTCACACAGAGAAGCGCGGCTTCACTGTAATCCAAGTTGCAGAACAGGAGGTGATTACCAATATCCAAAAGGCAAAACAAGCATGGTATCCAGGTGACTGCATTTCTGCAGCAATCCAAAAATCCAACAGGTAGTCTTCTTGAACATAACACTACAGTGTCTCACAGGCACATATTCACACAGTAACTCCAAGCTGACACCATTTTCACTGAAGTCAGCAAATCTGTAGCTCATAAGACTAGAGACATGCCTCACAGCACTCACATCCCCTTAGAGTGGCTGTTGGCAACCGGGCACTGCCAACAAGCTCACACTCTGTGGACACTGTTATTGGTGGAGTTGCGAGGGGGCACATTCTTGATCACTATCCTGGTGTGAAATGCATTAGGATCCGGGTTGATGCATGTCAGATTGGCACTCTTGAGAAAGCTCTTGCTGTTGCCACGATGGTGGTGGTGGTGGTGGTGTGTGGATGAAGAAGTAGGTGGAGTGGCTGGTAGCTTGTGGAAGAGTGGCAGGGGGGTGGGAGCACTGTACGCTGGAGGAGGAGAAGGCCGCTTGGTCACTAAAGGCAGGGGCAAGACTGTGGGCAGCGGGATGGGAGGACGGCCCCTCGGACGACGAGGTGGCTCCTGGGGAGGGGCGGCCCCACGATGAGAGACAGACAAGTCAAGCGGCCTCGTGTCTTCTTCACTGCGTGAAAGGCTAGGTGGTGGCAGTGGGGCACAAGGCGGGGTCCTGGGGTGGGCAGGTGGTGGTGGTGGTTGCGGCTTCCGTGGGCTGGGGACAGTCTTCGGCATGTTGTGCTTGGCTGCTTCTGGGAGAGATGCACCATCGGACTTTTGTAGCGGGGAGCTGGCTGGCTTTCTGCACACGCTCTCAACCTCCACAGCATCGTCGCAGCCATCCAGCTTGAGCTTTTTGTTGGGACTACTGTCCTCTACAGGTGGGCGGGACCACTGAGTCCGTTTCTCTGGTTTCTCAGGCGATTTCCGCTTTGACTGGTGTCTGTCGATGTCACGCTGCTCCTTACGCTTCGATTTTTTTCCAGAAGGAGGTGACTTGTCTTGTCCGTTCTGAGGTGGTGACAAGGCCTGACCCAAATTTGGTGGCACCTCCTTAGTGTGGATCAGTATCTTGTGGCTGTTTTTGTCCAGCGTGCTTATGGTAATCTTTGGGAGCGGTGGTGGCGACTGGGCCTCTGCCGGTGGCTCTGATGCCTTCTGTCGCTGAGGGGTTGTGGACTGCACCAAAGCTACGGCCTTTGGACTTCCTGGTGCTGTTGATTCTTCCTCCACAGTAGTTTTCCTGCATAGAGCCAATTGAGGTAATTGAGCGCCACGGTATCAAGGCAACACAAAAGCGAAATATACTACTTGAGCATGAACAACAACCATTTATATACTGCTGATGAGCAAGATACATAGAGTGGCAGCCACGAGACATGCCTTTCTCGTCTGTTCAGGCACAATTGAATGGTTGTACAAGATATAAAGGTAGCATTATCGAAACCACAAACGGGACTCACATTTCAGGCGTTTCCACTGCGTGGGGTTCAGCGGCAGGTACGACAGTAGCAATTGCTTCTGTGGGCTCCTCTGGCTGAGGCACACTGTTAGGTACAGGTGCGACAGGCTCAGGTGATGGTTTTGCAACTGGTTTGTTGGCTTGTTCTGGAGTCTGAGGAGCTGGAGTGGGCACATGGTTCTCTTCAGCAGGCTCTGACGAAATAGGTGGACCTGCCTCTGGCTGTTTAGTCACTTCTTTTTCTTCATTGCTGATGGCTTCATCTGAAGCAGTCTGTTGAACTACAGCAGTGGGTTCAGCGAGAACTGGTTTCACAATGGCAGGTTTCGGAGGAAGTTTGTAAATCCGAAAAAAGAGGCGCAAGGGACAATCCTGCAAAGAAGCAGATACATCCCCCTATCACTCCCTATGCTTTACACATTTAGTGACCTCATCACAACCATAACCATTAGTGTGCTTTATTATATGACAACCTTTCAATACATTGTAGTGTACTAACTGTTTAAAGTGTCATAACTGCCAAAGGAACTTGGCACAAAGGTACTTTCCATTGTGATGTGGTAGTTTGATACTTCACTCTGTCCCCTGTGGTTCAAGATAATGCAAATGGCAGGCCAGAGGCGGACAATACAAGTGCAACAATGGCATGCTTCTTTTCAGTGTTCATGAAAGCCAACAGCTGCATAAAACTGGCAGAAAGAAAAAATTGGTGTTAGCTATCACGCTTCATGTTGCACTCTAGTTACATTCTCTCCATGATGTAGGCACTGCACCAGTTTACTTACTCTTTTCCAAGCGTAGATATAGGCAACGTCCATCAATGAGTAGCCCTGGTAGAGTACATCATCCATATATAGAATATCAACCTGCAAAAAATGGGAGAGAACCCTACTAAGCATATGGAGTTAATCAGCATACCACGACATTTTGAAAAGTTGACCACGACAAAAGGCACAAATCGTGACCTGTTACGCGCAACACAGATGTATGCAAAGCGGGTTCGGGAGTCCAGCAAAGGGGCCCGAATGAGATTAATTCTCCAGGGCTTCATGTGGGGCGGCGGAGCCTTGGCTTGCCAATTAGCGGAAGCGTGGGTTCCGTTACAGGCTGCCGTTCCTCAAGCAACCTCGATTGGTGTCAGGGTCGAATGGCAATTTAAACGTGCCGGCGTGCAGCATTAGTCGCGCGAAGGCAAAGTAGATGGCGCCAGCTTCCCGCCAGGCCGCGTTACCACTTTCGTTTCCGAAGTTGCGTCGCGCGCTGTTTTGCGTACAGACGGACAGAGGCCGCGAAAAACAGGGAAACTTGAAAAAGGCCGCGGGACGAACACGCAAAGAACACTTTGGAACGGAATATTTATTTTTACTTCGGCGGTGCGGCCAACAAAGCTGTCCTCGCGGAAGAAAGCGCGTGCTGGACGCCGCAGCGGCGGCGTGAAAGAACCGCGCAAGGAGCTGTGGTGCTGCGGCCCAAGCACAACGGCAAGCCAACGTGGCTTCGCTGTTGCTGCCCGACCGCTCGACGAACAGAAGGAACGGGACAAATACACAAAAAGGCACTGTGGAGTGGTGGGGGAACGCAAACGGCGGGCGAGCCGGCTACCGCCGGGCCGCCGCATGCACGGGTGGCGGCGGCGGTGGCGAGCGGGACGACGCGGAGCAGAGGGCCCCCGCGAGGAGGGAGGGGCTTCGGGGCAGGCACCGGTTCTGGCGCGAGGGTTGCCATTCGGCCCTCCGAGCGCACGGGGCAAGTGGCGGCGGCGTCGGCGCAGGTGGAAGAACATGCGAGGCGCAGCCGGCGGCCAGCGAGTCCACGCCTCCGAGGTGCCATATCGGAAGCCGGCTCCTCACCGCGCCGATCGTGACCGGTCTGCCGCCGCGCGTGTCCCGAGATGCGGGCGAGGGAGCGGGGAGGCCCCGCGTGCAACCTGCCCGCCCGGCCGACCGACCAAGAACGATGAGCGCCGCCATTGTGTTGAAGGCGGGTGGGGGCACAAGGAGGGAAGCAAAAAAAAAAGACCGACGAAAAAAGGAGCACAACAGAAAGAGCGAGAGAAAGAAAGAAGAAAAGGAAGGCAAGCGCGACCGAGCGGGACGGCGCTCGCGCTGGCAGCGAACGATCTGTGCCGCGTCGGCAGCGGTCGCGCAGTGCCATCGACTGCACGGATGGCTGACCGGTCACCGCTTGCCGTTCTTTGACACGGCGAGAGGAGAACGTCCGTTCAAAAGGGCGAAGCTGCATCCCCACCCGCCGCGGACGGCGCTGACCTTCCGACGTTGGAGTGACGCGCGAATCGCTCGTCGAAAAGAACAATTCGGGCCGACAACGTCGCCTTCTTTTTTGTTATGCCTAGTACGGATACTGTGGACTATCACGAAGTGCGCCATCGTACGCGCAGCTTGTCGTTAAGCAAGGCTTATTCAAACAGGCAGCATCATAAAAGTAACGCGCCGGTTCACGCGCACCGCGTCCATTAACATAATGAAGCTTTTTACGGCGATGAAGGAACAATACGGCGGCTGAGCTAAAACTTTGGGAGGGGAAAAAGCGGACTATACTCGAACAGGCACAAGGCGACATAACTCGCGTGATGTTTCCTGATAGATGCGCCGCATAAGAGGGGCGCCAGAAAAACTACAGTCTACAACAAACTACAATATACAGAAGAATAAGCATTCTTCACTTTAAACAGGGGACAAAGCAAATGAAGGAACAGTCTTCGACACAATTATTTAAATATCGTCAGTACTGCAGAATATAAGCAGACAGTTGGAGTCCAAAACCGTGCACAAAAAAAAAACTGCTCGGCCAGCTATCTTCCTCAAATACATTAAATAAAAAGCGCGTTAGAAACAACATTAAAGACAAAAACATGCGAATGCTGCCCTTCTTTCTCCCAATATCTAGAACAGAGTGAAAGCTGACACGGAAGTACTGTGGAGTAGTCTTAGTATGCAATAGGACAAGCGCTCGTCGTCCTGAGTCGTCCCATCTGTAATAGTTTGCGCACCCTTGTGCTAAAATGTATGGGCAACTAGCCCCCTTTAAAGCCTTGCTAACGTTTACCGAGTAGTGGTCGGAAGCCGTACATTTCTCTCACTAAAAGCACTCCTATGAAAACAGCGACATTTATCGCCAGAGCCGTTTTCTAATGCCTTCAAGCGCAAGCAAGAAAAGCAAACCCGCTTAGTGCGCTACCCGGGGACCTCCGGGGAAAATTGGAAACATACCGTGACATTCTAGGCCTATATAGCGCAGCTCTAATCCCCAAGCACGTCACCCTTTTGAGTCTTCGGGTTTTCTTAGTTCCTTTTGGTTACACTGTTCATAAACCTTCGGAATAGTCCAGCAATTTTCGACGCCGCATCGAAACGCTGAAACCGAACACAGCGTTTAATTCTATTCGCCATTAGAAAAGCGCCCAGAGGCGCAGCGCCCCTAGACATCACACCGAACGTCGGAATCGAACGTCGAGGGCAGAGGCACAGCGCCCGCGCAGCCGTCAGCCAAGGCGATTCCATAAACAGTCACCGACGCCGCGCGACGGACTTTCCGCCTGGCGTCTTTGTTCTCCGCACCACATGTCGCCAGCCTCATTATCCGCGCGCGCTCCCTCTTTTCGCGAAGAGGTCCCCCCGATCACGAAGGCAGCAGCTTTGTTCCGCGCCGACGACAGGCGCCGCTCTCGACCCTGCCTCTGGCGGCACCGACGAGCGACAGTCGCTCGTTCGTTCGCCGCCGAAAGGGCCCGCCGTAATTGCTTCGGCGCGACCGTCTTCCCCACGAGACGGGCGCGAAGCGCCGCATGCTATCCGTTTAAAGCAATAAGGTCGACTCCCGGGTAGAACCACATCGGAGGGGGGGAGGGGAACGGGTGCTAAAATTTTCTTTCAAGTTTCGTCCCTTTAGCACTAACTGTACGCTTTAGCTAACGGTAAATAAACACGGTCGCAATCGCGCCAGCTATACACCTTCTCGCAGCGTGTACGCCTGATTCGAGGGAAGAATGCCATGCTCTTTTAACAATGCTCTTTAAACAATTGTTTTGCCTTCTTTACTGTTATATTTCAAATGTTCCTATTGTTTGTGATTTCGTATTTTTGCTCCCCCCTTATGTAATGCCCCACCTAGGGGTCCTTAAGGGAAAATAAATGATGATGATGATGATGATGATGATGAAACGAACCTATAACACTTTTTGAGTAAGTGAACCTCGTTATAACGAAGCTGAACGGGCACGGAGATTACTAAGCTTTCAAGGGGAATCAGAATTCCTTCGTTACATCCAATAGTTCGCCAGGCTCCACTCCATATAGTCCGCTACGCCAATTCTTCCCACAACCTTTGAGGAATGCGTCAGAGTCAGCCAGCGTGTCGTCAGTGTGCACAGTGTTCCGATCACACGGTGTCCTGGTTACGCGTAAATCTTTAGCGCGACTTCTCATAACAGGTCACGGCCGATGTTCGCGAGCATGTGGACATGCAAGGCTCCACGGTGGTTGCAGCGAGCTTCGTCCACGTCTGTTTGTCCGTTCCTTTCTTTGACTTCGTTCTACCGATTCTGCCGCAGCCATCGTGAAGTACGAACTAACATAGCTCAGTTAACGACCACTTTAAATCGCGAGGTTGACACTTCGCCGTTCGTTGGAAGGAAGTTCACCGACAAAAATCACTCGTTAAAAACAAATAAATGGATGCATTCGGAGAGGTTTCTCTCATTTTTGTTCTTCCCATATATGATTTCACGGCAGCTTTTCCGTCAACGAAAAACCGTTCTACGTAGTCTGCACGGAAACGCAAAGTGCTTACATCGTCATCGTTCCCCAGAAAGGCGTCTACAGCGTTCACATTCGCAAGTCGAAACCAGTTCAATAGCGGAGGGCGTAGCGTCAGCGTTCTCTGCGGGAAGCTACAGCCAGCCACCGCTTTAGCATAAGGTGGTGCACCAGTACGCGATCCGTACCACACAAGCACTGAATGCACCACAGAGATACATCAGCACTGAATGCATCACAGAGATACATCAGCACTGAATGCATCACAGAGATGGCCTGTGCAATTTGTAGCGAGACAAGCGAAATGCGAGACCCCATTTCCACGTCCAGTGGATATGCCTTTGATACACGAATGTCAACGCACACCGCGCAAACAGCTGCTTCCGAGAACATCCCCGTACGTTTCGCCGAACCGCAAGAGGCGCCTCATTTCCGACGGTGGCACGCGGCGCGACCAACGAACAGCTCGGCCCGTTCCCGCGCGCAGCGCACCGGCAGGCAGGCAGGCATCGTGGGATCCTCTCTTCGTCTTCGCCGAGCTTCCTCGCCGGCATCCATATCTCAGTCTGCGGCGGCGGCGGCGCTATTGTCTTCGCCAAACCGGTCCTCCCGCGCAAGCAAACGAACCCTAGGGTCATCATCTGCCTCGCGGCGCCGCTGACAAGCGGGCCACGCGACGGAACACGGAGGAGACGACGGCGCGGAGAGCCTCTGATACTCGTTCTCTTCCCACTACACGGAGTCCTTTTTGAGGGTATGCGAAAAGCGCGGCCGTGCCTGGAATGCGGTACGCAGAACCGCTTTCTACACTTCTTCCCTGTGCGCACAAGGTGACTTCCGTCCTCTGTGCGCTTCGCCCCTTGCGAGGAAGCAAAAGCAAGAGCACTGCAACCCGTCAGTTTTGGCGGTTCTCGGTGCTCGGTTCGAATTATACTTTTGCGAAAGCGCCAGTAACCAGTTTCCTTGCACCGTTTCGTATTTAAAAAAGAAAAAAAAAACGGACAAAACAACGCACGGGCAAAAGACGACACAGGAAGATGATTCCCACCATCGTCTTGGGTCGCCTCTTGCACTAAATCCTTTCCATGTCTCTTGAAATACGGAACTATGCTAGACTCTTCTTCGAAGAATGAAAAAAAGCAGCCCGGCCTTCTTGAAACTGTACTATAATCTTCATTTCAAAGATACTCAGCTTATACCCCCCCCCCCCCCCCCCCCCTCAATTTATTCCCCCTTTGTCTTCCCTTTGACGTGTTGAATGCCGGCGTAATAAAATTGCGGACCTTTGTCCTGTGTCGTTTAATGCACTAACGTGCATCCTGTCAGCTTTTCCTGAAAAACGAAAGCATGCAGGAATCTCGAAACCGACTACGTCCCACAGTATACTCGCGCGTTGCAATCGTACCTACACGAAGCATTCCGACCACAAGTCTGGATTCCGTTCACTGTTCAGTTACGCTACAAGGCGGCACCACGACCTCCGAGTCAACCCTTGCACTAGGCCGCCGTCACCGATGGGTCCTGCCAAAGCAGTGTACGAACGCGACAGAGAAAGGAAGGAGGGGGTTTCTACGGGTTTTTACGCGACGGAGGGCCTAATGTGCACCTAACTAACTACAGCTGCGAATTTCGCCTTCATCTACACAATAACCTGCCAACTCGAGCTCGGAAGCCGAACCCAGCCACACAGGTTCGTACAGGCCAGAGAGCGCTCACGGGAACGTGTGTGCTCAGCTAACTGGCGCCTGCGCGATGCCTGTGTGTGCTCACTCCTCGCTGCATCCATATTCATTCGTGCGCCTCCGTCCGGCCGCATAATGAACCGATAGGACCTCCGGCGAGGCCCAGCAGCGGGGAAAAATGATGCTTCCACTGAGTAAAGCTAGCTGTCGGGTTGCAGCGGCGACACCACTACCGCGAACCGCAGCCTCAGAAAGCGCCCCCCTCCCCCGCTATACGGCCGCGCGCAGCCTGTCGTCCGCGAAAGAGCTGCAGAACGAATGGCCGCTTCTCGGTACCAGCGGGCCCAAGGAAGCGCCGGCGCTTTCAGAAAAGGACGAGTGCCGTGAGAAGAAAGCGGCCATACGGCGTGGCCGGCGCGAGGCCATATGGCTCCCATACTATGCTGCCTCTGGGCCCAAGCACTGAATTTTTCACAGCCCGTTTCCCCGCGCTAGACTCTTTCCTCGGCCCTTTTGCGAAAGCTCCCACAAAGCACATTTTGCGTCACCGCATCATGTTTTTTCTTCTCTTTTTTATCGGCCCAGAGGATCAAGATAGAATCAACAAAGAGCACACACGTTTATTTATTTATTTATTATTATTAGTGCCTCAAATGCCCATTGGTGTGGGGTATTATATGAGGGATGGGCATAAGGTTCAAGTGAAGAGTGGTTCAATGGCAGTCTTGAAGGAATGTGGGTCGGAGTGGTGCACAGCGTCGACAGGCACAGCGTACACACATACGTGTACGTTCGCGCTCAGTGTAACTTGCAACACCGAAAACATAGTTGGAGCTTCCTTCACGAAAGTGCGGGAGGTCGTTGGCCGTGATTATGAGTTTAGAGTCGGGTGCAACTCGTGAATGAAGCGGCGAATGTCTCATCACAAAGGAGGAGCTCCAGCCAATGCCGACGGCTGATCATGAAGTGGTCGTTAATCCCCTTGCACCTGCTATAGTCTGGCAAGTGGGGGATTAACCGCGGACAAACCGCGATGTCATGACATTCGGCGGACACCATTGTCCAGGGGCCTCCTTTGAGAGGCATTTGTGGCTGCTTGCATAAATTGCGCCCAACCGTAGGTGCCATTCGAGATGCCAAGCCTTTCTGCAGCGCATACCGCGCCGCATTAAACTCCTATACGACGCGCGAACAGCACAGTGGCCACTGCTGGCACGCGGTCTACGGACTCCAGTCGCAAACGAATCGGACCTGAGTGCGAGCTGCCGCCATTTTTTCCTCCATTCCCGCAAGCAGTGCGCGTGGAAAGCAACGCCCCTCGGTCAAGGGAAATGGGCGGAAGGAAGTAGGCCACCCACCTGATACTGGGCCGCCAGGCTGTACTTCATGCGGATGAACTTCTGCAGGTGGCTGATGGTGAAGGCGGCCGGGCAGCTGAGGAATCGCCGCTGCGCCGTCGGGCCCTGGGGTTCCTGGGCGCGCAGGGAAAAGACGGCGCTGAGCATCAAGCGAGACTGAGGAAATGCGGGGGGCGAAGGAGTGAAGATACACGGCCGAAAACGAGCGGCTCGCTGAGAAAACAACTAACGCTTGTGTCACGAATAACTTCGAAAGTGTCCCTACCACGGATGACGCGGGGACGGATTTGTGGGAAGGAGGTCGCCCCTCGCCGGGCGACAAATTTTTGCGTGGGAAAACCATGCCGACTCCCATTTTTTGTCTACGAAAAAATTCCCAAGATATGCGCGGTACGAGACCACCCCCTCCAACAAGTGACCCACGAGTCCGCCCCTGGAACGGCGACGGAGGTTAGAAAGATTTTGCATAGAGCGACTACTGTGATCAGCTACCGTGATACGCCTGAGCTGCGAGGGGCAAAATGCGGGCGCAATCAGGATAACGGAATGCGAATGGCGCTATGATAAATAAAACATGCAGTCGGGCTAGTTGGTGAAGCATGGTTTCTTGAGGAAGCTTTATCATCACTACTACGCTATGATAAAACTTCCTACGATAAAACTACGATAAACTTCCTCCGAAAACGTTCAAAGACGTAAACTCCCTTTTCATGCGACTGCTCCTGATATCAAGCATGGCGGGAAGCGAGAAGGCAGGAACAGACCCACACTGCGTGTCTTGTCTCCGCGGTGCTTTTTCCCCATCACGATCTCGCATGCCAACTAGCCTGCTGGGGCAAATAACGAGCAAGCGAAAACTAAAACACAGAAAATGTCAAATGAATTCGAAGGCAAAGAAGGACCCGCTAATCGAGACACTGCGCGCAGAGCCTCCCAGAGGCAGCCCAGCGCCGTGCCGGTCTCCCCTGGCGAGAATCCGCGACGGCTGACCACGCGGACCAACTTGTGAAAAAAAAAAAAAAAAAACGCACCGCAGACCACAAAACCGCAAGCACGAGAGAGAAAGCGAAAAGAGCGAGGGAGCAAACTGCTGCGCGCTGGGTGGCTAGAATTATACCCTGGACGGTCAAAGCGGGAAAACCGCAAGGCAGGGGGATCGGCAGTACTTTCGCTTTCTAGTTTTTCCCCTCTTCAGTACCGCCGCCCACAACCCACCTTTTCCGCAAGGAGAGAACATTTACGGTAGGGGGCCAATCGAAAGGGAAAGCGGCGCCAGAAGCCCGTAAACAGCGCACTAAACGGAGGAACGCGATAGAGATAAACGACGATGAAGTGGCCGCCGAAACCGTCTCTCTCTGCGCTCCACGCCTGCATCCCCCTCCAAGTTAAGAGGGAAGAGAGAGACAGAAGCTGGACATTCCAGGTGTCGCCGACTCGGGCGACGTATCGTCGCAGTTGTACAGCTGTCGCAGGCCCGGCTGGAACGTTTTAACGAAGAAGGCGCGGACAAGACGAGAAACGGAACTAAATCACAGCAATTCGATCTCTTCACGAATCAGTAACAAAATGAGGAGGACAGTTTTGTGCACCGGTAAACTGTCATGTCTTTTCCTTTTCTTATCGCACTTTTCAGTTTCCGAACAAACGACGAGTGCCGGACAGCGTACTTGCAATACGTATACGTATGCGGGTGTTCCCCCAGAAGGTAGCACACACCCTGGAATGCGCACTAGGTGTACAGTCATGCCCTGTTAATGTGTTCTGGGCTCGAATTATGATCAATTTTTTAACTGTCAGTGCGATCTCCACAAAAACTGCCCATAATTCGAGTCCATATTAGCAGATCACATTTTCGCCTCGTTAATATGGAATCTGGTTGTTCCAGACAAAGGGTCCGTTGGAAATGCACAGAACATATTGCAGCCCATGTATTCCAGCTCAATTAATATGGACAGTGATCTCAACAAAAGCTCGACTACACCAACGAGATGGTTCCTTCAGAGTGTTTTCAGTCCACAGCGCCAGTGGAAGGCCGTGCAAGTGTAGAGTTATGACCGTTTCTCATACATTTTTTTTTCGTTGGGGGGGGGGGGGGGGGTTCATGCATAACAGTGGTAACTTGCACAGTTTATGCGCCTTTACTTTTGCCGAATTTCATGAATAGCCGTGAAAGAAGTCCTCTCAGCAGTGTCCGAGATATTGAAGGACAAGCTCAGCAGCTATCAGCTGACTCGATACAGGTCTGCAATACTGGTCTCCGCGATGTGAACAGTCATAGTAAGAAGTACGGCACTACTACATGAGACACCATCACGCACGTGATGGACCACTAGCTCTACTAACTATAAATAATGACGACCAGCTGTGAGTTGATCAGCATTTGACATTATATATACATAAGCAAACCCTAAACTTTATCGGAGGCCTCCTCGCTGTCGCCGGTGCACAGACGCGTCCTCCGCAAGGCGCGTTTAGCAAATGACACCCCACGGCACGGACACACAAAGGTGCAAACGACGCCAGAGAGATTTAATGGGGCCTGTTCCCGCTGGCGGTGCACAAACCTAAGACAAGCTGCTTGTGCGCAATAAACGCCCCGCTGCCGCGGCTACTCGCAGCTGCGCTGTGAGGACTGCTACGCCCTTGCGCCCACCCGCGTGAATGCTCTTGGCGAGAGCACCACGCGTCGCTAAGAAAGCCGGCACGAGGGGATCAAGCGCGCAGCGTGCGACCCCTTCCCGTCCGACTGGCGGCGGCCCATCGATCGCGGGAGTCCCCGTTGCAGCCACCGCGCGGAGCTTATAGCCCGGCTCGTGGCGGGAGACTATACGCGCACAGCCCAATGCACTGGCTGCTCAGGCATTTTGTGCGCTCGGCAAGCTGAGTATGCTGTCCTCGCATGCTGTCGAACCTCGTTATAACGAAACTGTTTATAACGAAATAGTGAATGTAACGAAGGAATGACGATTCCCATTGGAAGCTCGGTCAACACGGCCTATAACGAAGCTACGACTATAACGAAGCAATCGCCAGGCCCCATTCAATTTCGTTATAACGAGATTCAACTGTATTTCAATGACGCGCACTGCTTACAACTTCCGAAGACAGCCATACAGATTGGGGGGGACACAAGACAGGTACTGCGGTTATACGTATTCTAATTCACTAAAGGATGAAAACGCGCAGGCGACGTTGTGTCGTTTAAAGAAACAAGAACCTAGATAAGAGATCGGCAGAAGGGAAGAAACAACACCTAGACTGAGCAGACTGTGAACGACAACAAAAATAACGGAAAAAGAAAACAAAACAGCGGAGGAAAACGCAGATTTGCGACCTCGAATACGGAAATTCTGCGTCGCTCCCCTCCGACCGGCGAGTTGCAACGTAAGAGTCGTCCAAAGCAGACTTTATAGGCGTGAGCACGTCGTCGCTAGCATATCATAGGGCCTGAACACGTGGCTTCGCCGTTCAAGGCACGGGCAGACCAAGACAGCCTGCTCAGTGCAGTCTCGTGAGTGTCCCTATAGCCGAAAAAGCAAAGGTCACCGAGAGACTTTGGCCCTTTTACCCGCCCCGAGGGAGAATGCCGACGAGTGGCCGAGTACGCGAAAAGGAGCCGTCAAAGGAGCAGGCTGAGAGAGAATTGGGTCATCGCGTCAACCGCGCGCGTACCGTTTGACTTCCGGAGTCAGTGGCCTCCTCGTTCTTCTCACCGGAACTCTGCTCTTGTTTGCTGCGAGGAAAGAGGGGAAAAAAAAATGAAACAGCATTAGCATACACAATAGCGTACCGCCAGCCGACGACCGCGCACGCACTGAAAACGCAAGAAATGGGAGCGCGGTTACAGCAAACCCTTGCAACCATGCATAAGCGCCTTGCGTCGTGCCACGATCGAAACTATACGATTACGCTCCAAATCAAACACAACTTGTGCTCCTCGAACCTGCATGTCTGCGTCTGCACACTTCTTTATTTTTTTTTTTTCCTGCCTCTCGAGAGACCGCGTCAGTGCAGGCCATCGTGGTGACTCAGTCCAAGCGGCCCTTGCGCTGATGCCACTATGGCTCCCAGTTTCAACGCGAAAACTCGCTCAGTGCGGTAAGTAAAAAAGTGGAGGGAACACTTCAGCTCCGCTTTAGAGGCCTGACGAGATAGCGTCGATGGGTCCCTTCAGCGGTCCGGGGTCCTCTTTGCGTATCACTTCGCAGACAAGGACACTGTTCTTTCACCAACACGCAAAGTAAGCCTAACCATCTGCACTTCCAGCTCTCCGAAAGCCCGGGCGCGATAGTCAGGATCTTCGCATGCTGCACAAGACCACGGCCGTTTTGTTGTGCACTTCTTTCGCAGCTTACAATTAAGCACGTTACTTCACGCAATGCTTTGAACCAGCACGAGTGATAAAAAAAAAAAAAAACCGCAGACGCAGTGCACGTTATTACCACAGCCGCGACACTCCCACAAAAACAACAGCGGAGACAGCCCGCGCGAGCCACTCGACCCCTCCACCAAATGCAGGCGACGGGCGTCCGCGGCGACCTTTAAATCAAGCAAACTACTGCGCCTTGACGCCGCCGGCTAAAGGGCGTCGAGGAGAGAACACGGGGGGGCAAAACGCCGGGGAAGGGCAGCGTCGTAGAGAGGAGAGCGGCCCCACCGAGGAAGGACGCGTTTTATACGGCCACAGCCCAATTGAGATAAACAGTCGCCCACTGCTCTCCTCCCATTTAGCAGCGGCCAAGCGCGGGTCGAGCCGCGTGCCTCTCCCGAGGAGCGCGCGAAAAACGCCGCGCTCTCTGCCGATAGCAGCAGAAACGGTCTACGTGCGGCCGCTAGCGAGCGGGCGCACGCACGCACACACAAGCGCTTTTATAGCGAGCGCGCGCCGGCTCCCCGCGCAAAAGGCTGTGCGGAATGAAAAAAAAAAAGTAAGGCCGGAGGAACGAATGAGCAGCTCAGAAAGGAGGAAAGAGCGCACGGTTGCACAGCCGCCGAGGCGCCACGCGGCACAGCCGGCGGAGTTCCTCGCACACACGCGCGCGCGCAGCAGCGGAAGCGGCGTGCACGGTATCGATTGCGGCGGAGGACGCGCGCGCTCGCACCCGGCAGAGGAAAGGTTGGGGACGTCGGGGTGAGAGCTAGGGAAAGGAGGGAAAGGGGTGCTGCGAATTAAATGCGGCAGTCGCCAACGTCACGCCGCCTACTCAATGACGTCAGTGGTTACGTAACGTTCAAGCTAATCCTCAACAGGCGCGATGGGTGACGTGGACGCACCGCTTCCCCGGTAGTGGCGCGGAGTGAATGGAGGCACAGGTGCTTGTTTATGTGTGGGTCGGAACTGTGGCCGCAGGATATGTGTCCTTAATAAAGTTCTTCACTACTCCGTACCAGGAGATTTGCTTCTGGGCCGTACTCCAGCGCCACACTTTCCCGCCCTACAGGATTCCAAGAGCAGCTTCACCACATGACATGGTGCCAAATCCCGTGATCTGTATATTCCTTACGAAGGCTGCACGAGCGGATGTTACACGAGAAAATGGAGAGTCAGGACTGCGAAGTCAAATCTTATAACACGGAAAAAAATAAAGGAGCTCTGCTGTCGGCGGCGAGTATTGCCCGCTCTTTTCGGTTTGAGCAGCAAATGCTACGCTGATTAACCGCGGCCCGAAGAAACTCGCAAATGAGTTTCCAGCTTCAGCCACCTTTAAATCGCAAGTAAAGGCCTCAGTTGGCACCAAAATCAGTTGAGCAACGGATTAAAGCTTGCACGTGGAAGCACGGTTTCACATCTTAGGTCACACACTGCCAAGTTGCGCGCCGTCAAAATTATTACGTAATTACACCCGCAGAACTATTGAAGGCACAGGGATTGTAAGGGATATTCTACGTTCCACCGCTTACCCCGTGCTGTACTCCAGGGAAACGCTGATGGTGTCGTCGGGGCTGAAGATGAGCCTCGCAGAGTCGTCCACGACGCCCCGATCCTCGCGACACTTCACGCCGGGATCTGCGACGGGCAAAGAACGGAGAAGGCATCCCGACCACGCTGTAGAAGCGATGGGCGGATACAACACATGGCGGCTAACTGCGCGGTGCCGCGGACACGACACTCCACTAGCCACGAAGAAACACAGCACCATGCCTACGGAACTCGCCCGGAAAGAAGAAGACGTTGAAATGACGCTACAGCGACATCACCGCGTCCTGACAAGGCCGACATCGAAGACAGACATCCGCAGAGGCCTCGGAACGCACGTTACGCAGCCGACGGCTTGGCTAGCACGGTAGAGATCGCGATGTAACAGAAAAAGTTCTAATTTTCCAGACTGCCTCTTTAACGCGTTGTCCGTTCGTACGCCCTCTCCTTTAAAAGAGTGCGTTGTTGGGCGAGGCGGTCAGACATACCTTCAAAGTATACCGAGCACACAAAAACAAGGACGTGAAGGTACGCACATAAGCGCAGACTCGCGACTGAAATCGTATGAAAGGGAACACATCTTGTATGCTTTCAAGCGTCATATCTAGGACCATGCGCAGTTCAGATATCTGCCTTCTTTTTGATGAAGGTTGATCGAACGGTCACTTACACAATCATCCCCACGCTTACTGATGATACAATAAGTTGCGATGGCTGTGACTGTGAAACGGGCCATCGCTACTTATTGTATGCAAAGCGCCTTGGCTAAGTCATGCGCGCACCTGGTAGATGCGAGCCTCAGTAATCATTCCAATAGTTTGGTGAAAGCTGGTTTCCCGATTACTGTCATTGCTGCTGTGGCAGAGAAGCCCTTACGGAAGCTGAAAGCCAGACCGTGGCAGGAGGGTGGCCGGTCAGAGAAGAGAAGGCCAGGGGTGCTGCCCTATACCTTCACAGGGTTTCCCGCAATTTGAAGAATGTGGCGAAGCTATACGATGTGCCGGTGGTGCTTTCGGCACCGTGCAAATTGGCCTCATTATGCCCGCTTGTCATGTCCGAAGGGAAAAGTAAGCAAGACTGCGTGAAGCGTCATGCCATCCCATATTACTAGGGTCGGACAGGCGTTGTATATGAGGTTCCCCTAACCTGTGGAAGGGCATACATCGGTCAGATGGGCCGACGTTTAAATGACCGCTTAAGGGAACACCAGCTTTCTATAAAGACAAGGATCGAATTCAGCCCTGCACTGCGGCGCTTGCCCGGAAGCTACACGCGACAAGCCATGCCTATACCTTTTGCTAACGAAAACAAAAATTTTAAAGAGAAGCAGAAATCAGGTCTCACGTGAACTTGCCGAGGCGTTTTTCGTCAGTTAACGTGGGGATGATTGTGTAAGTGACCGTTCGATCAACCTTTATCAGAAGAGGGCAGATATCTGAACTGCGCATGGCCCCAGATATGACGCTTGAAGGCATAAAAGATGTGTTTCCTTTCATATGAAATCAGTCGCGAGTCTGCGCTTGTTGAGTGTACCTCAACGTCCTTGTTTTTATGTGCGTAGTATACTTTGAAGATATGCCCTCTCCTGTTGAGGTGCTTTTTCCCTTTAAGCACTGCAGTCACTTGACTGCATCACTCAACGTTGCCACTAACCGCCGCTTGGGTGGCGACACTACAGAGAACTTTAGAACAGGAGGACCCAAACGGTCAGGGGGACAGGGCAGTCTTATTCTAAAACTCGTTACTAATTAGACTGCAGCTTGAGGCAGTGAACTTGATGTTCGGTTGGAAGACGCCATCTTTTTTCTGAACAATTGCTATACACTTCTGCTATGGACAAGAAGTAGGTGAATTTATACCTTAAATAAAACTTCTGTGCATTCGAGCCGCATTGGACGATCTCGTGCGTCCGACAGCTGAAAATGCCGCCTTTCCGAATTCAGAACTGAAAGCTACAGAGCCCGCCACCAAGTTCCCAGCGCACTAACTAGCAGCTATACGGGTGCCGCACGAGAACGGCCGAATCCATGCAGCGATCCTTGTATGCGTAGCCGCGATGAGTATGCACTCTATAAGAGCAGTAACTATATATATGCGCGTCTTCGAAGCGGCAGACATCTGTACTCACCTGGTCCTGGATGTTTCTCATAGAAGTCACGCCTCTTCTTCATTTCCCCTGCAAGAAAGAAAACATTTATTGGGAACACGAAATACAGCTCCCCCTCGATACCGGCTTGCCAGAACCGCCAAGGAAATACTGCGTGTTAGCGCCAGTGTTAGCGAAAAGCAAAACATTCAGCCTGGAAGACGATAAACGCAGGAATCCGGCTTGTAAGAGATGTGCGCACTGACAACAGCACACATGCAGCAGGAGACAAGAGCATCAATTCGAGGCTGGTACATAACGTACTTCTTCACTTTTCTCGGCCCTGAGCATGCGAGCGCCGCAGTACACGTTGGTACAATTTTTTAGCGTCACCGACGAAGGAGACGGAAGCGAAATCCGCACGCCGTTCACGGCACGCAGTGAAGGCGGCTGAATGCACGCTTCGCTTTCCGCGTGATGCCACTACGTAAATTCTAAAAGCGCATGCAGCGTTCTCTTACGTTGGTAGAGACCCGGAACCACCTTGTAGACGATGTCTTGGAGAGTGTTGTCCGGCCTGCACGCGGGCAAAATGAAAAGGAAACGTGTTTTCAGCACGGTGTCTACCTCGTGTGCTTGATTCAATTTAGACTAAGTAACCAGAAATTAGATCGACGTTTCACACGCACTCGCTTGGCTAGATCGACGAACACGCAGAAACATCTGTAGGCCCCGTGCGCGTTCTAAGGCATAATCACATACGCAATGGCTTTTAGCAACACACCACCCCTGGCAAGTGGCCAAGATCTTCTTTCGAATAGGGCCCAAGGTTCCCTTTTGCGAGAAGACTGTGGGGTATAGAAAGGGTTGTGGGGCAGAGCACAGCGGCGAATGTCCCGCCAAAGGGGAATTGGTGGAGAAGGAGGAACCCCAGCGGGCCTCTCCTTGACTAAGCGCCTGCGACGTACCTAACTGCTTTACGCCAGAAATGTACTGGGTCAAGAAGCCGGTAGACGGCCCCGCACGCGGTCGAACAGTTAACACACGCACGTATATATGCCGCAGCATGAGACGGCGCATTCTATCGTTCTATATACCCACCGGATGTAGTTCAGAGGCTTGGTCTTGTGCACCGGTACGTCGCAGATGGGACACAGCTTACTGGTGTCCAGGTAGCGCACGATGCACACCCTGCAGACTGCGGAGAATGCCAGGGAACGGAGGAGGAGAACAGGATGTCACAAACACACTGCAAGTTTTAGGCCGCTTCGCTTCAGCCGTCACGCAACTGGCTCACACGCGAAGGAGCGCCGACACGAGGAGAGAAAAAGAAGGAAAGGCCGACAGAGGGCGCGTGTTGATTGCCCTCTTTGCTTTGCCGAAGGGCGGCTAATTAGTTAACCGGCACCCAGATCGAACATTCTACGTTACTCCTTAAATACAAGAGTAAAATTGACGCCCAAAGCATATCAGGGAAAAAGAAACAGAAGTTCCCGTCCAGCCACTGCTCTGAGAACAGCCCACAGACATCGTCGTCTTCGGAAGAACCTGCTTTTTTTTTTCGCGACTACGGGCTTCTGCGGGAACTATATAGCGGCAAGCCAACCGTCTACGCCTGCAGAATCCTCTCCTATGCGGATACAGTCAAGGCGCTTAATACCGACTGACTAGTCAGCCCAGTCTGCGCGGAGAACAGCTAAGGCGTTACAACGTAAAAGAACAAGGAAAATCGCCTACAAGCTCCGGTTTGAACAGCACGTGTTCCATTCCTCCCATACGCGAGTCCAACACCGGCTCACTAGAGACTCCCTCTCACATGCAGCCCTGCCACCGCCGACGCTTCAACGAAGCAGTCACAAGGCGGCAGAGTAAATAGCGGCTAGGTGAAAAAGAGGCGGGCAGAGAGAGAAAGGGACTCACATGAGTGCAGGCACTCGACGAGCGTGGTGGCATTCACCAGGTAGCCGCCGCACAGCACGCACGAGATAACCGAGTTGAGGTCGGCCAGCCTCGCACCCGGCATCGTTCGAGGGGGCCCCGCGACACCCTGTGCAAGAGAAGGGGAAAGGGAAATTCGCACACAATTAGAGACCTTTGGAAAGGGGTGAGCGTATCCTAAAGGGACAGCGTCAGCTATCCCTTTGCGCGCCTCTTCGTGTGTTACGCTAAAATTGGTTATTTACGATCACGGCAGAAATCTCCGAACACACACGAATTTCTTCTCTCATAAATCCAGCATTAGCCTGCTGCTGAGAGACACTGGAAGCGCAAGAGAACACCGAGCGAACGAAAGCGCAAAACGTTGCGTCAGAACGAATGGCGCCCCAGTGCGTTCCAGCGGACTAGGTGCAAGAAAGATTGGTGTTTAGGACACGGGCAAACCGCCAAGCAGCTAGCGTCATAACAGAATACCAGCTTTCGGACCTCTGCAAAACAGTACGCACGGCAAACACGGATCAGTGGCTTGTATGCACCCAAGTCATATGCCGGTCGCCATGTTGGAGCACCAACACCATAACTGACGTCTCTCCGCTTATCTCATCCACATCATCGTTATCAGCTCTGATGTGCGCTATGGACTAACTATGCTTGGTCCACCATCATGGCGTCAGCGACGTCGCGTGCAAGCGCCCCAACCAGTAGATGCAAACTCGCTCCCGGCGCGGGACGTATAATACATTCGCACGAGAAATTTTTATTCCAGTAGGCGATCCGGTGTATCGCTCTCAATCCGCGAAAAAGCACAAAATCCACAGTGATGGCAGCGACGTCACAATCGTCTACTGAGACGCCGGACACGCTCCGAACTGCGCCGAGCAACTTGCTCCGGATCAACGTTTGGAATACGGCTCTTGAAAACGAATAGTCCATCGGAAACATACTTTTTGGTTCAAGGAGAAAATAACCGTGCTATACAGATAACCAAGAGGAACCCAGTCAGTGCCGACAGGCTAACGATTGATTGATTGATTGATTGATTGATTGATTGATTGATTGATTGATTGATTGATTGATTGATTGATTGAAAGGCGGGCCACGGGGCACGCAGCTGTGAATGGATCCGGAGTAATTTCTACCACGCGGAATTCAATGAAATGCACCGCGGCGAAACCGCGAACTGGCGCTCGGCAGCCGAACAGTATGGCAAGTGAAACACGCGCGGCGGGTCGACCACTTCACGAAACTCCCGCAGGGTTCAAAGTCATCTTGTGCTGTCCGTTAACAGGGTGCATGAGCAAAACAGACCGCGTTCGGCCGCACAATCGATGAGACTCCAGCAGCAGCCCCGCCCACATTCAAGACAGACACGTCCAGCAAGTCCCCGACAAAGCAAAGGGTACGAATGCGCCACCGTTTAAAAAAAAAAAAAAAAAAACCGCACCACGCACCATTCAAACTAGCGCTTACCTTCTTTGGCTCTGAAAGTTACGCCTCCTTATCTTTTTTTTTTATTTTTGTCTTCGTTTCTCCGTCCAAGCCACAGACATGTCCGCAAACGCACACACACACAAAGGGGTAAAGTAAAAAAAAAAAACTCAAGCGGGCGTCTCCCAAGGTCGGCAGCGCCAAAGCTCCCAATTTCGGATGCACCGCCGCTCCGCCCGAGAGAGACCATTACGAGCGCACGCCGCATATCAAAACAAACCGGTACTACACGCGAGCGGCCCGATATCATCTTCGGCGTTTTTCTTTCCGAGAGAGCCCACCACGTTTTTCCTCTCCCCACTCGAAAGACGACCACCCGAAGCGCCGCCGTCGTCGTTTGGCGTGACAAGCACCACCGCCGCTCGAAAGAAGAGGCGAAGTCATTTGTCTCTCCGCGTACTTTTTTCCCCGTTCTTCCTTTCTGCCTTCCCGCGCTCTCCTCCGCGCCTCCGCAGAACGCGCACAAAGCAATGCTGCGCGCCCCTACAACCGCGTCGGGCGCGGATTCGCGAATCCGCGCGGCTCTTCTCCGCCGGGCGCTTTTGCTTCCGGCCGAGCGGCTCCAATATATGACGCGCGCGGGCAACGAGGAAGCACCGCGCCGTACGTCGTTCTCCATCCCCGCCCGCACTCGTGCTTTCTTTTTTTCCTCGCCCATCTTTCTTCTTTCCTTCTGTTTTCCTTCGCCTTTGTTCTCGAGAGAACGGTTCGGGCAACGCCGGGGTGCCATCAACAGATGCCGCGCATCGCGGAAACAAAACGCGAAAGCGTGGTTCGTGAAGGAACTGGCGGCGGCGGCGGCGTCTCCGAATCGAGCCATTATTTCTCGGTATGTCCCGGATTCCAAGGCAGACGCTTCGGCGCGCGCCAAAGTTGTTCTTGTGGCGGCGTCACCGAGCCAAGCGGAAAGATAGCTTTCCTTTGCCATCCAACGACACCCGTATGCGTACAAGCGTGTCGGTTTTTCGTCGCAATTTGCGACCCGAAACACATAACAATCGTTCGTTACATTAACCGTGCACTACACCTCAACAGAAGTTCTAAGCGGATGTTACTATTGCCGACCGCTGCAACGCGTCAGTTGTAACTTTGTGCGGAATACCAGCCGATACAACTCCAGAACGAAGCGGCAAATGACCCTCAAAGGAGCCCCTTCAGCCAATGGCGTCGATCGATCCATTCCTTGACCGATTCTGCCTTTTTTTCTCCCTTGACCGATGTCTGTTCACCCGCTAGCGTGAAATCGCAGGGGATGGCAGATGAAAGGGGAATAACCACGGCTTAATCGAATTCACATCGGCGTCATTATCTGGACAGCCTCGTTGGAGGGGCATCTGCCGCTTCGTTCTTGAGTTGCCACAGTCGGAACCTCCAGTTCCGACATCTCTGCGCCAGTTCTAGGACCGAAGAATCAGCTTGAATTTCGAAGTCACACGTGTCAGCAAGAGCGCATGAAGACGTTTCGGTAACACGCTTCCATTACCGCTTCACACAGGCTTTCACACCCCGCATACGCAGTTACTATACCTGCAGGCTGTAGCGCGGGTAAGTTGAAGGGCTCCAAGTAGAGCAGTGGCTGCGCTAAAGCCATCTCGCAAGACTATAGGTGACGAAGCGACGAACGAAGTGCAGACGCGCCACGATCCAATCATCGCAAAATTCGGGCGCGCGTTTTGAAAAACCCCAGACAACACCCCAAAGAGGGTCCCGAAATCGCGCGCCAAAGCCTCCCGTGAACAGCTGTTCCGCGCTGACTGCTCGGAGGCCACCCAGACGCTTCAAAGGCGCGGCGGCGCAGAAAAGACTTCCCGCCGGGTCCACGAACCCGCAAGGTCAATTATCTTTCCTCCGCAGCACCCCCGCGCGCGGTCGTGTCGCCAAAGGCGGCCGCGCGCCGGGCCCTCCCTGTCGGCGGCTAAAGATAGCGGCCCAGGGCCGACGTTGTTATTGCTCGCCTCAGCGCCAGCGGGATAGCGGCGACGCCCGCAGGCCGCGCGTAAAACGCGAACGCCGCCACGCGGTCACTGCAGCCGCACTCCTGTAGCCGCATCACTCGATCCGCACGAAAACGTGCGGGCGCAAACCGTGCTCGAATAACCTTAATATAAAGCAGAGAGAGAGAGTGCGAGTGGGACGAGGATAATGAAAACAAATTCCTCTAAGGAATTAGCAACACTGTTTCAGATTCAGTACGATTACCTTGTCTTTCGGTACAACGTGCGATACATGGAGTGGTTCACACTGGTGTGAAAAGTGGGAATGCGTGGAGAATAGAGGCTCACGGCTTTTTCCCACGACCGTGCTCACGCTTGCAGCAGCAACCACGCGCCTTAAAAGCGATGGGTGGTGGATGCCGGCGGCATGGTTCGGCACATGGTCTGAGCGAAGCTAAAGCCAGGAATACGGCGGATCGGAAAGTGGTATCGGAGAAAGCCCCGGTGCTATACTAATATATATTTCGGGGGCTGCCCGTGTGCACGGGCCTAGACATATATAGTACATACAAGGGGCTGGCGCGTGTTGCTGCCCTCGAAAGGAAGCGATCACTAACTCCCCTGCTGACTGTTTCTCTTTGCCGCGTGTGTAGATGCGCATGCTTTATCACTCTGAACCATTTGTGCTGCTTGTGAAAATCGCAATTCGCTGGGCGACTGACTGCAAATACACGCTGCACTTGCCATGTTAGCTACACTCGACACTTCGATGTAACTTGCACTCACCCCTCAGTGCTCTCACGGAAGATGCTCTCCCCAATGAGCGCTTGGCTTCCTTTCTTTTTCTGCCACTTTTATGCACTACAGCTGTAGGCGAACTGAACTGCATCACCTGTATGCACTCCCGAGACTCAACTTTCCGCAGTGTGTGTGTGTGTGTGTGTGTGTGTGTGTGTGTGTGTGTGTGTGTGTGTGTGTGTGTGTGTGTGTGTGTGTGTGTGTGTGTGTGTGTGTGTGTGTGTGTGTGTGAGAGAGAGAGAGAGAGAGAGGTGGGGAGGGGGGGGGGGGGTAGACTCCAGACTGCGGAATCAGAATATGCATAACAAACGAGACAGAAACAGTTGAACACCACTGATCTAACAAGAAACCTCCCTGTGAGCAGCGTCCTAGAATGGCCACAGAGAGCGTAGGTTCCGCTATGTTACAGCAGCGCCCGGACCTCCTTCCGACCAGGTTTGAGACGAAAAAAAAAATGGCTGAGGCTTAGCTAAGGCGGAAACTTGGGCTAGTTGGAAAGCTTTTGGATTCATATTTGCTAGCGCTTAGTGAACACACGGGACAAGAACACAAAGCGTTTGTCCTGTGTATTTGTGTTCTTGTCCCGTGTGTTCACTAAGCGCTAGCAAATATGAATCCAAAAGCTTAGCTAAGGTTAAGCCTAGTCAGATGCGAGGCATATTGATGGCTAGGCTTGGTAATACATGGCTTTCCTTGGTTGACGTTCATCCCGCTCTTCATCGGTCTCTGTGGCACGCTGAAGCTTTCGCTTTTCGTTCAAATCAGCCCTGCTTCTAGGCGGCATCCCAACACCTGGCCGCCTCGTAAGTGCCCGGAGAGCTGTTGTTGTTGTGATGTTGTGACTGTGTCGTGTCCGGTCGCTGTGTTGAATGCAGCGAAAGACGCACACGGTACTTTAAGACTTCGTTTATTTAAAGCCGATGAGGGTGCGACCAGCGTCGACCGAGGCAGGAGCCGAACTGGCCGCCCGAAGAAAGGAGGGAGTGGAGAAGCGTCCACGGGAGGGAGTGGCTTCCCAGAACAGGAGGAGGGTGCGGGGGCGCACCGTGGGGGGGCATCTGTCGACAGCGTGCGACGAGGGGCAAGCGGTCGTTAGGAGGAGGATTGAGTGGTCGTTAGGAGGAGGATGCGAACTGTCGTTAGGAGGAGGACGCGGGGGCGCACACACACAAAAGCACTAAGGGGACACAACACTTCCTTCCCCCTTAGAAAGTTGCCTGGTATCGTGCAGGGGGTCGGCGCTCACGCGTGGAGGCGCGCTGGCTTTGTGCGCTCGGGGGAGAAACACTTGTAGGCTGGCTGTTGTTCGCTGTGTCTCCTAGGTCTGTCCTGGGCGAAGTCTCTTCTTCCGGGAAGAGGTGCCAGGCTATGTGGGAAAATGGTGCACGTGCTCTCTCCGCTGGCGGACAGCTCTCAGACGGCGTCGTAAATCTACGCAGCTGGTTGAGATGTCGGCGTGCTACTGTGCCATGTATGTTGACGAGCCAAGAGCGCAGGCCTATGCGTCTGACAATTGTAGCTTCCTCCCAGCGTGGCTTTTTCAGAAACTGTCGGGCGAGGACGCGCTGCCCCTCATTAAGCGTGCCGCAGCGCGGAATTGCTTTTTCTTCCCGGAACGTCTCTGCCTTTGGCTCGGGGAGGATGGCTGTGAGCTGGGTTCGCATTTCACGCTCGAACATCATTTTCGAGGGTGTCTCGCCTGTTGTGCTCTGAACCGTCGTGTGCTGCTTGAAGAGAAAGCGCGCAAGGCGGCGCTGCAGCGAGCCTGTCTGATCTCTTTCAAGGGCGCGTTTTAGCTCGGCTACGTAGCGCTCGGCTTGTCCGTTTGTCGCTGGGTGGTAGGGGGCCGATGTAACTGATGAGATCCCGTTGTCGCGATAAAACTTGAGGATCTCCGCAGACACAAACGGTGTTCCGTTGTCCGACACTACCTTGCGCGGCAGGCCGAACGTTGCAAATAGTGATCGGAGGTTGTCAATGACTGCTGCCGAAGTCGTCTGTCCCATTTGCCTTATCTCAAGCCACTTTGTGTAGGCATCTACGACCACAAGGAAAGTGCAGCCCTCAATTGGTCCTGCAAAATCAATGTGCAGTGTGTGCCATGGTGTGTCTGGCTTTTCCCATTCTGGGACAGGAGCTTTCGGCGGGGCGCTCCGGCTGCTCTGGCAAGGCTTGCATTCTCGCACCACTGTTTCGATGTCGTTGTCAATGCCAGGCCACCACATGTAGCTTCTGGCACACTTTTTCATTGCAACGATGCCCCGATGTCCGGCGTGGATGAGAGACATAGCTTGTGCGCGTAGTTCTCTCGGCATCACAACTCGGGACCCAAATATGATGCAGCCGCGATGGGTGCTCAACTCTGTAGCTCGCCTGCGGTAAGCGTCGAAGTTGTCCCCTTTGAGTTTATGCACGTTGCCTTGTTGAACAGCTGTGTAAACTAGCCGGAGAGCTGCGCACTTCTGCGTAGATGCTGCAACTGTGCCTGCTGTAAGCGGAGGTTCTGGCAGTGCTTCGAACATCAGAACGTCTCCTGGTGGAAATGGTTCGTCAACAGTTGCGTCTAGTGGCAGACGGCTTAGCGCATCGGCGTTTTGATGTTTACCGCATATCATCACGCCTAGTGGAGAAAACCAGTTTCTCCCTAGAAGGCTTGATCCTGTGCCCTTCACAACAAGCAGAGGTAGCGTATGGGTCTGGCCGTTGTAGTTAACCTGCACGTTGGCAGAGCCCAATAGTGGCAGATTCTGTCCTGACCACGTTCGCAGGTGCGTGTCGTCTTGTTGCAGGGCGGGTGCGTCAGATGGCCATGAAGTTCGGAACGTGTCCTCACTGATCAGAGTACAGGCTGCGCCGGAGTCCACCTCGAACTTAATCAGCTGGTGATGTACGCTTACTTCTGTAAAAATCTTCGGTCGCGTGCCGAGATTCATGGTGTTCAGGTCGTACAACACAGATGGTGTTGCTGATGTTGTTCCATGGAGATCAGATAGCGGCGTATTCTCTGAGGCGTTGACGCTGTGATTAGGCTGGGAAGGTGACTTTATCTTGGCAAGTCTCCGTTTCGTAATGCATGCTCTTTCGATATGCCCTCGCTTGTGGCAAAAATTACACGTGGCTGACTGGAATCGACATCCCTGGGGGTTGTGTTGGTCGTCACACCGCCAGCAGCGTTGTGCCTTTTTGACCGATTTTACAACAACAGAAGGCTTGCGCACCTGGTTGCTTGTCTGGTGTACCGGCTCGGTGTTCCGGCGAATCCCTCTCTGCTGGTGACCGGCGCTCTCCGCTCGAACGGCGATGTCGTAAGCTTTGCTGAATGTGAGGTCCTTCTCAGCGAACAGGCGCTGCTGCAGTGACTCGTCACTCAGTCCGCACACAAATCTGTCGCGTAACATCACGTCCAAGGGAAGCATGGTGGTGTTAGCAGAAGAAGCTGCGTCTCCCTCCTGCCCGGTAGCTGTTGTCGACAGCGTTCCAAAATTGCAGTCGGCAGCGAGCTTCTTGAGCGCGGCTACGTAGGCGCTCACAGTTTCTCCTTCCAGTTGATCTCGTCGTTGGAAGCGAGCCCGGCTGTAGACCTCGGATGGCCTTGGGTCGTAGTGCTTTTGCAGCGCTTTTACGATGTCGTCGTAAGACACTGCCGCTGGTGTGCTTGGCTGAATAAGGGCGCAGACAGTATCGTAGGTCTGCTCCCCGCACAGCGTCAGCAGGTTGGCCCTCTTCAAGGCTGGGTCTGTGATGTTGTTAGCTTCAAAGTAGAACTGAAGGCGTCCAACCCACGATGACCACGATGAGCCGTTGAATTCTGGTATCTGATTGGGAAACCCTCGCGTAGCCATGGCTTGTCAATAGCGTTGCGTAGCGCGGGTCGAATCCACTTTCTCGTCGCCACTGTCGTGTCCGGTCGCTGTGTTGAATGCAGCGAAAGACGCACACGGTACTTTAAGACTTCGTTTATTTAAAGCCGATGAGGGTGCGACCAGCGTCGACCGAGGCAGGAGCCGAACTGGCCGCCCGAAGAAAGGAGGGAGTGGAGAAGCGTCCACGGGAGGGAGTGGCTTCCCAGAACAGGAGGAGGGTGCGGGGGCGCACCGTGGGGGGGCATCTGTCGACAGCGTGCGACGAGGGGCAAGCGGTCGTTAGGAGGAGGATTGAGTGGTCGTTAGGAGGAGGATGCGAACTGTCGTTAGGAGGAGGACGCGGGGGCGCACACACACAAAAGCACTAAGGGGACACAACAGACTGAGAGAAGGATGAAAAGGAAATTGCACGGGCCTGCCTACTGGCTCAAGCCGAGCCACCACCGCTGCCTCGTGCAGATAGAGGAGAGTCAAAAGATCAGAGGAAAGAGAAAAAGGAAAGAAAAGACGCGCGTCGCAGCAACAACTGCGTAGCGAGGCAAGCTCAGCTTTATACCGCTGCTGTAGCGTCACGTGGTCAGCTGCAGCGCCTCTGATGTGGAGCCTCCACCGCCGCGGCCGACCGCGCGAGCCGGCAGCCCATCTCTCCTCTGCTGTGACGTCATGTTGTCACGTGGTGTCACGTGGTCACGCTAAAGGTCAATGGTAGCTCCACCGCCGCGCTCGACGGGCTGTAGTGTAGCTCTAGTAATATGCTTCGCATAAAAAGTTACGGGCCATCAATGCGATTCATGCGGCGCTGTATGCGTTAGAATTAGAGTCCACCTAGGGTTTGCGTCTCCAGTACTCAGCTTCAGCTGCAGACGACCAATCAGCGTCTTCAAATTCGCTTTCACCATGGGCTTGTGGTTTCGGGAGCATTCTGGAGGCGGGCGGAGGCCTTTGGAAAGTGGAGGTTGGCCGAAAGATGGAGGCTTCACACGTCAGCGAAACGAGTTTTTTCTTCCCTTCCAGCAGTAAGTAGTGAACGCGGAAAGAGTAAATGAAGGCGAAGCGCCGTGACGCTGGCCTCAAACTGAGATGAACGAAAGAAGACCGCGAGGCATAACCCGGACTGAAAGAAGTTACGCCACGTTTTCCTCCATCGCTGAACGGCTAAACGACCTCAGTGCCACGTTCATATGCCAAGCGAGAGCGCAAGCGCTGCTCAGTGAGCCCGTGTAAAAGCGAAACGTTCGGCACGTCGACAGTTAAAAAAAACTACTACCGCTCAGCGTGCGCTACGGTTGCCCAGACGAGTACTTAATCGCACGCTGACCCTCTAACGCGGACCCCGATTAAATGAATTCGGCCCCTCCCTCCCCCTCTTATACGGGCGCACAACCCGCACCACCCGCGAGAAGAGGTGAGAGCGCTTACATACAGACGCACAATGCAAACAAGCGCATGTACCACGACCGCGCGCCTCTGCGTCGTACGGCGGCGTGGTAGGGACAAGCAGGGGTCGCGATACCCGCGGATGATTGTAGTACGGCGGGAGTAATAAGAGAGGGCCAGCGGATCCGCGCATACACGCACACACGGAGGAGAAAGGAGGCAGAAGCAGAGGAGGAGAGAAGAGTGGGCATCCTCGCTAGGAGAGAGAGAGAGCCACCGCGCCGCTGTCACCTTGCATAATACAGGAGGCACCCGCGGGGTGGTTGGCCTTGGGCCATTGTACCGGGTGGAGGGGGGCTCGCTGCAGCGGCGGCGGCCACGGATTCCGCCGAAGGAGAACGACGCGGCGGAGTGGGGGAACGGCGCGGCACGCAGCCAGATGGCCGCAGACGCCGCCGCTGGCCGTGTGGAGGAAGGGGGGTGGGGGGATCCCGCGTGTTCGTACGGCGCGTGCGAGCGGCACAAGACGCGCTTCTAGCCGCCAGCAGGAGGCACTGCACGCGCGTCCCTTCCCCGGCGAAACCTCTGTGTATGGCATGAGTTCCGAGCCACCGTGACGCACCTAATACCTGATCTCAAAGGACCCAAAGAAAAAACCTGCGCACCTGCTATTCCTTCGTGACCCGCACGATGTGACGAGATGTTCATCTCGTCAAGTCCTGTCGGAGTCGACGAGTGTGCAACTTCGCGTCACGTCCCCTCGGGGTCGAGACGTAGAAGCCTTGCAACCATTGCGTTCCGATGCGGGTACTACACTACGGCAGCGTTTAAATTCGCGCTACGTATCTTGTACACCTATAACTGCCAGATGACGTGACATGATGTCAGCCCATGCGGGAGTCAAGGTTCTACATGCTGTGCAGATGTTCAACTAAATAGCTAGAGGAAAGGTAAACGCCGCAGTGGTGGAAGTATTCAATCAGGAGCACCAGTGCGGAGATCTATAAAATGACGGATCGTAGTAAGCCGAATCTGATTTCATCTCGTAACCAGCTTCCCCGAGCCTGACTCATGTTTTCGCGCAACAGCCCTGTAAGCCGCTTCTCATTCCGCCCAACCTTCAGGCTCAGCTGCTGTTTACGGATGTCATTGGCTTATCGAAATCTGGGGAGGGTCGCCGGCAACGACCGCCCCAAACCCTTTACTGGAAAAACCTTTGAAAAAAAAAAAAACTGATGCAAAAGCACCAAACAGCATACGAGGGAGAGGCTCCGTGGTTAGCACGTAATTTTACAGCACTTAGGCTTTGACTAAAACGTTTAGACGTTCGAAAAGTAAGGTTCGCTAGAATTATTTTTCTGTGTGTGATCAATTCGTGTTTAATTTACAACAGTTTGTTTTTGTCTCTGTGACTTAACGTGTGCAACTTAGAGTGCCTTTGCATATTTTTGTAAATACTTTTCATGATCTGCAACTGCGCCTCCCACTTCATCACCGCCGAATCATCCACATTTGCAGGGGTCTGAGCCCTAGCGAAGAAGAACAAACCGTTTGAAATTAACTTGCCCCTTCTTTGGTTGGCGGCACTGCGTTCGAAATCCAGTAAAGCCCCTATCGGTAACTGTACACATCAACTATGAACATAGAAAAGGCCGCCACCGAATGTTCTCCCTGAGTAGCCAAGCATCCTATCTTTTTTCCTTTCTTTTATTTCCACTTTCGTCTCTTCGTCGGCAGGCACCTTCTTTTTTTTTTTTTTCGTTTCATCTTCCAGTTAACAATTACCACTACACTCCTACGCCAAGCGTATACGACACTCTAACACTAATACGCCTATATGGGAGTAAACAGGGAGTAAGCCGTCTTCTAGCGCGCACCCTCTTACAAAACCGTGTGCGCTAGAGGACAGTTTCCTTTCTGTTTAGAGTGCACAAGCTTGCCCCCCCCCCCCCCCCCCCCCCCTCCCCCTCCCCGAAGGCTTTTGAGAATAAGAAGTGCACCGCTAAAGCGCACACGCCCAAAGGCATGCAGCTGGTCCCGCATAGTGCCCGAATCATGCATGTCATTTCTGTCTCGTTTCCCGCGCCTTTGGTGAATAGGACACCGCACCGAGGACTGAATGTTGAGAACTGTTATTGCCAGAGGAGCTATACTTCTTTACTCACGTACCAACAGCTACGTTGGTACGCGAATCCGAAATCGTATGTCAAACCTACACCCTACCACGTTACGTACGCATTTAGTGCTAAGCGGGCGAGTGGACTGACCAAACCAATCAGAAGTAATCAAAATTCGCAAACAGGTTCGGCGGGCTCTACAGTAGGAGTCATCAAAACGCCGAAGATATACCGTTTGGTTTCTCTGCACCCATTACAACAAAGCGCACACTGAAGACAGTCTGCTTCTCGGCTGCACCAGTCTTTCCCCACAACGAGACGCCTACGCAACTCAAAGCAGCATAGGTTTCATTTCTGACGCAGAGCTGTCCCCGTCTAACTGGCGAGGTAAGCGCGGCGTTCGACAGGCGACGACGCGCTCAGACGTCCATCAACGAGTCTTTCACGACGCGTGTCGTCCGTCCCGACAGGCTTGGAGACAGCCCGCGGCGGGTGTCGTCAGAATCCGTTTCTCTCTCTCATCGGAAACAAGCGTCTTCCAGTCGCTATATGAGTTCTGTCTGCTCCGCTGGAGATGCCGACCACGCGCGCTCCGGAACCGTGCGCGGGAGCGAATTTTCGCTTCCAGGAAAGTGTGGTGTAAGCGATGACGCGACGGCTTCCGCTGAGAGACAGATGTCTTGTACAAGAGCTGCCTTTCCGGCAGACTGCGTCCGTTACACTGACACTTCTGTACCGAGAAGCACTGGGTGAGATCAATGCAGGTTTTTATTTTTTTATATGTACGCAGGCGATAGAACAGCAGCGGCCGAGCGGCGGGCGAACGTATAGGATTTTACGCCCTTAAACACGCCCGACGATCCAGACCATCGCTCAACAAGAGTTTGGCGGGCCGCGTTCGGTATAAACGCCCGGAATCGTTGTCCAAAGCACGCTCGCTAGAGGCATTCGACATTCAAATGAGTACGCAAGCTTTTCGACGCCAACCATGATCACTGCCTCCGCCTCCATGGATGCGTCTGGCGAAGCCTGAGAAGGTGCACGACGCGTCCAAGCTCGCAGAATCGGGCGACGTTCGGGGTGGGTCATGGCCTTATAACTTCACATCACACAATGTGGAGTCGGCTTACAGAGTCCTAAACCAAGCGATACAGTATACGCCCTTCCTTCATCCAACTCACGACCTTTAGCGCGCCGCTAATCGCGTGTGACGCGAGTGCCGCATGCGGCGCGGAAAAGCCGGTGACGAGGCAGTCGCGTGCGCTGCACGGGGAAAGTTTTTCTGTAAAGAAAGTCACAAAGTCGGACGCAGATGTATAGACGAATACAAAGACGAGAAACGTCAATTCAATCCAAATCTCCGAAGAGAACGCTGGCAGAAAGAACGGGGAAACCCGAGGCTTTTCGACGCAGGAAGTGACGCAACATGGGAACTATACTCCGGACGTGCAATTACGAGAGCTGCTCCTGAAACAGACGCGGAGCGTTAAACACTTCCACGTCGCGAAAATTCACTGTTACGAAACGTAACGATTGTGAGAGGGTATCTGTAGTTTCAGCTGCACATACGGAAACCTCCAAAAGCTTCGTGAGAATTGATTCTTTATAGGCTTGTCGGCGAGCGCCAATTTTCGCGAACCCGACGCCATCGCTGCACAGTGACGACGACAAAATGTCACGGTAATTAACGCTCGTAAATTTTCTCCAGACAGTCTGTAGATATTCTAGAAATTTTCTATGAAGTTTTTTTGAGTGAGTGAAGCAAAAGGCGCCCGTCAGTCGAGATCTATACTTGTGCCCATAACAGATTTAGCACACCATTTGTGTGCCGTCTATCTGTGCATACCCTCAAATCCTTACTCCATTATTATTATTGCGAAAGCAATACTACTTTCACTTTCAAGCCTTTGCGGTGCGACGGCGGTGCACATGAAATGACCTTTCGCATGACCTCTGTGTGACGCCACGCCGAAGAGCTGGGCGACCATCTCGCGCCGTCCGTGTGCGACGGCGGTGCACATGAACGGCGGCCTAACTCCCGCTCTCTCCGCCAGGAGCGCCACAGGTGTTGTGACGTCACGCCGAAGATCTGGGCGACCATCTCGCGCCGTCCGTGTGCGACGGCGGTGCACATGAACGGCGGCCTAACTCCCGCTCTCTACGCCAGGAGCGCCACAGGTGTTGTGACGCCACGCCGAAGAGCTGGGCGACCATCTCGCGCCGTCCGTGTGCGACGGCGGTGCACATGAATGGCGGCCTAATTCCCGGTCTCTCCGCCAGGAGCGCCACAGGTGTTGTGACGCCACGCCGAAGAGCTGGGCGACCATCTCGCGCCGTCCGTGTGCGACGGCGGTGCACATGAACGGCGGCCTGACTGGATTGGGTTGGATTGGATTAGATTAGATTACATTAGATTGGATTGTATTACCGATGCATCGCCACAAGTCTAACCACAAGCACCACCACCAGCTGCACTACCAGCTGAACCATGGCGTAGGTACGGACATTGCTTTCGCAATTACCGGGCTTAACCAAGCTAAGCCACAGCGAATTTTTGCACACAAGAGAAGTCGGAAGCGCTGCTTTACTCCCTCGGAGTCCGTGCCGGGCATTCGGGCGGGATCTGAGATAACGCAGGACTCGAGGCACGGAGCAAGAGAACAGCCAGGGACTGCAAACTGCAACGCACGCAAGGGGGCAACGAACAACACGCGGGAAGCGAATGTTACTCCATTCGTCGCATTTACGATCATAACTTTGTTAACGTCACAATGCATTTGCCCATTCGGCCTGAACAAATAAACAGGCTTGCTTGAACACTATAAGGCGTCTGTTCAGCCCCAGCAAGCGTACCTATATGGTGTATCGATGTCTTGGGGAAACACACTTTCAATTATAAAACACGGGGTCGCATAAAGCCCTAAACTATATCGCACTGAACAAGCGTTCCTCAGTGGTCGAGCGTTAGCGCGCCTGGACGAAGACAAGTGAATCGCAGCAACCATAACGATTAGCTCCGCACGGTTTGGAATAATAAAAAAAAAAGGACACACTTTCCCTTTCGCGGATTCTGCTTCGCGCAGTTTCCGGCTGCAAATACTTCGAGAAGCCAGCCACTATAACCGAACCTATCCGGACTGCGGTGGAGGGACTCTGCACCGTACTGTTCTCAGCACTCTGAGACAAAAAAAAAACAAAACGTGCAGAAATCGATGGGACTAACTGCACTGCTTAATCCTTTTCGAGATGAACGGTAGCTGATGTCTCTTTGTAGTCTCTGTGAGCAATAATTCCCTTAGGAGAAGGGCCTCATGGTTAAGGCGTCGCAGTTAGTATCCCAAGGAACCAAAAACTGTAGCGCTTTTATTCCTTTATGGCTTCGAGCGTGGCCCTGCACAAATGCCGACGAGTTTCACACTGCAGCAAACGGGCACATTCCGCTTCGAAAAAAAAAAATGGACGGAACACTTACGCTCCGCCTTAAGGAGCGTTGATGGGTTAAATGCCAATATATGCTGAACTGGTCATTCTCTACTTTACATTCATAGATCCCTGGGAGTCCTCGTACCACTCCTGGCGCAGTAGGCAAGCGATGCACCACTTCCCTGCGATGGCAGGTGCTGGCGCCGGTGGGGCTTGTGAGATTCCAGTTGTACTTCCCGAGCAACCTCTCGCGACCAATCGTTAATTGAACTGACACCTGCCACGGTGGCCAGTTAGCTCACAACCAGGTGGGCAAGTTGTGACCCCGTCACAAGGTCACGTGACATATGTGGTCCACCTAGGGATATTTGGATTTTTCACTCACGGGCAACGACGTCGACGATGACGCCGGCTTTTCGGCGACGCGGGCTTCTCGACACAATCGGGCTAAAACAGCGCGTTGCTCCCGGCAACAGTTCGAGGCCGGAGTCAGCGATCGCAAACATGCAAAGGAGAAGGAAGAGAAGGGGCATGTCGCGGCGGCAGCGAGTCCGCCGACGCAGCAACGCACCGGCTAGCGAGGCAGGAAGGGAGGCAGGCCCCTGCGCTGTGCTGGGCAGCAGCCAACCGAGCAGCGCGTCGAACCTGGCCGGTCGCGGCGCAGAAAATAGACGCGCGCGAAGGATGCGCCCCGCACGAGCGCTGTTGGTTCGCCCCCCGAATGCGACATGTGAAACGGAGGGAACGGGGGGACGAATCCGTTTGTCTGCGGTGCGCCGGCCAACGCGACTGAGGCCCGTTTCACATGCATTCCATTTTCGCCTACGACGCTGCGAATTCTCTCGGTCTGCGACTGGAGGGGAGGGCCGTCGGACCAGCCGCAGACGGCTTGCGATCGAGTTCCGTCTGGTTGGAATTCAGTCGCAGAGCGTCGGCATGTTCGCTCTGCGACTGACCAATGGGTAGCGCCGAGACGGCGTGTGACGTGGGGTCACGTGGGAGCTCTTGCTGTGGCGAAAACAAAACTGTTTATCTTAATAAAAACATACAAAACATTGTCTTGCATCTAAAAGTACGCTGATCATAACATCACCAACACATTCCGTGTGGCGTTTCTGTCACGTTTAATCATGGGTTGCCTATGCGAACATCAAGCAACCTTGCGTGTCCCTCTGATTCGCTGGGTACGCGTTTGCACCTGAGGGCACTGACCGAAAATCGCATTGCCGTTTCACCGACTACGTCGAACGTTTTCGTTCTAGTCGCGGCATGTGAAACGGACCTCAGCTGGCGACCGGCATCGCAGAATGATGTGCGCGCGCGTGCAGTCGTAATCATACATGAAGGGGGTCACTTTTCAGTCAACAAGAAGCCCTCACAGCCTTCACGAAGAAATTTTCTCCGTCGACTCCGATATGTACAACAGGTTGCATAGCAAAGTTGCAGAACGATAGTTAGTCTCGCACGTTTACTACAAGCGTCCACGCACGCATGTTTGTCCGTCAGCGTCACACCTGAGCGAAGCCAACATAATTTCTCTCGCAGTCGCCGCATTTACTTTCCGTCCTTACCCCGCACACTCGAGCGAGGAGAGAGCACTTTGCTATTCTACACTACACCCCCTCCAAAGCACTTTGCCTCCACTCATTCCGACACGCATCTATGGACGGTTAAATAACAGCAACGACAATGTCAGCGCCATACAAAGAACAAACATGCCACTCGGGAGCTGCGCGGGCCTAAGGACGGCGTGTTGTGTTTGTCTGGAAGCGACGACGCTGCCGCGAGTACGCGTCCCAACGACCGCGGGTCACGAAAAACACGGCTCGCACAGAGGGCGAGCAACGGCAGCCGAGCCGTGACCACGTGCCATCCCGCTCGCCCTGCCATTACGCCCCTTCCTTCCGCGCCCGACGCGTGCGACTTGCGATCGTTAGGAGGCGGCCGTCTTCTAGAACAACAACGGTCGACGACGCCCATCTGGATAACTACACGGTACGCCGGGTAGTAACTAGAGGGCGCTGGGGCATGACGGTCTGCAAGTCAAGGACACGAGCTGCAGAAGGCGACTGTTCATCGCGATGTCTGTATACACGTTTTAATAGATTTACAACCTTTTCTTACCTTTGGCACATAAAAAGCAAGAGCTCACGGGAGGGAGAGAAAAAAAATCTTTGTTTTTCAGAGGAATTTTCTTTATCTTCAGAGGAATAGGACCCCTGGGTTCCCGCACGACCCCGCCACGCTCAAACGTTCATGCCTAGAGGATCCACGACGACAAAGTACTAGGGGTGTGCGAATATTCGAAATTTTCGAATATAATTCGAATAGTATATTTTTAGTATTCGTATTCGATTCGAAATCTAAGTATTCGTGTTGTTTCGAATATTCGATCCGACGCGAATATTCGTACCCAGCCGAATATTCTATTGCGAGCACCGGCGTTCATTCCGGTCCGCAAGTCCTATCAAAAGAGACAACAATATAGCGGCGCCCAGAGCAATGCGTAACGTTGGTCCATGCAGAAGCTGACTACGCTGGTGAGCTTCTTTGTGGCTATGCGTGGGAAGCTGGTATAGTCAGAGCTCTGCACGAAATATCTCGCAATACGTGCCAGTTCAGTGCCAAGTGAGAGGGCATTTTTGTGGCTGGAGAAGTCGGTTCAGCTAGAAGGGAACTAACTACTTCTGCCTGACCGTGTGGAGCAGCCGGTTTTCCTTCACGACAACCTTTTATGTTCATCCCAGCAATGCGCTTTTGTACTTATGGCAAGCTAGCCTTAATCAATGCTGTGCACTAGCTATCTTCTCTGATATTTCCACTCTTCTATGAATAATGTTAGAGACTTTGATACTTTTTGTGCAGCCACACACATCTTTTGTGTTCATTTCATCACTGATAGTTGAACTGTGATGTTCTTGGGTGCTGAAATAATGTTTTGTAGTGGTTAAATGCATCTGACCTTGATTATTCGATATTCGATTCGATATCCGGAACCAAGTATTCGTATTCGATTCGTATTCGAAAAATTTGATATTCGCACACCCCTACAAAGTACATATGCGCTGGGTAGATATCACAGGACAGAGCCAGGATTAACTGTCCGAAAGACCGCAGCGACCTCGCGAAGCGTTTCTCAGACGTCTTCAACCGAAACCCGCAAGGATAAGCTCACACACGAGGTTGCGTAAATCTGTCTTTCCGCAAGGAAAATTTCGTTAAATCCAACTCGGCGACGCGTCTCAGAAAAACGGGCCTCTCCCCCTCCCGAGAAAAACGTGCGACGCGTTCGTAATGTCAGCGGCGCCGAGCGGTCAGGCCGCACACCGACAAGCATGAGAAGGGAACCCCCCCGAGCAAGAGAAGGGGACAGCAGCGCGCCCGTTCCGGAAGCAAACTGGCAGCGGCGGCGTCGTGACTGCCCTTCCAGTTAACGCATCGTAATTGCGCTATCTTGCGCCACGCGTCACTGCGACGCGCGAGCCTTGAATGAGAGAGAGAGAGAGAGAGAGAGGGAGAGCCTCCTCATCCGCACCGCGGCTGCCCGGAGGACACCTCTCCGTACGAATCGCCCGGCAAACAGCAGCAGCTCCAGATGACGGGGACAAGGAGCGCGAAAGAGGCAATGGAAGAGAGAGGAGGGGAGCAACTACGTGGACTCGTTTCTTGAATTGGGCTCACGCCGCGCTGAGGGGACCCGAGAATGAGCGGCGTAAACTCACGCACGCACGCACACGCACGCGGCGGTCGCTCGCGGCGTGGGCACGAAGCGTCAATGCCGAATTCCACCGCGAGCACACCGAATCGGTGGGTCGGCGCCCCTCCCGAGTTAGTCCTCTTTTTTTTTCTTGTCGTTTTTTTCTTTTTCCTCCCGCACGCCGGCTCGCTTTATCTGGCAGAGAGCGGCAGCGTGGAAGCCATTAGGCGGGGAGCAGAGGGAGGGCAACCCCGGTGGAGGAACTCGGCGGCGAAGACCGGGAGCAGGCCCCGCCCTGCAGTACCACCACCCCGCCGCCGCTGGCCCGTGAGTGCTGCTCCCTCACCGGATATGCCTCGCACGGCCGCAGCAGCGGCGAGATACCATCGCGCGCTTCGTCCGCAAAGACGGCCCGATGAGCGCGCGCGTGGCCCCACTGCAGGCTGCCGACGTAGCCGCCCGTGAGCGCAGTCCGAACCAGAGCAATAACAAGCGCGAAGACGGTGAACTTCATTCGGGATAACCACCGGGAAGAAAACGCCATAAAGAGAGAGCGCCGCTCATCGCACGTTCCAAAGCGCGAGAAGAGGCACTCGAATGCCGAAAAGTAAACGACGAACAAAGCGACGGACATGTTTTGGCAAAAGCATGAAGATGCAGGTATAGTATACGAGTATAGTGTTGCTGTAGCTGCTACGCGGAAGCCACGTGATGTTTGAGACGCGGGAAGATTGCGCGCGAAGCAATTATGGGTCGTAACAGAGTTCTCCAAATTAATTTCGGCCACATAAGGTTCTTTATCCGGCTCCTAATCGGGGGCCATAGCGCTCCGCGTTCACCTAACTGAGCTCGCTCTCCGCAGCCGACACAGAACACGTGCTCGGCAAAGCGAATGCGAGAGCCGCTAACTAGACACACCGCAGCCGGAAGGCGATCAGCTATTGGAGCGCACACATGTGCGAAAGCAGAGACGACTGACCAGGAACGAAACAACCTTTGAGAATTATTAGCCTTTTAGCTGTTAATTTCTGTTGAACAACTAGGTAGTTTTCATGAAGGTTTAAGACAAAGACAAAAAGCTTATGATATTTAGGATACACAGAAAAATTACCAGACCAACAAGGAAACGAGTGCAATGTGCAGAAATACGGGCAAGTTGTTTCTGCGATAAAACTATACACAGTTGAATCTCGCTTCTTTCGAACTTGTGCTTTATTCGAACTCGTACTTTGGTCCCGCCAACATTACTTTCATAAAGTGGAGCGCAACTCCGCATATCTGGAACAAATTTTTCGTCTTCTCCGAGTTCGAATTATCTATATCCAACACAAGGTCCTAGTCGGCGATACTTTTCAGCTAGCTTACTAGTCTGCCACTCTCGGTTAGCGTAACATTATCATCTACTATTAGGATTCGCCTTTAAAGAAGACAAAGCGCTATCTTGACAGCGCCTCGACGAAATCAAGCCTTCTCAAGAAGCCACACGCTTACAGCAGACCAATGAACAACGTGGAATGAAGACACCGTGCAAGCGAACTTGCGCGAAACTGATACGCATGCTTAACTTTTCATCTCATTATTCCTTTATGCAGTTGCCGACCAAACAGCACACGCATCGGATATAATTTTTTTCAGGCGCGCGAAGGTGAGAAGCAATTGGTGTGCCAAACCGGCCAGCCACTCCATAGGTACGGCAATGTCACATACACACGGATACGTAATACAGCACACCTGATGCACACAGCAACGTTCAAAGGCATGCAGTTAAAAAGATGCGCCACCCAATGATCCCGTTCAGTGTTCAGTAACGATGCGGGAAAAGCATCGTTTCGACGCGACTTGAAATACTGGTCAACAGCCCAGCCCGGAAATATACTGCGCGACAATTCCATAAAACTTGAACAATAAGTTCACCAGCGCGGAAAAAGGTCACCAATGCATCCACACACGGAGAACCAATATAGATAGATAGCGCCTATATGGATGGGAACTGTGAAACGGCGAGGCACTTAGCGCAAGCGCGATGATATGCCGAAGGGCAATGCACGCCTCGGGCCGGGCTGCCGCCTTGCAACCCTTACGCAGAGCGTCAAGTGGAAGGCCGATTGCGAGGTAAGGAAAGCCAGCCACTGTATACAGCCGAGACAGCATCAACGCAGTTCCGAAGCCTTCTGGTAGTTGATAACGTAACCAGGTTTCTCTATATAGCCTTCTGAACGCACCTTGCAAAAGCAACGTATCAAAGAGCGGCATCCCGCACTTCTCGGTCGTTTATCTTCCACTGCGCCGCCACAGAAAGCTGTAGAGAAGGACCCGCGCACCGTTGGTGAAAATGCCATTTAGTGTGTGTGTGTGTGTGTGTGTGTGTGTGTGTGTGTGTGTGTGTGTGTGTGTGTGTGTGTGTGTGTGTGTGTGTGTGTGTGTGTGTGTGTGTGTGTGTGTGTGTGTGTGTGTGTGTGTGTGTGTGTGTGCGTAAAACCTGGCAATCAAATTGTACCCTTGGTTCGTCTAAATTTCCTCCACTAAGGACTGCTCAATTAATAAAACTCATTTCTTCGAATTATGCGAATTCCAGATTAAAAGCGCGCCAGCGCGGTGCCGCACAGTTCGAGGATAAACGGCGACGAGTACGCCCGGCAGCGTTCGTATGCAGGTATGCGCGCGGGACCACTCTCAAGAAACCTTATCTTGCAAGCCCCCACTGCGACCGACGATCCCCTGTCGGTTAGGCGAACGTGTACACGAGCGCCGCAAATACTGCCCGCCCCAAGTGAAGCCCGTTACAGGAGACCAAGACAGTGAGCGTGCATGCCTGCGGCTTCCGCTATACGAGCCCCTCCCCTGAGAGTATACAGTATACGCATACATACGCTTCGGCGAAGCGGAACGAACGGCAGAGCGACGAACTCGTCCAGGGCACGGACGCGCGTCTGGTCTTGTACCGAAAAGACTTTTCGCGAGTCGATACGCAAAAACTAGAGGAGAAGAAAAAAACACGACCACTGCGAGGCGACATGAGGGAAACAACTAGTTCAGATACAGTGCCTTGCTCTTCGTATTACTGTAATCCGACGGTCACTAGTCTCTCTGCAATGCCTCCTTTTGTTTTAGCATCGCGGTGGATATGTGAGGCGACCGTAATGAGGGAAAAGAAAGGCGCTGTAACTGGTCCTAACTAAAGGTGAACACATCAAACGAGCTGTGAGGTAAGCGATGAAGACGGCATAAGAAGGAAAATAGGAAGACTGACACAGTGGAGGGTTTGTCACTGATTTCGACCGCCCGAGGTTCTTTAATGAGCATTGGAGGTCACGTAAACGCAATCATAGAGAGAAAAACTTTCGGCTACTACATTGACCAACAGGCGAACGCTCCATCGCTATTGGGCCACCGCGAGAGGTGCAGCAGATAGGCACGTTCGGACGCGTCTGCGCATTACAAAACGACTTCAACGTCGGAAATCACGGTACACTTCTGGAGCATCAGTCACCGAAGCGACAGTTTTCCGGCCCTCCAAGCGCACCCTGAGGAGTGAATTCAGCTATTTCTAAGCACAGCCCAAAAGACGAGTGGAAAAAAGTCATCAGAGAAGCGGCCAGAGTGACGCTGGTTCCACTGTAACGCCAGTTCGGGTGACGCGTCCTCGAGACGCATTACAAGGTCGAAATAAAGTGAAGAAGGTGTTCACCTCGAGCGCAATGTATTTGCCAACCACCACTGAACACCACATTCTTGAATGCGCAAACACTGCGCCTATGCGAGCGGAACAAATTCAACGCCCATGTGACTCACCCCTCCCCCTCATTGCCTGCCAACGAGATAGATGGCCGGAACACTGTCGCCTGTTCCGGTGCCAGCCACACTCCAGTAGGCAGCTTCTTTGTGATACACGAACTCGTGGCAGCAGCAATTCGCGCTTGCATCTCGCTGCTGAAGCTCCGCGCCACAGTTGAACGTTGAGAATGCCAAGCAAGGTGTCATTCAGTGATATAACTTGCGCGCAGCTCTCCAGGAAACTTTGCAGGGACACTATCCGATGCGGATCGACGGAAGACATCGGCTCTTGAAAACGGGTGCATCAAACGGCATCCGCAACCTTGCCGACCACCGGTACACCGGTGTGCCTCCTTCTCTGCCGCTCGTGAGTGCGCCCATCGCAGAAATTCCGACAGGAAGTCCACCCACTTTTATAAAGCACAGACTGTCTAAGGACAGTCGGAGAAATTTCGGTAAGGCCAGATGAACGGACGCGCAAAACAGAGAGAACACGCACGTGCACACAGTCGCGTACGCACATGCTACGGATGCGCGACGCGAAGTTGCCTCGACGCCCCCCAGCACGCGCAGGTGGCGCCATCCGTCGGCCCCCGTGTGCCGCGTGGTGGCCCACCCGCGTACACAGCGAAGGAGCGGCGACGGGGTACTGCTCTTTCACCGGCACACGCTGCTTGCCTGCGGCGGCGGCGGTGGTGGCGGCGCTAATTGAATAGCGCTCTCATTACACGGGCAGACCCCTCTCTCCTCCTCTCTTTCCGCGGTGCTCATCCCTCATTATGTGATTAGGGCTCCGCAGACCAATCGTTCCCTCCTTGTCAGGAGCGCAAAAAGGGACACGTCTTTCTCGCTCCCCCCCTCCACCAAGCACCGCCAGAGGCTGCAATCGCCAATGCCTCGCACCTCGATCGACCGGTCTGCCAGCGGCCCCATCCCAGTGCAATTCCTTCCCATTCACTCGTTTTGTATCCCAATGTAACTGCGTGCAAAGCCCGTTTCTCTTTAGCTCGGATACTTTCTTGCAAACCGCGGGACCCGAGGTAAGCCACCATACCCGAGGCATGATGGAGGTCGATCGCTATCGAGAACGATTTTGCTGTACCCATTTCTCACACAATGCGCCTGAACAACGTCGACGGTTCTTATTAGTAGCTTTTTCCATCATCGTATATAAACCATGACGGAGCTCCACAGCTGACCATGCGTGCATGGGTTAGAACATCCAGCACGGTTCGCCTCCGCCGTTCGCAAAACGCTCAGCTATAACGGCACAGAGCCGCGTGCCTTCAGTGCCCGTCTCTAGGCTCTCTACGCGGTGGCCCGGGTCCTCGCCCGCACTTAAAGCTGCTGTGCCAAGCGACTAGGGTGAAGGAAGCTAGCCAGCCCACCACCCTTGATGAGCTTTGCATCCCTCCACTCCGCTCTTACCTTCGCTTTCACGCGGCTTATAGCACTACACCACCGGATTAATTCGGGAGGCCGCTGAGCTTGAGCAGTGAGATCACCGGCCAATAAATAGACGGGGAGCGTGAACGCCAGGCCCACTAGCACACGTCTGGCGGCTACCGCTGGCGCGTCCCCGTTAAGCTCTTTCCCGTACCACGAGACGAGTGAAACGGGCGAGTGCCAGATAGATCCCGCGCGCGACCAATAAATCGAACCCAGAGTGAAGCCGTATACTGCCGCGCATAACACGTACGCACGTACAAAGAACACGGTTCGGTCCAGTCGAGGCCTTGGTGAACGAGCACACGACCCCCGTCTCTTCTTCCCCCTCAATACCCGCCCAGTGGCCCTGACCCTCTCGTGAGCGCGTGACAGAGACGGTACGATGGTCGCACAAGGAAAAGGAAGGACGTCCGACCGCCGGAAGCCGCGTCGTAAATCCGGCCCGCTCGCGGCGGCTTCATTAGCCCCGGCACCAAAGCGCACTTCCAAGCGTCGTCGCCACCTGAGCGGCCGGCTTGAAAGCAGTTGCGCGGCCAAAGCGAGAAGTGCCGAAAGAACGGCACGGCCTTTTCTGTATGGGCTGCGGGAGCGAAAAGGACGGCTCGCGATCCTCTCAACCTCGCCCTGCGGCACACACCTCAGCGGCCGGGGCATCGGGCTCCAGGCAGGTCTCGTCACAGATGGCTTCCCTCGCGTCCAGCCGCTGGACGGCGCTGATGCCCCCGCGCCGCTGCGCTGGCAGGCCTGCAGCCGCTGGTAACGCCGCATGCTTCTAGGTCCCTCTCTGCTTTTTCTTTTTTTCGGCTGCCTTCCCGAAAGACCAACGAGTCGACTGTATTCTCGTAACCACTGGAGCTTTGACCTCAACGTAACAGCAACAGCTGCCACGTTGGATGACTACACGAACGGTGAAATGGAAATGGAAATACTAGATACATTTTTCACTTCAATTTTGTTGTTCACGAATCGTCGTCGAGAACTCTAAATTATTATTATTATTATTATTATTATTATTATTATTATTATTATTATTATTATTATTATTATTATTACTACTATTATTATTATTACTGGATACAACTTAAGTCTGCAGTGAAGCTCCGCCCATATTTAGGGCCGTCGCACAGCGTTCCTCCACGACAAAAAAAAAGCTTCCCGTTGTTAAAACTTTTCTGGTTACCTAAACAAGAAGCAAATCAAAAGAAAAAAATTATAACCTCTAATATTTTGAGAAATGGCTATTTAATAAAGTCGACCATTAAAAAGCTGATTTCGTTTACTGTTGAGATTGGCTAGCGGAATAACACAAGACTCCGCGGAGCGTAGCCCAGTGTTAAAAACTGCTGTTTTTTTTTTTTTTTTAAGTTGCATCCTACAATCGTAAATTATTCAGAAACAAAATAAAACGCAAGTAAAAGATGCTGCCAGCAGCAGCATCTGCTGTCGAAGCTTGAAGCCCCCGAGCTGCGGCTAGCGGAAATAGACGGGACAGGGAGAGTGAAATAAACAGTGGTGCGACATATAGGGGTGCGACAAAGAAATTACCGAATTACGCACAAATATACATAAATTACAGTGTTATCTACATAGGTGCGCGGGCGCAGAGCGACACGCATGAACCTTCGATGCTATACGCACGACGTATATTTTGTAGTGTTCAAAATACGACGCGTATGCAGCAAGATCGTTCGTGCCCCAGAAACAGGGACCCGAGTAGCCACTGCGATGGCACGCAGAGTGACCACCGTGTCCCGCGCCGATCAGTCACGAATGCCGTTCGGCTCCTTCCTCCTCAATCACAACCGAAGCTCCACAGCAGCAAGTTCTACACGGTTATGACCATTCACAATCGGCGTAAGTGCAGATGATGTCCTCTGATCGGCATCATTCAGCCGCCGCGGTGGCTCAGTGGTTACGGCGTTCGGCTGCTAACCCGAAAAACGCCCGTTCGATCACGGCCGCGGCGGTCGAATTTCGGTGGAGGCGAAATTCTAGAAGCCTGTGTTCTGTGCGATGCCAGTGCACGTTAAAGAAACACAGCTGGTCTATATTTCCGGAACCCTTCACGACGGCGTCCCTCATAGCCTGAGGCGCTTTTGGACGTGTTAAATTCCCCTAAAACAAACAGAACCATCAACATCATTGAGGGAGCTTCGCAGGTTTCTGCTTCCTGATCAATACTGAGATTATATGAAGTTTCACAGCTCAGTGTGACGCACCGCTGCTCCCTTACAAAAAAAAAAAAAATAGAGTCTATACACTGACCAAAGACTTCTGTCTATAAAATCTATACACTCTTTATAGACAAATCCTAGAGAACAGTCTATAGGCAAAATAAATGCTACAGACACTTATAGACAATCTATATAATTATGGTCATATGCTTTTAGTGGGCTTTGGTCAATAGGCTATGAATAAACGAAAAGAAACATCTATAGGAAGGCAACAGATGGTTTGGTTTGGTTTGGTTTATTGGGGTTTAACGTCCCAACGCAACTCAGACTATGAGGGACGCCGTAGTGAAGGGCTCCGGAAATTTCAACCGCCTGGGGTTCTTTAACGTGTACTGACATCGCACAATACACGATCCTATAGAATTTCGCCTTCATCAAAATTCGGCCGCCGCGGCCGCGATCGAACCCGCGTTTTTCGGGTCAGCAGCCGAGCGCCGTAACCACTGAGTCACCGAATAGAGCCTATAAGATGTCTATAAACCATTTTTATAAGGGCGGTGAACTGGCGACACATGTCTCCCGAATTCATATCTCGTATAGCTGCTGCGGCGAGTTCACTGCCGCGATATTTAACGCGGCAGTAAACTCCGCGTTTCCTGCGAACACGAAGCCGCGACGAGCCTGCCGACCCCCCACGCGCTGATAAACCATGCTTGCGGTACATTAGAGGCGCATCGCTTAAGTCAGAATCGCTGCGCTTTGTTGAACTCAACAGGTCCGCGCTCGCTGTTTCAAAAGGAACAAAGCGATACGCGTCATCACGCACAAAAACACGTATCTGCAGGCGTTATCGAAAGCGCAGGCGACATTCCACGGACCTTTATGACGGGGTCATAACTTCCAGCATCCCAGAGAGCGGCAGCGCGACTCAGATAATAGAAGGCCCAAAGCCGTCTGCCCCCTGCAGCCTCAACTTCCAACCGGCGGTGGCTAGGCCTAATTCGGGAAAGAAGCCCGCAAATACCGTATTTTCCGGTGTATAAGACGCGGCTTTTTTTCAAAAATCTTGCTGGTGCGTCCTATACAAGGGTGCGTCTTATATGCGAATTTTTCGGTTTTTTTGCGAGTTCAGAAATGACTCAGGTTCATGTTGAAGATTTTTTCACCGAAAAAATATTACTAACAATAACGTGGTTGTAACATGGTTAATACTTTTAACCATACGGGGACCGCCGTGCGCAACTTTTTTAGGTGAACTTTATCATGAAACGGCGGGGTTGACTACTTCCGGGATCTTAAACACGCGGCCGATTCTGAGGCCCCAAGCAAAGGCAATGTGAAATACCAAAAAATGGCGACAGTCGCGCTTCTCGCCATTGTCAAGACAAGCCAAGAGAAGCCGATGTTTTTTTTTTTAGTCACCCTTTGCAAGTACGTAGTGCGAAGAGAATGCTTCAGCCGCGTTGCCTTTTCGATAGCGCATCCGAAGATGAAGACTTTGAAGGTTTTATGTAAAAATAAATTGTTATGGACATAGAGTTCTTTCTCTTTTTTTTCTTTTGTGCTAAAACGTGGGCGGGTATGGCGTGAGTGTTGCCTTTTTCGATCACATAGCGTTGCTTAAGAACTTCTCACACGTACGGTGAATTTTGCGATGGTCGCATAAGCATGTTTAATAAAGCCTCACTTGCCTAACTGGGTAAATTGGGGTGCGTCTTATACACGGGTGCGTCTTATATACCAATTTTTTCAATGACAGCCTGCATATATGGCGGGTGCGTCTTATACAAGGGTGCGTCTTGTACACCGGAAAATACGGTACGAAACATCGCTATAGGACGCCAAAGAAGACTGATAACGGAAGAGCCAGCTTTCCGTACTATAAATTGTGATATTTCCTACGCGCGCTTATACGGCAGCAAAAGAATGTGATCATGTCGTCACAAGTCATTTCACCACAGTGCGCCTAAAGGCCCCATGCAAGAGAGAGAGAGAGAGAAATTCGACACTTCGTATCCCGCACGTAATACCGCCTTATATAGTCACGGAAAAAAAAAAAAAAGGAAGACGTACGCGACTGGTCGCATTACGTTGCCACGGCTTTTTTTTTTTTTATCTGCCATATCACAAACGCTTTACACGTAACTGGGAAAGGCAGGGTAACGTGTCGGCGGCGGCTGCTATACAGCCTCATCATACGCCCGCGCATGAATGCCCAGAACCGACTGCATGCAACAACGAAGCGAGGCGTCAACTGTTTACAAAATGCAAGAGCAGGCGCGGGCCGAGGAGGCCCCTGCATAATACAGCTGCTGGGCTGAACAAACGAAGAGATGCACGCCTCCTTCCATGCCACGTAGCCCTTTTTGTCGTCGCTGTTGCTGTTGTCGTACCCACAATCATAGCAGTTTATTTGTTCGCTTCCTGTTGGCACCCCAAATTTATACGCGATCGCCGCCGCTATTCCTCGCTTCCCGCTACACAGAAGTGCGTAACCGACAGCGCCAGCGCTTTGCGAGAAGATTGCGGCTCTTCTGGGGTCTTGCCGGCCGACGCGATCGAACGCGCCGAGATGTAAACAAAGAGCAAAAATGAAAACTGCCAAGGGCTTCCCCTCTCGGCCGGCTTCGAGGCTATACTTACGCGAAAACCCCCTCGCCCGACTGCACCCTCCTCGTCGTTCGTGTCTCGCACGGCATCGCGTGCGTATGTGCGTGCGTACACTTTCCCGCCATTCTTTTCCGCAAGGCTGGTCCACGGCGGTGTTTTCTGTTGTTCCGAGTTGCGCGGCTCCCGGCGGTAGAGTTTTGCCTCTTGCCGAGTGAAACCGCGACGGAAAAGCGCCAACGAAACACCGTCGGTGAAGAAAAGAACCGAGTTGTGGAGACCAATACATCGGAACGCTGAGCATGTCCAGGAGAGGAGAAGAAGGAAGAGCGTGCTCGTCTCAGTAAACTTGACGATTCTTTGTTTTGTTGTCTGTCGCCGCAGTATACTCTGCCGCCTTTCCTCGCAACGGCTGAGTTCTCGCTAGAAAGAAGAACGTCGACGGGACAAGCAGAGGATACGTTAGTGAGAGCAATCCTTTCGACGAAACTTTTTTTTTTTTTGTATTCTTAAACAGCGTGACTTCAGCCAGCGAATTCCGCAAGACCCAGAGAAATGTAAAACGCCGCGGGACCCGCACGTAACGGAATGCTGGCGGTTCTTTTTCGTGCGCGAACTCGTTTTGGAGCAATGCAGAAAGTTGGGCGAGTTGGTAATACATGTTGAACTTAGCAAAGCGCAATAAAAAGACAGGGACAAGAATAAGAAGCACGCAGGACAAATGCTTGTCCTGCGTGCTTCTTCTTCTTGTCCCTGTCTTTTTATTGCGCTTTGCTAAGTTCAACTCGTTTTGGAGCAGCTACAGATCTTCTGACATACCGCAGAGTCGACGACGGTCGCGCTATAAAAGCCCGCACACGGCATGCCACAAACACCAAAGGACAAAAAAAAAATATAACTCGCGCACCTGTTCGTCCATGGCTGCTTTTATTTCCGCGTTATGCGGTTTCCGGCCTCTGCAGCACTGACTTCGTTTAGTTTCTATTTTATATTTGCAAAAGGAAACAATGTAGACGTTGGCGGAACACGCTGCAGTGCACGTGGCGAGTTCAGACCAAGATAGTAAACCGTGTACAAACACGGACAAAAGTAGCGAACAACAAGCAGGCCGATTGGATAAGGAAAAGGCGCCCGAGTTTACGTATAATACGTATACGAACGTGATCCGAACTCATGCACGATGAATTACTGTGCGAAAGGCACTATGGTGAATGATGCACGAAAACGTGTCCCCCCCATCTACCCGCACCCCGACAGGAATGCCACGAATGGAGTACCGCCACTGCAACCCACGCGCCTCCACTGCGCATGCGCATATCGCATATCGCAAGAAGCAGGCCAGACCTTAAACAGTGGTAAAAAGGGAACATATAATTTGGACTACCTATCTGAACCACCGCCACCTCCCAAACTCATCCTCTCTCGGTTCAGTTCAGTGGGAACATAGTGTTCCCCCTGCACCTAAACCAATGCATGCCGCTACCTCCACATTTTGTTTGCCCACTTTCTTTTGGGACTGACCATAACATAATAGCTTATAGCAGACTGTTTCACATTATCAGTAATCATAAGTACTACACTCCTTTTTCTTTCTTTGCACGGCTGTGCACCTTCATCCTCGCGTGCATGTAGGCAGTAAGAGACGGAACCGAACAAAACGCAGGGCTACAGGACGCCTTCTGAAAGCTACTTGGGTTCCCGCGGCTAAAAAAGATTGTGTACCCTGGCGCTAGAGAGTTAGTTTGAAGGAATGAAATTCAAAACGTCTTGCCCTCGTGCTATCGGTAAAAGGCAGGCAAGTTGAGGCAATTTCTGCAGCACTAAAATTTCAAATCTGGAACACTTTAGAACAAAGGTTTGGTTTGGTTTTATTGGGGTTTAACGTCCCGAAGCAACTCAGGCTATGAGGAACGCCGTAGTGAAGAAGTGCGGAAATTTCGACCACCTGGGGTTCTTTAACGTGCACTGACATCGCACAGTACACGGGTCTCTAGAATTTCGCCCTCATCGAAATTCGGCCGCCGCGGCTTAGAACAAAGGAACGTCGATTTAGGTGCCGTCTGGAGCACTGAAATTTCGAAACTGGAGCAGAGGCACACTGGAGCACGCAGCTTTTTATTTCTATATCTCTAGGTTGACAATTAACCATACATTGCACATAGCCTGCACATACCATACACTGCACATAGCCTGGAACACAGTAGCTCAAATGTGCAATGCGCGGCTCTTCACTTTTATTTACTAAGCAAAGCTTTACAAAATCTGCGCATTAAAACCTCTCCGGTCTTTCATTACGTCAGCTAGTGCAGTCACTCTTTCTTGCACGCTTGTGGTTGTCACAGTCGCCGCTTTATCCTTGCAAGCAAGGCCATTTTAGATCAGCCCCTGGGTTGTCGAAGCATCGTCGACATTTCTGCCCGTATGCAGTGCGCATGCACAAAGCCTGCACTAGCCGTGAACGATGTATGGAGCTCCAATTTTTAAACAAATAGCAGAGCGCCGGGGTAGCACAAATGAAACGAATGCCGAAGTGCAACCGCAGCAACTGCATGCAGCGTGTGCAGCAACCGCATCTCGCAGGACGGATGCGGAGTGGATCGACACTACTGCGTATAATCAACACTTCTTGTCGGTACTGCGATGCGATGTGCCGTATACGGTACATCGCCATACCGGCGCGTGTGAATTATTCCACCAAATATTACCTGCGTCACAATTAAGCGCCACCTTCGATCGTTAGGCCTAATTGGCCGGCCAGTCGGAAGCATGGCGATGAGAGGTAGATTCTAAAACACGCAAGCCTGAGGACGTCGATCGGCTTTCATCTCGACGCGTGAGCTGCTCGTGTGTTGTGAGCAAACAGAAACGGGCAGCGGCTCGAAAGCACGCGAAAAAATTTCGCCGGACCGAAGACGGTCGCGCATGCGAATGACAGAAAAAGTACACCATGGAAGTCCGTGTTTGCGAAGTTTACTTTCGTCCATTTTCTGCGAACTTAAGGAAATAAAGTAAGGAAACAATGCAGCGTGACACATGTTTGTTGTAAGCAGGCTTCGACTAAACTTAACCTTAACTGACAACTCAGGTCATGGTTGCTGTATAGCCGGCGCACGGCACCACCCAATTCGACAGCAGCGAGTTCGGAGCAGCTTGGCGTAATTTTCCAAACGTTTATCAGGGTGGCGTAGTTTGGCGCAACGGCGGCGTCACTGTCCATGCATGACTCTTATTCCACCGGGGCGAAACTTGTTTTGCGCACAAAAGGGCACTGCAGGCCTCACTCAGGAAGTGAAGAATTTGGTTTATGGGGGTTTAACGTCCCAACGCGACTTAGGCTATGAGGGACGCCGTAGTGAAGGGCTCCGGAAACTTCGACCACCTTGGGGTTCTTTAACGTCCACTTACCGCCGCGGCCGGGATGGAACCTGTGTCTCCCGGGTCAGCAGCCGAGTGCCATAACCACTGAGCCACCGTGGGGGCAGGGAGTGACGAGGAAACTACGCCGAAACCATGCGAAGAAATGCCTGGCCTGAGTGGTCAGCGGTACAGTGCACGAGACGGCGTCCGTCCGCAGCTGTATTGTGAACACTAGTCAATTAGAACTTGCTTATACAATTCGAATTAACGCCCTGTCCCGTCAAAATCACTCACTGAAGAGTCCCCACTTAATTCGAACTTCGCATAAAAAGAGCAAATGTACCATTCCCTTCGAATTAGAATTATCGAAGGTCGGCTCATATGCATATGCAGCAGAAAGGGCGTTGCGTGAAAGCAAACCCCGCAGACACCAACGCAAGCCACTCTCGAACGCTGATTTTACGCTACGCGCTACGCTGCAATTTTCGCCGATAAACACCTTCAACCAATGATTTCTTGTGTTTGTTTGTTTGTTTTCAGGAGCTGAGTCATACTCCGCAAAAATGGTCAGAGGAGTACCAACTCATGTCCTCCGCTCTCGCGCCCTTCCATACACTGCATAACATCTCCGGCACAAACAGTTTTAGCGCGCAGAACCTAAACTTGGAGATGTTCGCAGAAAGCTATACCGCACACATCTGACAATCGGCTTCACATGTCACAAAAAGATTGGATCGTAGGCGCGCCTTCGTTATCGCACAGCAACCTCCCCACAGTCTGCGCCCCACTGTAACGCACCAGCACACTTCTCGCACACATTTCTTTCACACAGCGACTTCCGCTGAGCGCAGCCCTCGACATGACGTAAGACGGAAGCGCCCCGTCACGCAAATCCAACTGCGTAGCGGTGAACTACATTACCTGCGCAAAGCTTCGTAAACCGATGGCGCTGAAGTACAGAACCTAAAGACGGCGCCATCAAATAACGGATCCGAATGTCCAAGGCATCTCGGCAATTCGTGGTCAACGGGCGCTCTCGAGATCGGCCAACGAGGTAGGCCTACGCATGACGCCACGGACCATTCCAACGCGGGGAATAGCTTTTGTGGTACTGAGCCCCTTATTCACAGACACCAACTGCAGCACCTAAAAAAGATAGCTTCGGCGAGGTAGGCAGCATGAAGCCATAAAAGTAAACCGCAGCGAAGAACAGCGTCGGTTCTCCAAGACGCACACACTATCCCGACCGCAGAAACATGCGACGTGGAAAGCACTACCTGTCAGTAATAATAACGGCATCGGCGACTCCAAAGAAAGTGAAGCGGAATTAAAAAGGACCGGCTCTTCGAGCTGGCGCAATCAGCGCACGCTTGGCGATGCAAATCGTCGCGCGCGCGCGGTGTCTCTCCATTAGCGGCACAGGGTGGCGGGCACAGCAACCAGTTCGCATGCGCAGAATACAAACCAGCGCGCAGCAGCGGCGGAGGGCGAGAAGCCGACGACGGAGGCGCTAACTCTTCTTCGCAGAAGTCACTGCACCTCGCCCTTCTTCCAACACGGGCGCGCGAGCGCAGAAATATAAAGCAACGCCTCCTCCGTCGTCGTCGTCGCTAAAGGGGAGTTCGCCGCCCCACGCCGTCTCGAGCTTGCGCGAAGATGAACATAAAAGAAAGAAATGCAGCCAAGCAGAAGCGACGCCGGCGCCCAGGGGGGAAAACGGCCGAGTACCGGTTGGCGGGATAATGAGGCGCGCAAACAAACAAACGCCAAGGTCGTCCGGCGGGCTAGACCGTCCAACCGACTTCCCCACTGTGCCACACCGAGCGAGAGGAGCCAAATTTATGGCCCGGGAGAGAGCGCAGCAGCAGCTTCCCAGGAACGAGCGAGCTGCTGCGGCGGCCCCGGAGAAAGATTCGAGAGCCCAAAGAGGAGGAGAGGGAGGAAAACATCAAGCGCGATGGGGAGGAGGAGAAGGAGAGAAAATGCGCGACACGAAAGCCGCGCGTGCTGGTATGCCGCGCCCGCGCGCCCAGCTCCCAAAACGGGAACCGCGATGCCGCTTGGGAGACCGGACCGGACCGCGGGCCCGGCCGGCCGGCCGGGAGAAAGCGGGTACGGCGGAAGGCAAAGGAAAGAGTGTGAAAGGAAAAAGAAATGAAAAAGAGGAGCGGGTACGGAGGGGGTGAAGAAGCCGTCGGCATTGATGGCGTTGCAAAGAGTGCCAGCAGCAGCAGCCGTAATCTGGCCCGCTCCCTCCTCGCCTTTTGACGGAGTCGTTTGCGCCGCCGGCTGCCGCTGCGGCAGCGGGGTACAAGCCGGCGGGAGAGGAGGCAGTGGCGGGGCGAGGGTGCACGAGGTGCTAACGTGTCGCGGCTTTCACCCGCAAGCCGCGGAGCGCGGGAACAAGGAGGGGACGGAGGGAGCGTCGCCGCCGAGCCCACGCCGAAAGAAGAGCCGCGGCGGTGGAGTGGGGAGACCTTTGTCGCCGGCGAGATGTGTCCCCCTGACAGCTAAATACAGTGACGAGCCCTGAGAGGGATCCCGCCGCTCTCTCCACTGAGCAGCTCGCCGGTGCTGGTCGCGAAAACTGGCCTCGGACACGCCGTATTCGAAGCACACTGCGCTCGCGCTGTCCAGAGCCTGGTTCGAAATAATGGGCAAAGCCATCCAAATGTTCGACTGACAATGAGTGGCAGATCGTTAGTCACAAAGACGTCACAAACTTTCATCCAAGAGATGAGACAATAATGATTTGGGCAGTGAGATAATGGCAGCACTGCGATAGGAGCGCGGATCCAGACTGTCCCGCACACCGTACGAACTCATTCATCGTCCACTACAGTTCCCTTCATTGAAGTTTCAGGCCACGACGTGTGAGAAAACAAGCTGATGTAAACAGCAAATGTTATCCTTCTAGAACCTAGGAGACAATGTTAGTGAGAGGAAGAGGCATCCTTCGCGCACCATAACCCTGCCAAATTCATCGTCAAGTGTAATATAACCGGGTGTTCATAAGGACACGGTCAGTTCTCACTTATTCCGACTGCTTTTCTGCCTTAGCATCGTAGCATTCCAAGATGCCATGAATGATAAAAGTCTTCGTTCCTTTGCTGTCGTTCTTTCCGCGGAGTTTTAACATACGGCGGCTTTCCAAGACCGACGTGCGGAGAAAACATAGCTGTAACAAGAAGAGTTCCTGCTAGACCGCCTCTCGCCAACGCCATCTCGCAAGAACTCGACCTCAAGCATTAAATGGAGAAGAAGACGGAACTCTTATTTCAGATTTTTTTTTTAGCGTCGCTTTAGCGTATTCGCGCTAAAATAATACGCGAGTGAGTTCTGGAAATCGCAAAGGCGGATTCCAATGCGCACAGCGTAATGAATGCAGTAACGAAGCGAAGGGCACTAAACAACGCTCGGAAGCAAGGCTGGGTGATGCGAATGGAGAAAAAGCACAGGAAAAAAAAAGGGGGGGACCTTCACGACTCGCGCGCGAGGCCGTCCCACAGCGCACACACGAAAGCCTCCACGCAACCGGCGCCACTCGAGCCACCAGGAAGCGGCCCCCCGGCTGCAGCAAAGCAAACGACGATGCAGTGAAGTACGCTGCAGTGATCGCGGGTGCTCGGTGGCCGCGCGAACGCGCGCCACCCAACCCGGCAGCGGAAGAGAGAAGGCGCCACCGACACAAGCGCGGGCACAATTTGAAAATCGATAGCGGCAAAGACGGCGAGCTCTCGCCACGCACACACGAACGTGCACTGCCACAGCGCGGACCGAGAAGGGCAGAAAAAAAAATAAAGAGCAAAGAGGAGAGGGTGAACAACGACTCCGAAAGCGATGGGAGGGGGGAAGAAACGAGACGCGGGCGAGCACTGCGAAGGATGATGACGAGGGAAAGAGGATTTGCTTCGCTTCTTTTTTTCTTCTGCTGGACTGCTGCTGCGCGGAGTACCCGGAAGAACGCGGACGGAGAGCCGGGGAGAACGAGGGAGGCAGAAATGAGGGGGGTGAAAAAGTTAAACGTACGGCGTTTTTATGGCACCGAAGCCAGTAGGGCGGAAGAGCAAAACTGATTTTATGTCCGCGGGGGAGGACCGACCTTTGCGGTTGGGGAGGCAGGGCGCCTTATTACATACAGACGTGCCACGCGAATGAAACTAAAGAGTCGGACGCTCCTGATACGATTTCCGCACGAGCGCGCGGGATAGAAATTAAACGTGATATCCGGAAACCCGTGCGATGTTCCATAGTTTCAAACACGAAAACCGTTCAGCTTCGCTAACCTGCCCCTAAAGGGTTCTCGGACCGAAATGCGCCGGATTCCGAGACACAGCTCACTTTTCGCGCTATTCCCGAGCTCGCGCAGTCATTCATCGTACAGTTTTTGCCTGAAGCGACCTTAAAAAAAAAGGGGCGGGGGGGGGGGGGGGGGGGGGGGGGTACAACACTGTAGGCCATCCTTTAGGCACAAAGCAAGAAAATATGTTCGATTAGGCTGTGTAAGAAAAACAAGAGAGGAATAGCCACACTGCCTTGTCGTTCGTGTGGAATCGGGACTGCGCTCCAAGATGTCGGCACTAAGCCCCGCCATAATTATCCGCGCCCCCAAGCCATGCCGCCGAGAGGCTTGCTCGCGTGAAGTACATTCGCCCATCGGATACAGCAAGATCACGCAGCAAATTGCGCGTTTTTTTTTTTTTTTCTAAGCACTGCTAAATTTGCATCACCTCCTCACCTCAAAGGCGACGTAATTTTAAGGAAAGTCGACAAAACAACATGCGTGCGCCTGAAGCGCTCAAACGCGGTGTAGTAGCCGGAAAATGGTAACAGCCGAGATACGCGGCCGGGCGTCCCACCCCGGCCGCTAGTGCAGTGTGTCGCGCGCGCGATTAGTCCGAGACAGGACGCTACGTGCGCGCGGCTATGTACATAGAGTTTACATCTTTTGTGATCGTGCGCAGTGGCCGCTCGCGCGCACTTATTTTCGGACAATGCTTGGACATAAGCGCGCGAGCGGCGCGAACGTGATTACTTGTGTATTTTGTAAATAGTGTACAAAGCTCTCCCCTGTCCTTTCTTGCTGTCGCTCCCGTCTATACTTCCCCTCACTATCCTCTCCCTTTCCCTTTCATTTCCGCCGGCTGCAGCTCGGGTGCTTAAGATATTAGATAGCAATTGCCGCGGCCGGCAACACTCTTTTGCTTCACTTTTTTTTTTTTTTTTAAATAAACCACTACCCCCACCAACAGCCGAGAGAACGCAGCAGCGAGGTCCCGCTGTAACCATTAAAACCCGTAGGATCACCGTACCGAAAAGCAAGAAAAGGGAATAAAGATAAAAAAAAAAAAAGGTGACATGAAACCCGTTGCAGCTATGCGATATATCGGGCTGAACGCCAATCAAACAAAAATGAAATGGAGGAATATAGCTGGAAAGGACGGGGGAAAGTTTTAGCAAGGATAAAAAAGAAAGGAGCGGCCCTTGCTAACGGAGAGAGCAAAGCGCCACGCCTAAACCTGCGTCTGCTTACGGAAGGAATGTGCGCCAGGAAATCGATGCCAATGCTTTTCACAGCATCTGTCAGTACTTTCGTCAACTTCACGAAATTGCCAACACTATGTATGGTCAAAAAACTGAGCCAGTGAAATGCCGCCTATATATACTGTCTGTCAGCCGAGTTCGCGAGAACGAAAACTCCAGTTTGCAAAGTGGCGTTTCGGATGAAAATGAGACTGTTGAGCATCTTTTAAAGTTAATGGCGTTCTAGTGTATACCTTTCCTTTTCTACTCCTCAATATCGGAGCCAATGGCCAGCACAGTACGGCAGATTAGAATACCCCAGGGACTATAATATAAAACAATAGACAACTGAGCGTACAAAGAAGCACACGAAGACCCAGCGTGCTTTGTAAATTATTTTTATGTGCTGCAAAACCAAACACCGAATCCCTTGATTTGGTAACTTTATAGTCTGCAGAGAGTGTGTACAGCAAAGTCTAGAAGCTCACGAAATCACCTTGCAGAAAGAAAACTATCACTCGCGACATGTGTGTTCGTAATTAGGGGGGGGGGGGGGGGGGGCTTCTTCCTTTAACTTGAATAAAAAGTTCGTTAGATGCCGGTAAGCGCATGTTCTGTCTACTTCTTCCGTCGTCTCTTGCGTCCCCATCAGTGCTGATTATATGTGTTCAGCACAGATGCTGAATGAGTGAACCATAGGCCTGCGGCTATACGACGACAGGGCACTGACTGACGGCTATTCCGAGGACTCGAATAGAGAGGGTCGTGGCGCGACGATCAAGTAAATGGCTTTTTCGGGGACGCGCGGCCGAACACCTATGCGTTTATTCTCCGTGCCCAACACGAGCCGTCTATGCAGCCGCGAAAAAAGCAATCAGTGGCAAGAAACGCATATCGAGCCATTCTCCTGCTTCTTCTCCGCTGTCTGTCATGGAACACAAACCTAAAATACTGTTTAGAAGCTTTCCTAACACATATCCGAACAGTAGACAACGATTGCTATCCTTACGAGTTAAAACAAGTTATAGTTACAAGGAGCGCTGAATAATTTACGCACATGAACAAAAATAAACTTATCATCAAAATTTTATATAGAAATATATTTCGATGGAGGCGAAATTGTAGAGGTCCGTGTACTGTGCGATGTCAGTGTACGTTAAGGAACCCAGGGTGGTCGAAATTTCCGGAGCCCTTCACTACGGCGTCTCTAATAGCCTGAGAAGCTTTGGGACGTTAAACCCCAACCAACCAAATCAATATATATAAAGAGAGAGAGAGAGAGATCCCCGACAACTTAAAATGCACTTTGCCCACTACTGCTGCACGCACCGAATTTATCGCACTGGTTTGGTTTGTGAGGGTTTAACGTCCTCCCAAAGCGATTCAGGCTATGAGGGACGTCGTAGTGAAGGGCTCCACCATGGGTTCTTTAACTGCCATCGCGCAGCACACGGGCCTCTCGATTTTCGCCTCCATCGAAATGCGGCCGCAGCAGTCGGGATCGAAGCCGCGTTTTTCGAGTAGCAGCCGAGCGCCAAAACCACTGAGCCACGGCGGCGGCTATTTACCACACTGCAAGAAAGTTATGGCTGCTCTTCAAATTCCCTGACATCTTAATTCATTGCTGAACACCGTTGGTCACAAAGAATGTGTTTTGAACAGTCGGGATTGAAAATAATTCGAGGGAGCTTGGTCGTCTGCACAGTATGGGGTCAGTGATTAAGTTGTCGGAAAACAGATTGCCATGTGGCAGCTTGAGCTTTTGAAGACATCCGCACGGGCGCTTTGAGAGCTTTCCTCGCCTCTTATGACAGCCTCACACAAAGCAGCTATTGTTTTGTCATAAAAGTCTCTGCAGTTATGCATAAAAGTCTCTGTAGTTATGATAGTCTTCTGCGGCACTAATTCTAAAAGCACAGTTCATTCTCGTCCCAGAAAACTGTTGTCATGGCTTTTCCTTCAGATTTTTCAACCTTAACCTTTTTGAAAAGTCTCGTGCTTCCACTATAAACTCTATTTTGGACTCTGGGCCTGTGTGGAGCACCGAAGTCGTCCGCCGCCAGCAAACGCTAAAAAATATATTCAGTATCCTCCAAGAGCAGCTCCCAATTCCTTTGAAAACAATGGAAACGAGTGCGCTCCTGAAAACGGCTCAGCATTCTTGGGACCCATCTTGCGTTGACTCTGGACATGTCCAGCTTTTCATGAATAACGGGCGCAGCTGTTCCTGCTGAGATGCCAGTCTCTTCCCCAAATCTCGGCACTGCCATTCGCCTAATCTATCGAAATCAAACTTTAAACTTTCCAAAGCATATTTCTTCGCATGTAGTTTCCGCGGGACGCTCAGTGTGAGCGTCATCTTCAATCGAATCTTTTCCCCACTTAAATTGTTCAATTCAAAACTTCACTTTGCAATATAGGAGAGAACAGACACTCCCTAAACTTCCAGGACACGTTCAAGGAACTCCTTTGGGTTCTTATCTCATTCAGTAAGAAACTTTATAACAGAACTTTGCTTCAGATCGAGCAGTTGCCTTGAAACCACACGCATTGGCTCAATTACTTTGTCACTACGATTGCTGGAATCGCACTGAGCTGGGGCTTCAATGCGTCACCTCAAAACATGTACGACGTTCATGTACTTGTTTGCACTAGCTCGCAACCTTTTTTCTTTTAGCTTAAATAGACAAATTATTGAAGGGGCCCCTCGCATTACATCTGACAACAGTTAGAACTCAATGCTTTCTTTTTATTCAATGCTTAGCTAGCTGTCCTCAATGAAAACCTTTTCCTTACCGTCACTGTACCGAGACCTGACTGCGCATGCGCCGTGTAGACGTGCGCAGCGCGCTTTCGGCGGTAGCGGCAACGGCAGCCGTGCACGCATAACGGCACGCCAAAACATTTAAAAACTGACCGCCCAAGGAAAATACCGATCTGTTTACACGCGCCTGAAGCAATCGCCTTGCTCGTCGGAGGCTGTTTCCGTCGAACGCATGCCCAGCATGAAAATCTGCGCGCGCTTTCCGACACGAGAGCTCATGCCTGCGAGCACGTAGCACACACCAGACAGGCGCGGCAGCAAGAAAGGAGGGAGGCACGCGCGGGCCCCGTCGCCCGAGAAATAAATCACTCCGCGCGCGCGGTTTCGTCACGGGAAAGGAGCAGGCGGCGCGGAATACCGCAGCCAAGGAGCGCGGAGAAAGGAAGACAGAAAAAAAAAAGAGAGAAAGAAACGCAGGTCCCAAGGCGAGCAGGCGGAGAGAACGTGGTTGATGAACCTGATTTACGTCCTTCACAAGAGGCATGCCGAGACACCGCGGCGCCCGCACCACGAGACACGCACGCGCGCCGCGCATCTGTAGTGTTTATGGCGGAGATCCATCTACGGGCACGTATGCATAGTTGCAATCGTTATAAACTGGACAGGCGAAAAGGAAAAAAGAGAACATCCTTCGTGTACGTGCGGCAGTGCATTGGCTACGAGACGGACTCCCACTTACGGGAGTACATAGTACGTGTGCCACAATGTATAAGGGATACACACGTGCAGCGCGAGCTCGGGAAGAACGTGATGCGACGCACATGAATTATATTTTTCTACGCCACGTTAGCACGGGTCGCCGACGCCGCGTTCATTTCAGCGAACGATCGCCGACCATCACAGCCCGAGACGACGGAACGCAAATAAACATCAGGCAAGGAACGGGTCGCAACTGCATGTGCCTGAGGACTGATGTCACAGTTTAACGCTGTAAGCATTAGGGAGCTCGTGTCGCAGAAAATTCGGCGTCGCCATCGACGCTGTTGATCGTGAGCGAGAAGGCAATGAAAAATCCCCAGAGAAGCAAATTAGGAGGAAGGTGGGCCACCTAGGTCATGTGACCGTGTGGTGTCACCACAACCTGCCCATCGAGTTGTGAGCAAACTGCGCACCGTGCCAGCAGGCAGTTAAATTAATGATCGGTCGATGAAGGTTGCAACTTGAATCGCACAAGCACCACCGTTGGCAGCGCCTGCCATAGCAGGGCAGTGGCACAACGCTTAACCGCTGCACCACTGCGCCAAGAGAGGTATGGCTCCCAAGGATCTATGGATGTTAAGCAGAGAGTGACCAATTCCGTACATATGGGCATTGACCCATTAAAGCTATCACGTCATACCCTTAAGGCGGAGTTTAAATGTCGCCGCGAATCTTTAGCTACTTTTGGCACCTCCATGTTTCGAAGCGTATAAGAAATAAAGGGGGTTTTAAAAAATGGATCAAAGCGGAGTGGAGACGGCGCAGAAGGTCTCAAATATTTCGGGCAGCGGGGATGGTCCTGTCTTTTTTTTTTCCTTGATTCTGTTCATTTTCACAACAGGCCAAAGCAAGTCTGTTTTCGACTCTTGCTGAGCGAACGATATATGCGCGCCGCTCCCCTGCAAGTAAGTGCCCTCGTTTCCGAAATGCATCCCCATGGCACTGACAGCAAAATACGCAGCGAAACGAAGCAGTTCATGCGCAGAGAAAAGTGATTTACACTGTTCGACGGGCTTTTCAGTGATGGAGATGGGGCGTGCGGAAGAAGGAACAATATCTGCAAATTCCCACTGCTGACAGCTTTATATTCCCAAGTGAACAAAATTAAGAAATGCTCACAACGAGAACCCTTCAGCCATAAGGCGGAATGGTTGGTGTCAAGAACGTGCCGAAAAAAAAAAAAAAGGAGCACTGCTAAACATTTTAACTGAGAGATTAAGGTCCATTAACTCGTCTTCGTATACAAAAGTCAAAAGCTACTAGACTGACCAAGATACTCCGAAAAGATCGGTGGTTTCTGAAACGTTTTATCACGCCTGCATGCAATCCCTTTCGTCAATCAACAGCGCACAATGCAAAGGAAAGCGACAACCGGACAAGATAAGTGTCAAGTAAAAGTAAAGTAATAGGAAGGTAGTTTTACGAAGGCAAACTTTTTCACGCTCTTCTGTACATAAAGACCGGTTATAGGGGGGGCTAATCCCGTCTCCGGCGTGGTCTAGTGGCTATGGGATATCTAAACTTCTCCCAGGAGGCCCGAGCTCGATTCCCGGCGGCGGAACGTGTGCGGCATCACAGCGTAACGTCAGGCACTCTGAACGTAGCAGTTCGAGTTCAGTGATCGGCGAGACCTTAATGTTTAGCGCGAGATCCACGAGCAGTGGGCGTTCGTTGATTCTTTTATTTCATGTGCCCGGAACAGAGCGATGAACAACATATTACGCGCGGCTGCAGCTAATATACTTAGAAAGTTACAAACGCCAAGCAGCGTTCGTACAACATCATGTAGAGTAAAAGCAAAAAAAAAAATGCACTCGGAAAGCGTCTCATGAAATAGCAATTTAATTGCAGCCGAACGCTGCAAGGAAGCCGTTTTGAATTAATTATACTCACTTCACTATTTCAACAGTAGTAACCTGTACATCGTATAAGGCCGCTCGTTTCACATGCTGCGAATTTCATCGCCCGACACCGTGGCTGGAGAGGGCCACCGGTCTAGCCGCGGACGGCTTGCGAACGATTTCCGCTCTATTGGAATTAATCCATTCGCGTGCCGAACGAATGCGCATGCAGTGTCGGGCGGTGAAATTCGCAGCATGTGAAACGGGCCCAAGTCAAGCGCGATTCCGATAAATGTAAACAAACACGGCGGAGCAGGACGGCAGCGCGAAGCGCCGCAAAGTTTCCTCACGACTGAAGCCTCCTCACCTTAGCATACAAATAGAGCCTGCTTGAGCGTGTTGAATATCGAGCGAACTGGCGCGAGGGGATCGAAAACGGGCAATTCTCGCGGCGATTCCTGCGTGCTACTCCGACCTTATACATCGAGGGCTATTTGGTAAAGCTATAACGTGAGTGCTACAAAACGCGAAAAAAAAAATTGTTTTTCTTAGACTGCAGACCGACTATCATTACGCGAACCGGGTAAATATTGACTTTGGTTTTTTAAGGAAAAGAAATAGCGCAGTAACTCTCTCGCATCTCGGTGGACACCCGAGCCACGCCGTAAGAGAAGGTATTAAGTAAGGAATGAAGGAAGAAAGAGGGCGCGTATAGTGGAGGGCTCCGGAATAATTTCGACCACCCGGGAACTTTACCGAGCACGACACCGCACAGCACACGGGCACCTTTTGCGTTTCGCCTCCATCGAAAAATGCGAGCGCAGCTCTTTGGAGCCCGTTCCTGCGTTTCGCGGCGTCGCCGTTGTCCCTCGTAACCAGCTCCGCAGCAGAGGCAGCGCGCTGCTCTAGCTGCGCGCGCTCCTGGCGCCATCTCCCGCGACCTTAGGATAACTTAATTGCTCTCTTCGCTCCTCCTCCAATGCAATGCCATCCCTGTGCGACGGCAAACAGAGAGCCGGATCGGTGGCGGCGGATATCGATGTGAGCACCGCCCGAGCCGAAACGTATAGCCGCCGCGCCGTTCGCCACTGCGAACCGCCTGCCTATATAAACAGTTTATTGTCTGCCAGTTCTTCCTGAGCCATGAGCGAGGCAACCGGTGGAATTCTTTCGTCTGCCGCTGCTGCTACACGAGCTGCCAGGAGCAGGGGACCAGCGCCGTCGCCGCCAGAATCCAGAGATGCGTGCCGCCGAAGCAGAAGCTTACTGTCGCCGCCGTCGAATTCTTTCCTCAATCTTCGAAAAGCTGGAACAGCTGATGAGCTGCGCTCAAATTTCGTATTAGGAAGTAACATAATCGTCGGCAATTTTTTTTTCATTCGCCAAACTCTATTCGGTCGCGAATATCATTCGAATCCAACGGCATTAAATGAACCCATGTGCCCGTTTGCGACACACTACAAGCTAATGTTGCTCCAACAGACTCACATCAAAACTTACGGCGTAACAAAGAAATCCCCCCTGCCACCTGCATACGCGCTCCTCCGGACTGATTCGCACGGAAGTATAGCCAGCGTCTTCGTCTGGCCGCCCACTGTTGAGGACGAGGTTCGGGGTCGCGGCTCGACGGATCCACGGTCAGCACGACGCCCGTTCCCACCTCCAGGCCAAGGACAGGAATGCCGCTGAGCGACGGAGTTAGAAGGTGGCAAAAGAAGGCTGAGTTTATTTACATAATTACATGAGTGAAGATCGGAAAGTAGTGCCCTTCGACGGCATTCGTTGCGAGTTTTATACCATCTTTCCTCCCTAGCTTCCCTAGGATGATGACGTCAACTCCAGGGCAGGTGAGGCCAGAAACTCACTCGCGCGCACACACTTCCACTCCCGCACCTGTGGACACGTCACGCGTTGAGCCGGGGAGAAAAGGAGGCCCTCGAGGTAAAGTTGAGGTGAAGTTCTCGGACGCGACGAATGTTCCCCCGGGCTGTTGACACCTGTCCGTCAGAAGACATCCGTCACGAAGGATCGGAATGCGAGACCGTCAAAAGGGCGGAAGTGGGCCTTTGTCCTTTGGGGACGTTCTTGAAGATTGCGGAAGTCCCCCGCCAGCCCGCCGCGGTGCTCGGTACGCAGAACAATCATCGAGACGACGGCCCTTGACATTCGCAACGGTTACTGCGAAAAGGGAGAGGTAACGTCCACGTGCTGATGTCCCCACGCACGTGGGCCGACTCCGGAGAATTGGGCGCTTTTGTGTCCATTGGGCCTGCACGGAGACGTAGCAAAGGAGGCTGCCCTAGCCTCGTGCCGAATCCGGAACGACTTGAGGCAAGCGTCGTTGAGTGACAGGGGTTTCTCGGAACCGTCCAGGCGACACGTGGGTGCTGGTTTCTTCCTGCTAACGCCGATCTTAACACCACGCATCCCTCAGGCAACACGAAGTGAATGGTTTCACGTGACCTTCTGAGTTCGCAAAACCACGCGGATTCTGCGAACCACCGGGTCGCAACCCCTCATCCCCGCCTGAGCGAGACACCCTCCTTACGACGAGGATTGATCTTCGGCAGAGCACATCCGCGATCTCACACACTCGTGCAGAGGAGGTTGCGCTTCGGAGGGTCGGAGCTGTCCTAACTCCTGCCGTATTCGGAAGTGGCTGCACTTCCGAGGCATGTTTCTCCGCCACGGGGGCCCAGTATTGCAACCACAGAAAGTGGAAGCCGCCGACAATTACGAACCCGGCAGCTGGGCGCAGCGGGTCTTTCGCCGGACACTTTTTCATCTTGCTTATGATGCTTGGACTCCCTCACTGCTTCATCGGTCTCTCTTCGACTTCATTCCATCTGCAAGCCTCTTTTCATTAATACAACCATTCCCCTAGTTTCATTCACATATACGACGCCCTAAGGCAATAAACGCCACCAAAATAAAAAAGAACGGCTTCTGTGCGCGGCTGCACGGTTTTGACACCCACAGCAGGTGCATGGTTTCGTAATGTTTCCCGCTTGTGCTGTCTGCCATCATCTTTCATTACCTGCGTGCTGCAGTACCTATACATCGTGGTTTTATTCAAGAGTCAAGACATCCATAAGTTTTGCAACGGTTTCCATCGAGAACTATGATCCATTTCTTCCAAAGAAACAATAGAAACAATTACCGAGGTCTCGTGTTGCGCAAATGCCGTCGCTCGGCTATTTCTACGCAGCAACGCGTGCGTGGTGTCACGACATCCGTCACGGGCGTTGGCTGCACACGAATGCGCAGTCCTTCCCACGTTGCTCTAATTCAAATGTCAAGCCCGATTAGGCTGTAAGAAAACAGCATAGAGGAACATATGGCCCGAGCTTCGAGGCCATACAGTCGATACAACTTGGCAGATGGATCCTACACCGGTCCACGTTCGGTCCTGACGCGAACTTCTTTTCAGGCCCCGTCTATACAGCTATACGTATACACCTCCCTCCCATGCACTCAATGGGCTCAATTTCCGCAGGCTCGACCAACAAGCGAATTACTGGGCGCCTCACTAGCCGCCTTTATGTGAATGCGACAGAAGTCCACTCCAGCTCACGTTTTGAGGGTAAGTGCAAAACGTGGTGGAAGAGCTTTTCCTTCTCAAAACCTGCTCTTTCCCTAGCCGCGTTTACATGAATTCGACAGCAGCGCATTGTATCGACTTTCTAGCGCGTCGCATTCATGTAAACGGCGATAATGCGCTAGGAAAGCACGTCGCATCAATGCGCCGGGCGGAAGCAGATCGAGAAAGACAAGATAACAAAGCAGACTGGGGGACCCCTTCGCATACTGCGTGCACTGGCCGAAGGGTCATCATCCCGCCAGACTTCATGATGAAAACGGTAGCGTATCGGCTCCGGCTCCGCGATGAAATGCGATGCGCTACTGTCGCATTCATGTAAACCCCGCTAATAACTGGACTGGAGTCGACTTTTGTCGCATTCATGTAACTGCGGATACTGTCTGCACAACGTCGACGCCATCATTTCCGAATGAACCCCCCCCCCCCCAAACAGGCAATGAATGCGCTGTAAATGTGTACGTGTATATGTTTAGGTGATAACTTCGCACGCAAGTATTTCCGTAAACATATTTCGCAAAGGATGAGACACAGTTCTCCTGACCCAACGTAGAAACTCACTTCCATGAAAAATCGAGTGCAGCGTGCAAAGGCTATAGTTGGAGTATGCGCGCGACTCTTCGCAGCATACGGAGAATTCAGGAGATGGGATGCAGCTATAGATATAGCCTCAATGGTGGCGCACGTTCTTTTCTCTCGCAGCGCTTGCCTTTCCAGCGCCCACCAGTTACCTCGAAACCCATTCACTGCAGCGCAAGACTCCGCGCTGTAGGGTCCCAGGTGCCATCGTGTTGCCGAGGGATGCGGGCTAAGGATTAGCGTGACGAGAGGAGGGGGCGCGAGCTCCGAGAAGTCAGTCCCGAGGGATCCCATGTTCAGTGGGCTCACTGCGCCTTGGCGCTGTGTGTTCATGCCGTACATAATTCGCGTTTACGCAAATACATGCACGCGAGCGAAGTCATTCGTCATCACTGCTGTGAACTGCACCCTGCAGAGGCAACAACAACCTGAGGACCAGTGGTGGTTTTGCGCCACCACCTGCCTCCTCCGCTGCTCCATCAAAGTGCCGTCGGTACCCCGAGGCTGCTTTCACTTCTCACTCGAACCATAACGAGTCCAGTCCCACAGTGCGCTCGTATATGATCCACGCACAGGACTCTAGTAACTCCTGTCTGCTGGCGCATACAAACCTGTACCGCCATGAGGGCTCGCATTTCATGCCCCGCCACCGTCCACACATGCGCGCGCACACACACGGCTGCGAGGAGGCATAATAATGCGTGGGAGGCGAGGGAACGGCGGCGGCGCGGTTTTCCGGTTCATTCCCCTCCGCCGCGGCCAACGCTTGCCGAGCGGGGGTCGCGCATGCATGCGCCCAAAGAGTGACCGCGTGTGCACTGCACGGACAGGTTCCACAAAGTTGGCCGGCAACGCGACGACGAAGAATCGTCACCACAACCTCTGCAGCGCGGCTGTTCGCCGATGCGATTCAGCGACGCCTGCATTGATTCCGACTGGAGAGAGTACACCACTGAGCGCGTACATATCTGGCCCCGTCTGCAGGGCAGAAAACGACAAAAATAGCGGCGGTCAAAATTTGTAAGGATCTTACGGCTCCGCAGCTAAACCTCGCTGATGCGGAGAATAAGCAGTATGAAAACTCGTGGGTATTACATAACCGCCTTTTGAAACGGCCAGTAAGCAGCATACAGACGGCCAGGACATGGAACGAAACGCGTCGCTCAGTACTCCGCCGAAAGTCTCGAAAGTGCGTGGTTGCAACAAGGCGTTGTTCGCTCGCCGTTTTCAGCCCGCTTCACGAATTCAAAGGCGCAGACTGTATGCCCGGCCGGCAGAGTGCTCGCGTCTGGTATACACATATGCTGCGTCTCATGTATAGAAGGGCATTTTGGGATAGCTGGTTCATTAGCTAGAGCCACAAACAGTGAAACGAACAAAGATGTTAACGGGTGGAAGAAAGACGACGTCCTTGTTCGTCGAGTTGTCTTGCCTCTTGCTAAGCTGAATCTCAGTTAAATGATGTATGATTTTCTTTGCATTCGTTGCAGCGGAAGTGACGAAAGCTCGCACTGGTACCTGAAATAAAGCAGTCTCAACGGCCACTGGCCGCTGTATGACATTCTTTTTTCTTTCGCCGGGTGAGCGCTGAGTGATGTCGACTTGGTTTGGTTTATGGGGTTTAACGTCCCAAAGCGACTTAGGCTATGAGAGACGCCGTGGTGGAGGGCTCCGGCAATCCGCCTTTTTCACGACGCGACTGCGCATGCGCCCATCCCCTGACGGCGGTGTCGCGAAACATACTGGAAGTGTAAACAAACCGGCTTCCTACGCGGCGGGGTGCTTTGCTGCAGCCTTCGGGCGCTCAGCACAACGCATTTGGCGATGCCTACGACATGTGTTACATACGAATGCAATGTCCAATATGTAAAGGGAAGCAAAGCCGAATTTTTTCGCTCTCCGAACGCTTCCCGGGACCGCCTTCGACGCGAAGCGTGAATAAAAGCAGTTCGCCGGCTCGACGATCGTGGCCGCTTTTGGGCACCGTCAAGAACGTCAAAATTGAGCGGGAATCACTTTGTGACGGACAAGTTACCGCGGTTAAATGCGTGTGCAGTCTATCACAAAATCTTTTATTCGTGGGCAGGAAGGCCTCGGCACCGCGGCACCCAGACTTCCGGTCGCTGATCTCGAGATCGCGGTTTCGATGCAGACCACGACAGCCGCATTTCAGTGGAGGCGAAATACAATAGCACTAGTGTGCTGTGTATGTCAATGCGCGTGAAATAAGTCCAAGTCGCATATATTAATACGGAGCCCTCCACTGAAGCGTTCCACGCAGCCCATGTTTCAGACGTTCAAATCCATGTATAATACCATGGCGTGCGCTCATCGCAGACAACTGTTTTTCAAGAAACAAGAAAAGGTGCACTGCGGCGGTAGCCTCACACGCTTCCAGTTCGTCACCAAAAATGGCTTTAGGTTTGTAACCCGGTAGGGCAAAAAGTGAATCGGGTATATTTAAGTTATCTCCAAAAGTTTTGCAGCACGCACATCAGTACGGATCCCTACGGACGGGCGGATGGTGGAACGGAAGAAAAAATAGAGGACACTCGAGGCAAAAATGTGGCCTCTGTTCCTGCATTAAAACACTGCAAACCGGAATCACACACCAGCAAGCACATACGAGTTTGCACATTCAATATCGCAACTGTATGCAGATTGGCCTCCATGCAGCTAAGCTGCGGCACGTTTTGATAAAGCTAAACAGCACTACCACCAATGAATGGGAAATGATCGGGGATATTTCATTGAACATTATGTTCCGAATGTAGCCTTCATCTTTTGGTGCGGCGGCCCTCGCTTAGGTGGCGATCGTATCGCATGCCGGATGATCGGAGATACTGAAGAAATTGCTCTTCGGTGGGCACAGCAGTCTGCCTCGGACTTCGCACCCCGCCATCAGTCAGCCGTAGAAATTCTCCAGATACCAGGTGCTGCCCAGGACACGCCATCGTCGAGAGATTCCAACAAAACGTGCTCCGCAGCGGCACTCAGTCCGGCCGGGTTGGGCGCACAGTACCCTACCAATGAGCTTCCAGCGTTGTACGCGAGGTGGCAGCACAGGAAAATGAAAAAGGCCGATTTCGACCACCTGGGGTTCTTTAACGTGCACTGACATCGCACAGTACACGGGCCTCTAGAATTTCTCCTCCAAAGAAATTCAACCGCCGCGGCCGGGATCGAACCCGCGTCTTTCGGGTCAGCAGCCGAGCACCGTAACCACTGAGCCACCGCGACGGCTTCTACTTTAATTAAGCGCAAAAAGCTGTGCCGCCACGAAGGTTTCAGTCGTTGCCTGGCCCGACCGAGAGACGTCACGGCGGGAGTCGAAGCGTCCATACCTCTCGCGCGACAACCGTAACCGCGGCGCATTCTCCAATCACCGCGCGCATGTCATGAGCCTGATTATTATTGAGCGAGCAGTACGAGAGGAAATAGCACTCAAGAGTCGAATTAGGTTTTGCATGCATTACGTGCATCGTGCGTCTATACAAGAAAACTAAATACACGGAGGAATCGCGTTAATTCGATGTCGCTTATTTGGAACTTCCGGTTTATTCGAATTTATCCTTTGGCCCCGCCAGCATCGAGTGTATACAGAGAGGGAGCCCGCGACAACATCATTCAAAATTCCCATAACTGCACCAAACTTCCGGTCCCGTGCTAAAAAAAAAAATGCGGGGAATATACATAGGCGAGCCGACAGGTCCCGTGCCGGTGCCGCCACCAACTAAGCCGCGGTGGCTCAGTGGTTGCGGCGCTCGGCTGCTGACCCGAAAGACGCGGTTTCGATCCCGGCCGCGGCGGTCGAATTTCGATGAAGGCGAAATTCTAGAGGCCCGCGTACTGTGCGATGTCAGTGCACGTCAAAAGAACCCCAAGTGGTCGAAATTTCCGGAGCCCTTCACTACGGCGTCCCTCATAGCCTGAGTTGCTTTGGGACGCTAAACCCAATAAATCAAACCTAATACGCATTTCATGTCTCACTTTATTTATGAGATACTGTCGGCTACCACGGATACAGAGAGGTTCGTGAGTGTCGACGAGACGCTCGCGCAAGCGACGACCGACCCCTTCGTCGGCGACCGTCGACAGATGGCGCCGCCAGTGCAGAGAGCGCATACATAAAGCAACAGGCGGTTTGCGCAGATTTCTGCTCCCTTTCATAAAGCGAGCGCGCATGGAGAAAACGCTCATGTAATCGGTTGTAACGAATGTATCGAAGAAATGGCAACGCATACTTTTTAATGCTTGTGCGTTGCAGTAGCCGGTGTGCGTATATCTCTTGCTTTTATTTCTGGCGATTTTGTGTCAGTACTTTATCTTTTTGTGGGACACATACATATGTACAGTGGTGAGCAGCCTTGTCTAGAGCGCTCGGGCGGTGCACTTCCTTGCAAACAAATCCAGATTTTGTGGCAGCCTCTAGGGTCCAGCTGCAACGCTTGCACGGAAGTAGCGCCAGATAGCCTCGTAAACAAAGCAGGCACGAAAACTTTGCCCTGTAATGAGGGGCTGCTCTCTAATTTCGGTTTTTGTTACCAAGTGCGCACTGCTCAAGCGCTCTAGACAAGGCTGCTCACCACTGTAAGTGTGTGTGAAGAAAGCTCCAGTCATATGTTTTCTTAGCAAGCCCATTATTTTCCTTCCATGCCTGAGATATATACGAACCCCCCATCCGAAAAAAACTGTGCCTCTACATACTAAATACGTATATCGTGACGTCCCCTTACAATTAACAAGTCGATAATTCTCTATGTATACAGTTTGAAATCGAAGTGCTTCATGCAAACAAACTGCGATTTGTACCATTTTTTGTCTGCTTATTCGTGGAATTTTGCACCCCTATAGCTGAGCATGCAGTGCAAGTCGATGACGCTGTAGCATGACAGCTAACATGTCAATTTTAGAACCAATGACAGTGCCAAATTGTAAACAAGGGGAATTTCGAAACTATATAACTGATCAAGGAACTCTTTCTGCTTGCTTCAAAAGCAGACGTCGACCTAATTAGTGTCGCGACAGCGACTCCGGTTCCGTCTCAATCGAACGTACACGACCGAATCCGTGCCACGTGGCACACTGAAACGTCGAGTCATCGGGTATATGCGGTTAGCTCAAGCGAAATGGCAATATCTACGCGTTACTAGCGAGTTTTAGTACAGCAGGGCAAGTTACCGGTGAGGGAGGGGAATAGAGGGCGCCAGTGGGCAGAAAATTTAAGCCTCTCTGATTATTGTTCTACGCATGCGCGCTGGCATGCACACCGCTATACCTCTAGCCTCCTAACCGGTATATCGGCTACCGTACAGTTTAGAGCTCCCTAACATTATACTCCCTGATATATATATATATATATATATATATATATATCCTGTATATCCTATATATATATATCCTATATATATATATATCCTATATATATATATATATATCGTCCCCCATATCCTGAGTCGCTTGGGAACTTTAAACGTGTATATATATATATATATATATATATATATATATATATATATATATATATATACACGTTTAAAGTTCCCAAGCGACTCAGGATATGGGGGACGCCATAGTGAAGGGCTCCGGAAATTTCGAACACCTGGGGCTGTTTAGCGTGCACATGACATTGCACAGTGTATACACGTGCACGGGCCTCTATAGAATTTCGCCTCCATCGAAATTCGACTGCCGCGGCCGGGATCGAACCCGCGTCGTTCGGGTCAGCAGCCAAGCGCCACTGAGCCACATTATGTGCGTGTATATATATATATATATATATATATGGGGCAGAAAAAGTTCCCGAGGCTAGGTTGCCATTAAACTCGAAGAAACCAGACGTGGTGAAGATTTTCGGCCGGAGACCGGCCTTCGTCTCTCTTTTCAGACGAAGGACGGTCCCTGGCCGAAACGTCAAGAAAATGTATAGTGTTCCTCCACGAGGTCTGGTTGCTTCAAATCCGCCTGCGTCTTTTTGCAGCACACACCCAGATATTATAAACCAAACCAGCTCCAAGCAAAATCCGCGCCTAAACGAACAAGCACACGCTTCCCAAGAAAGCAGTATACCTTATTTCTCACGCGAACGTTGTTTAGTGAACGTTCATATATGGAAGAGAACGTCTGCGAAACAATCTGCAAAAGAAGCCGGGACTCAGAAATTAACCGTCGTCGTTGAGTCCAGAGGCCAAACGTTGGCGTTTGAAGCGCGCATGAACACTAAATTTTCTGGAATTGGCGCCAAACCGTGGTTCCGAGCGTCAAGCCGAAAAACGAGGTGCCCAAAAAACGGGGTAAAACACCAGCTGTCCTAGCCGGTGGTGTCCAGTCCTAAAAACGACCATAAGGACGTAACAAATTGGAGGAAACCGACGACCCAGGGCGGGAACGAGGGCGCCGAGAGCTCGAAGAACCGAAACCCCGCCGGAGGGACGAGCTCGACCGAGGCGCCAACAGAGGAAGTCGCCCCACGTTGAAACTGCAAGTCAGAGACCGGCGACACGTGAAATGTGCGTCGTCCTTTTGGTTTCCCAGAAGCTGGGACCTGCTTCTAGAGTCCATGAGTGTCCATTCATCCGGAACTCCAAACTCGCCAATCGCTCAGAAGAGTTCACCCGCTTCCGCGGAAGAGCTCGAAAAGTGCCGAAAATCGACCCGAAAATACCGAATGACGCTCCAACCGGGGTCTTCAGACGCTACAGGAACTGTGTCAAGCCTAAAATCGGGCACCGCGCCGAAATCAGGACCTCTGACAAGCGCTCAAAGCGAGGAGAGTTCGGTGCGCGACCTCCCTCCGCAGTTAGGCCTAACGCTCCATGGTGAAGCCACGTGAAGCGGGCGCCAGCCGCACACCGCCCAAGTTCAGTTCGCTGCGCTCGAACGGTGACAGTATCCACGACGCCGACTACGTGGCGGACATCCCTGGAGTGTCTACTACACGCCCCAAAACAGATACAGGCGGTACCAACTACGATTCAGCCGTAAAAGCGTCTGTTTTCGGAGTGGTGCCCAAGTCGAAGCCCCAGCAGCGACAACTGAGGAGCAGGACACCGCAAACTCCCTCTGAAATTGGCTGAAATAATCGAGATGTCACCGTAACCACTACGTGGGCAACAAGCGCAGGCATTACACGATTAGCTCCAGAAGTCAGATCGTCCGGCAATGCCCCGGCGTCCGGGCCAGAGCCGTTGGCGCGGGGAGCAACACCGGCCAGCAGCCCGACGATCAGTGGCAGTGACAGCTCGGCGGGGGTTAGCCCCCAGAATCGTGCCGCACCGGCTAATCCACGACGCCGACGTGCGACGCGGCGTTTCGGGAGCGCGGAACGAGCCCCAGCGCAACTGCGAGCGCACAGCGGCGGCCGTCGACGAGACGCCGAGCGGCCGCGCGAGCCCCGCAAAACCGGGGAGCAGACGACGAGCGCCGCACCTTTCCGAGTCGCCATGTTGGGCCGCCGAGGAGACCGGTCGCAGACGACGCTCCAGAAATCGCTCGCTGCTCGAGAACGGAGCGTCGCAGCGACATGCCGCATGCACAGGCGCATTCGGGAGAGCGTGCAGATTCTGCACTCACCGTCGGATCCGATGTGAGAGGCCGGCAAAGGGTCCAAACACGGGTCAATCCAGCGACGCGCGTCCCGCCACAACAACGCGCCGCCGCGGCTCCGCTGGAAAATGGTGAGGTTCGTCTTCTCCCCGCCGCGGAACCGAGGAGAAGCAGGAGGCCCCCTCCGGCGGCTCGCGATTGGTCGGGCGAGACCACGTGATGCCCTGCCCGGATGGCTTTTGTTCGGTGCGCGTCAGCAAATGGGAGCGCGCGGGAGCACCGTGCGCTCCTTCGGCGGACGCTAATGGCATTTGCGCTCGGCCGCGTTCCTTGCTGGCGGCTGAGCCGCGCGGGGTTGCTGGCTTGGCCGGCTTTGCTGGCTGCTGCCGCCGCCGCAGTCGTTGCTGCTGTTGCAGCCGGCTTGCCTGCACACTGTGGAGCCTCGCGGGCCCCTTCGCCGCCGCCGCTCGCCCCTGCGTGTGCCGCTTTATTTTTTTCTTCGTTTTGTTTTGAACCGCTTTCGTATCGCTCGCTCCCCCGCGTCGCGCGGCGTTCCTGCTGTTTTTTTTGTGTGTGTGTGTGCTTTGGTGCCTGTCGTTGCTGTGGGGCGAGCTCCTTCTCGCTTGAAGGTTGTTACCCGGCGGCGGTGGCTGGCTTGACGGAGCGCGCAATTAGTGCGCGCCGCGCGCACCGGCTGCGCTGGCGCGTTTAAAAGACAATACACCTGAGGTCGTCGCCGCTGCCCTGACTGCCCCTTTGTGCGTCATTGTTGGGAGCGCGCTGCCATTGCGCCTTTATTGTTCCCTTCGTGGGTTTCGTTTTCTGCTCACGCGGGATGCTCTTTTGTTAAGGATCGCCTTTGCTTGTCTGACTCCCGGCGCTGCAGCGAAAGTTTACGCAAATCCGTGTCTCTCTTTCCGACGTGCGTCTCGAGAATGAATGCCTCTTTTAGACTATTTTTTTTTATTGTGCATTTTCGGATACAGTTGATTAGAATATCCATTCGTCGTTAATATACCGTGGTCACTTCACGCTTGCTTTGTTTCACAAATGGCAGCCTATAGGGCGCCGATTGCATGCATGAAATGCATACTTTAACACTTTATGCGTGAATTGGGAGGTCTGGCAACGCAAGCCCCGCACTGTTTTTAATCTCTTTCTCATGTTCTTCTTTTTTTTACAATAAACAGTCTCTCCTGCACTGTTCCTGAGATGCCCAATAGACTGGACATTCCTAAAATGCCGCGCGCAGCACACATGCGGTTACTTTTGTAGTTCAAAGAATAATAGAGATAATTGTGTCCTATAATCCTGCACAGATATAGCGGTATATATTTTGGTTTATTACCATGACGACAAAAAAAAATTGAATTAATTTATTAAAGCGAGAACAATTATTACATTGCCAACGCGAGCGACAGCTTAGCTTTTATTAGTACGAATTTAATTCCATGGTATGCATCTTCAGTGCAGCGTCAAAATTGGTTCTCCACACGACGTAACAAAGGTCGATATTTCTTGCCGCTTCGAGACATAACACCACAGGAAGCGGAGCTTGGTCCTGTGCCGATGGTCAAAATAGTTCGCCTCGGCATTTGGTATATCATGTCTCAGAGCTGCAGTCAAGTTGCTAGCAGTGTTGTAGGCGTTACCGAAAAAAAGTAACTAAATACGTTACTCGTTACACAACAACAACAAAAAAAGAACGCGTTATCGCCCTACGTTACCTACAAACAAAGGTAACGCGTTACCGTTACCGAAAAAAAGTATCGCACGTTGCTTTGCCGTTACTCCATGGCCATAAATTTTAATCAGTGCGCCTTCGCTCTAAGAACTCAAGATAATAATTTTATAAAGCTCATAATTCATGTAATTCAAACTTCACAAAGAAAACAAAGCTGAATTCAACAAATTTACAGTAATTCTAGTGTGCTTCTGCTTACGAAATTACGCGGAAATTGTGTAGCAATAAAGAAATGCTTAAATGTCATAGTTCCGGAAAAAATATATTTGCGCAAATAAACAATTTTTTTTTACTTCAACCTGCATAATTATCGCCAAAATGCGAGTGTTTACGTCAAGGTGTTCAAGTTCAGCTTTGCTTGCTTATAGAACTCAATAACCAGAAACGTAGTCGCAGTTGCAGATAGAAAAAGCCGGTTGACTGCAATCCCCTTTTCTCTGCTGTACCATTGTACTCTTTCGACGGCTCTCTTGGGGCCATCTTGAAGTAAAGTGGCGACATTCCTGAGTTTACTCAGAAGAGGGAACTGCTTCCACAAAGAATGCGAGAGTGTCGCCTGGAGACGAGACGTTTTGGTTGGAAAACAAGCTTACGCAGAAACTGACTTACAGATTTCTGCAAATGGTCCATTGGTGGCTCGGCATGCGTCCACTCTTTAGAGAGTTGTGTGTGTGAGTGGTTTGGGGGTGAAGACAAGTGTGTGACTGCGTGTTCGTGCTTTTTTTTTTAGTTGAGTACTTCGTCAAGGGCAGGTGTTTTTTGGCATGCATGCGAGCCGCAACAAGGGTCGTCGAGAACACCGGCAGATTTTGTTTATTGGCAACATCATTTTCGGCGTTTATTTTTTTGCAAAAGAGGCGGAGGGGGAAAATTGAAATAAAAAGTAACTAGTAACGTGACACCTCACGTTACCGAAAAATGTTAACGGAAGTACGTTACCCGTTACAGTTCCGAAATGGTATAACGAGTACGTTACTAAGTTACCGCAAAAAGTAACGTGTTACCGGTAACGCCGTTCCTTGTAACGCGTTACCGACAACACTGGTTGCTAGATACACGCGAATACATGCATACGCTATAACACAGATGACCCGATTATGTCCAGCGCTTCCGCTTATTTGGACGGCCGGATGTCGCACACCTGTTTTAGTAGACGTATACACGGTGTACGAGTTCCGCTCATATGCAACATGAGCCACGTTTGCACAAGCTCATTTTGCGTCTTATACCGAACCGCATTATGCTTCGGCTTTTCGATGTATAATATATCAAAAGTGGAAAGCTGAGTTACCTGTTCTCGCCCTAAGGAATGCGCGAAATTAGTCTGAAAACTTATGGAGAAAATAACACGTCTGCAGTTCGCCGCTGTTTCGACGTCTGTGCGTGCTTCCGCAATCATTACTTTTCGCAAGTCCGTTGACCCGCCGCTATGTTCTCTTTCATCCGATTACAGCACTCAGGAACCCACGCGCATGCGCAATTGAGACAGCCGTTGTCGTTAACCCCCATCAAACCACAACATGGAAAGACGTATTTCCTGCGCGATACCACACCGAACAGCCGGTGTATAGACCTCTTGCATTGCCCAGGGGGCGCTGCGAAAATGGTGCTAAAGAGCGCCCTCTGCCCTCGGCTGGGTAGTACCGGGCTCTGGCGTCTGCTTCGGAAAGCACGTTGGCAGTATGGACCCGCGACTTTCGCTTGTGCTGTGCCATGGCCTACAGCAAATATCGGGCGCCGAAGATTTTTTCAGGGCTGGCACGCTAGCTGTGTAAAGGGAAGAAATTACGCAGCGCCAAGCACGTGCACTCTGTTCAAGAAATAAGCGGCGAAGTTTCAACGCGGTGTCATTCGCAAGTGAAGAGAGTCGCGTACGAAGTTGAACTTCAGATAAGGTCTGCACGCTTCGAGATTCAAGCGGACCAACGCGATGAAATACTTGCAATATATGAATTCGCAGCAGTTCTAAACAGACGTGTATACGGGACTGCCCGAGCGCACAACGGTACACGCCGCGCCAGCAGCGGTCTTTCAGCATGCCACGAAACGGTGGGCCTCCTGCAGTCTTTCTTGACTGCATCTCGCTAAACAAGTAGTCATGCCTGCCTTGTAGTAGCCGCCATCTGTTCCCTCAGCAAATGTTAACATGATGCAATGCATATATGAGCTCGCAGCCGAATAACGCTGCAGCGCCAGCTCGTGCGCTGCGCGCTTGATGTCGTTTTCTTGATGTAGCTTTTCATCCTTAAAACGACATCGCTCGAACACGTTCGCTGTTATCAGTGATGCCGCGCTGCCACATACGTGCTGGTTTGAGGTCGACAATGTGCACATTTCACTCTCGACGCTGGGCTGCTCGTAGTGCGTAGCGAATTCGGACCTAATCAACCCGCCCATTTGTGGTCATTTGCACGCACCTGGCCACCTCACCACGTTGCACCAGTAGAATTGTCTCAATTGTCGCAGTGGCCGGGTCTCTAGTCGTTAATCACCAGCCATGCCTGCTGATTTGTCGATTTGCCTTAATAGTGATTATCTGAAGTGAGATGTTGACATGACATATGAATTATACCATGTATTTTTTGCGCTCTTTGCTGTGTTGTGCATTCCCTTGATATGATCTCTGAATTATGCCGTTCGTTTCTCACTTTTTGCTGCTTGCTCTGTTGTGCATTCCCTACTGTTTGGTGATTGTCATCGTACACTTTTTGCTGCTTTGCTGCTTGCTTGGTCCAACTGCCTATGTAGGGATCTACTAGACAAGTTGTGTTGTAGAATGCATAAATTCTCATTCTACGCCTGCATATGCGGCTGCTCGCTACATATACATTTTTTGAGAGAGGTAAGCGCCAAAAGAACACGAACACAAGGAGGATGAGGCCGGCTGTAGACTGCGGGGAAGATTGTAGGTACATATGCGGGATGACTGGCCGAATTGTTTTTCTCGTTACCCACAAAGTGGCGACTCCATATCCTGATGGTCGGCACTGCATCCCACGGTTTGCCGTCCGGACTGCATGTGCAAAAAGAACGAATTTCAGCAACGCGGTTAACCAAACAAACATCAAGGCAGGCGAAGCAGCCAGCACAACGCGAAGGTTCGCTTACTCAGTGCGTCGAACTGCAGCTATCCAGCGCGTCCGGCGCTCCGCTTCGTGAGAGCTTGAAGGAAAACGGTGTAATTTGATACTGGGATTCAGACCTTGCTCGTGGCAGCCCACGACGCAGCAGTAACAACGGTGACGCTTTTTCGAGACTAAACGAGGTCTCTCGGGCGGATCGACGTCGCCGATTCCTTCTGCTGCCTGCGTTTCGTGCTGAGGCACACGGAGCGTCGGTTTTCTAAATACTAAGCCACGGCCAGGCCGCGGGGTGGTTGGTCACAAGTGACGATTTTTATCGCACTCACAACACTGCAGAAAAACGTGCGAATCGACGCAAAACGCAGACTAGAAAGGTGCACCGCCACAGCCAGGGCTCACTACTGACCCAACCTGGTACTACCCAGCCAACTTCTCCTTGCCGCCACCAGGCGCCGCCACGTTACCCGAAACTCCAGCGCAAGAGGCCTATATCGTCACGTCCTTATATGCAAAAAAAACAAAAAAAAAACAGTTCAGCTGCTGGATGCACAAACACACCAGCAGTATACACTTTGAAAACGCAGATGTGCAGTTTTTCTCCGCCGAGTGCGCGCAACAGTATTATTTTGCGCAACAACATCCCTTGTTATGTACGTACTACGTGCCGGTGTAATATTAAACACTGCCTCACTACACAGACTACAGCGCAAACAGCTTCAAAAAACTGGACTACTGAATACGAAATATAAAGCATGACTATACGTCAACATTCGCTTCTGGCTTCGCGTGCGTGTCTTCGAGCAGTTTATTAAGCACGAACTGTTCTGTACTCCATGTTCAGCAAACAAAGGTGAACATCATCCGAAAAGCACGGCGAACCGGAAGTCGAACATGAAAGCAAGCATATAGCAGAGCTTCTGCGAAACATGGCGGAACTTTTCGCCCGAATGGTGTCCTGCAAGGAAAGAAGTTTTCGCCATAACTAACGCAGCTCCGAACGGAAGTCGAACCATACGCAAACAGAGCAGCTTCGTTTCCTAGCCATGCATGCACTCGGTGGTTGCCACGGACCCTCACGCTGCAATTTCGATCTGCATGATACCCTCGAAGTCTTCGTCACCGTTCGTTCTGGGGAGCGAATGTTCGCCAAAAAAGCGAAAGCAGCGAGAGAAGCTGAGGGCGCTGCCCAGCGCTAATAAAATTACGACCTAATTCATGCTACACACCTATAGATTACCAAACATGCGTGCTTGTGTTTTGGTTTGGTTTATTAGGGTTTAACGTCCCACAGCAACTAAGGCTATGAGGGACGCCGTATATAGAAGCGCTCCGGAAATTTTGACCACCTGTGGTTCTTTAACGTGCACTGACATCGCACAGTACACGGTCCTCTAGAATTTCGCCTTCATCGAAATTCGGCCGCCGCGGCCGGGATCGAACCCGCCTCTTTCGGGTTCGGGTTTCGGAAACAAGCATGCGTGCTCTTCAATGTTTTGATCTATGATATACGCATGGAACAACACAAGGGAGGTTGCCCCTAAAATAAACTTTTATGAACTTTTTTCGTTACGTCATTTGTAAACACTCATGCAGCGATGACGTATAGTATAAGCCAGACTCTATATTATCCTCGCCATGTTATCGACGTCTCGATGCAAGCATTTTTTTTTTAAATTTCATTCACTTTACAACAATGCCACGCGTTCCAGGGGAGGTCAGTCTGATCATAATTGGTCCGGAGCGCATTCTGGCGGATGCAAGGAACGAGGACGCTATAGCGTTGGTACAAACATATTTATAGACATTTTATGCACGCGACGAGTCAACCGGACGGAGAAAAAAGTGTTAGGGTTTTACCGTCGTCAAACGAAGTATACATGTGCGAAAGCATGTGTTTAGCCTGTTTGGCTCATGATACTTCTCTGCTGGGTCGTCTGCACGTCTGGCAACGATATTAGTTCGACTATAAGGGTGGTTGATTGGGACATGGGAAGCGCCGGCGACGAAGACTCTCGCACAAGCAGTCGATGAAGCAGCGGCGCGAGAGGCAGGGTCACAAGGAGCAGTTCTCCAGCACGGGCGTCAGCCGGCCACCTCAAGAGGTCCTTCATTTCAGAAGTATTAGTTGATGAAGACAAGGATGTGCAATGCACAGCGCCAGAGCGTGCATATTAGTTCCATAGTAGTATTAGTTGATGAAGACAACAATGTGTAATGCACAGCCCGAGACTGTGGTGTTAACACGAGGCGTGACCATGCATGCGGCGATAGCATTATTACGCAATTGCCAGCGAAGCTGATCCGTTCGCGCCGCCACGGGTTGGAATACAAGTCGCGGCAGTATTTATTTTATTTATTTATAATTTAGCCAAGGCCACCCGCAAGGTTAAGCTTCGCACAAACTCGGTGAGGCGGTTTGACCGAGTGAAGTAGAGCTTCGCACTAAAAGTATACGTGCGAATCTGCTGACTATATATCCACAAACAGCTGCTGTACACGTACACCCGTAACATCGGCGTCGAGACGGATGCATGCGCACTCATTGCAATGCCTCTCACTTATACACACAGTTGCGTGATTGATCGCTACGAACTTTACATTGCTCGGCCTTTTATATCGAGTGTCGTCATTTGACGTTTTCGTTCGCTGCAGCAGCGGCTGCATGCATGCAAGATGGATTGTCTTGTTGTTTCTTTAGATAGCGTACCTGTGAATCAGTACGGACAATTAGGCGATAAGACGTCGACGATCATTCGCCTGAAAAAAAAATTACTCAACACCATGCATACCTTCGTCTCGGTGTTTGTTTCTTTTGCCTTGAAGATATGACACAGAGAAGCTCGAGAGATCCCGTTTTTGCCGCCCGTTTTCTCGCTCCGTTTAAACATAGCGTCCACGTATGGCAGCTGTCGTATAAAGCAGCTTGTTTGATAGGAAACACATAGGAAAAAATTGTTCGAGCACTTTTTAATGTACCGTATCATTCCCATGCTTCAGAGCTATTTTCGAAAGCAAACATAATATGCGCGTTTAATCTTTATAACTATAAGTTAAGTCTGGCTTTCAAACGGGAGGTGAAAGAAAATCTCAAGTTTTTCATGAATTATCAGATCTCGATAAAAACACACATTCCTACACCACCCTTTACACTGAACCGTGGAAGGTGGTCACTGCGCGGGCAAATTATCATTAATTGTCATACACACTGCCAACTCTTTTAAATTCATTCCACAAATCAGGTATAGATTTGCATACAATTTCTGTACGAACCCTACGCAAACATTTCATTAACAATCGTTGCTTACAATAACAACTAAAAGTGTTATCTTGCCTTTTGTTATTTACCTGTTGTGACTATCAAGTGTGCGTGCATTAATTTTGAATATTGTGCTTACTGCGAGTTTTTTTTTTTGTTCTATCGCTGCCTGCTTTGTAGGGAGGCTGCGGGCTTCAGTCAAGTCGCTTGTTGTCTAGCGGCTTTTATCCGCAGTCTCCCCCATCACTGATGGAAATAAACAAGTTATTATTATTATTATTATTATTATTATTATTATTATTATTATTATTATTATTATTATTATTATTATTATTATTATTATTATTATTATTATTATTATTATTATTATTATAAGAACGCATGCAGAAACATGCAATCGGTCTGCGTATGTCGCGACGGCATGGTGCGCATGCAGACTTGAGCAGAAATACCGAATAGAGCATTCTTCCTCCGCAAAACAGGGGCGGATTTATCGGAAACTTTTGAGAAGGCGTTCCTATATATACGCTGGTACAATACACGTTTTTAACGTGCTGCCGTAGAAAAGATGGGAGCCCAATGTGGTTTTTCCGCTGAGTATTTCCTGCAAAGCTGCAAGGTTCAGAATGCAACGGTCTGTTTACGTCAAGTGATAAAAGGGAAGCCAGCCGGTATCGCGGCAGCGGCCTGGATCGGCGGTCGGAGGCCCGTGTACTGTGCGATGTCAGTGCACGTGAAAGATATATACCCAGGTGGTCGAAATTTCTGGAGCCCTCCACTACGGCGTCCCTCATAGCCTGAGTCGCTTTGGGACGTTCAACCCGCATAAACCATCTTCCCACCAGTCGGCAGTATACAGCATTTGTTTATGGACGCTGTGTCGAGTGCATACGCAACGAAAAAAAAAAATTGAAAAATGAAAGCGCTCGTCCCTGTCTACTTCTCTGTCCGTGTCTTTTATTGCGCCCCTGTGTCCTCCTGAAAAGTTATGAACCAACACGACCAAATACAAGTACTTCTGAATGAAAATTGGTTTTCAGGATCATTTATAGGGCAACTAACTATACATGCTCTTTATAGGTACTCTGCCTATAGAGGTGATTGCGTGGGGAAGGTAGCAGTGCTTTCGCGGTGTAGACAGTTAAACGGAGGGTTACCCAACATTATCTACAGCATTATCCAACACGATCTCCAGAAGAATAAGTTATGCCTACAATTCGTCTCAGTTCCGATCAACAACAGCTGTGCTATGTGCTTACCTTCAGTGTTAAATAATTACCCCCGGAATGACATATATATGCTCGCTCTTATCGCGAAAATGCTTGTATTGTTCGACGTGTGATATGTAGCTGCGTATAATGTTGCTTCAGTTGGCCTACCGCAATTTTTTCCCCTTTTCTTTCTCCTTTGCATCGCACTGGTTTATATGTCATTCTAGCGATGTGTGCCAACTCGTGTAATTTTCATTCATACTACATACCCGCTGGTGTTAAATCGACTGGGTTAGCGGGCCAGGCAAGCTGCCAAAGGGCACCTTTTTCTCCGCAGCCCGTTCAAGTACCTGCGCATACATGAAAAATTAAGACTTCATTGAATTTGATTTGATTTGATCACAGCCATTACTTTGCACGTATGTTAATTCGCTAATAAACCACGCTCCGTTGTGTGCAACGCTGTGTGCAACGGGTTAAAGGGCGGGTGTTTTCTTCGTGTTTCTTCAGCGGAGCGCTGGTCTCAGTTCCGTTGAAGGTCATTTTTTTTCCCAAGCCCGGATGCATAGACCATGTATGCTTAAAATAACACGGATTCGCACATGAAGCATGACATGGTTGGCTGAGCGCAACAATGATATATACTACACGTAAGCATGACGTCGTTATGCTCCGTGTACATAAGGGCGCGCATCGATAAATTGAAAATATACTTGAGCACCATATAGGTCGCGTCACAATGGTATCATACAACAGACAGCGTTTGTCATCCTCTGTAGTTAAGAAGCGCCACGAACAAGAAACAGAAAAGGTGCATGGCTGCTATAGTATACACTCTAAACACAGTAACCTATAAAGTAACTTTTGGACGTGAGTAACTTTTGTCACAAAGGTTACAATTGATGTTTTGTTATGTTTTCATTACGTTTTCTATATTTTTGTGGAGCCCAAAGGTTACAACGGCCAGAAGTCAACCGTTTCAAAGATTACGATGAAAAAATTGCCTAGTAACCTTTGCGCAGTAACTTTTGGTCAGCACGGTAACCTATATGCGTCGTCAAGCCGGGAGATATGCACATATAGAGGACGTATGCTGCTTTACGTGCGGGAATGTGCTTTTCGGATGCAATGGGGCTGCGGTTTCGACCGCAAGGGAGATGCTTAAATATGCCGGAGACATCAACGTAAGCTATCGCATGAGCCCGATACTGCTGTTTTGGGTTACAGCCACATTGAATCGCGTGTTATCAGATATCTCTCTTCACATTTACCAAAGGAGGCTGCGAATGCAATGCAAATGCATTATTTTGTGGCTGAATAGATATGAGAACACATCTTGAATGTTCGATTCCTATCGATGAGCTTTGCAAAGAAACCCAACGTACTACTTCTCTAAGCATGATCTGTACCGATTTTATTGCGCGAATAACGTTAATAAACAAATATTTCAAATTACATGAAATTTCTTAATCACTCTCATAGAGCCTATTTCTCATCTTTCTCGAACCGATACGCGATAACAACGGTCGCAATTAATAGTCAAAAAGCAGACATATGGAAGGGCAGCACCTGGGAAGGCGACAGCGGACTTACGTTACCGCATTTGCAGGCCGCCGAGTGCGCGATTCGACTTCTCTTCATGTGGCTCTCTACATACGCCTCCGATGTATCATTTCAGGTGCCAAATATATATCACAAATCAAAACGTAATGATGCGCCCACGGTACGAACGGCGACACCTGTAAGAAACGAGTAATTGGCAAAGAACTACTCAAAACATGGCACGACGGCCGCTCCAGTATGCGTGAGACGCGCATGCGCAGAAGGCCGGCGCTTCACCCAATGAAAAGCGGCGCTTCTGTTTCAAAACGCTTGGCAACGTTTCACGCCGGCAGGCATGCCGGCAAGTCTGGACGGCGGGAAGGCTCGGACGTTGCAGCGTTGCGGAGGCTGCTTTGTTCTTCGAACCGAGAGTTGGAACCGTTCGTGAACCACGCCGTCTTTTGGTGGCGTTTATGAAATGATTTGTTTGGGGTAATGTCGCTAAGCAGCAGAGACCTGTGGGGTACGTTGCGCGGCAGCTGCAACGAACCTCAATGTGACTGTAGGCGCTACGTCGTTGTGTGCTCGGCAGACAGCTACGCGCCCTGGCTATTCGTTGCGACTACTGCAATCACGTTCCAGGGGTTCATGGAAGAATAACGGACTTGGGTGAGTGTCCTTTTTTTTTTACCATATGGACAGTAACGACCTGCGAAGTCATTTATTTCATGCTTGTCAAAGTGCGTATATTCTTTGTTTGCCAAAGCAGCTTCATTTCTAAGCATTGTTGAGTGCACTTCGAAGCGAAATCTGGTTCAGTAGTTTGAGTGCCTCATTCACCTATTGCGCGGGGTTTCGTGCCAATATGTTTGGTTATCCAGAGTATTGGTTTTAGACTATTGTTGCCGTATGTCATTTGGGGTCATTAGGTGGGATAATACGGGGCAATTCAGCGCTAATTCTTGATCGTTTGCATGCGTGCGCGCTCGTTTTTTTTTTTTTTTTTGCATACGAACAAGAGAGCACGCTTAGAACGCACGGCGGTACTTTTTTAATTAAGGATGCGATTTGGTATTGTAAGCAATCTTATGACGAAATTCCATATCGGCGCTAGACTCCCGCCGAGGCGGCGGCAGTCGTCTCCTCGACTCACGTGGCGATCACGTGAATCTGGCTCGGTGCGCCGGTCGGTCCCAGTGCCTGCCTATCCTCTTTCCTCTCTTCCCGGCGCCGTCTGGATGCCGTTTGTGTTTGTGATGGTTGTTTTTCGCGAGTGCGGCGCGTCGACTCATCAGCGTTGGCGGCGGGAAGTGTAGCGCAGGGTGTGTGGTGCACTGGCGATCTAAGCGGACGTGTGTAAGACAGTGCGAGCCCTATTGAATTGCGCTGGCAAGAATTAAGTTGTAACTGCAATATATCCGTTGTTTATTCTCACAAATTTGTGTGTGCGTAGAGTGTCCGTACTCGCTCCCCCTCCCGTTTTGGTCATCTCTAAAAGTAGTGATTCATATATTGAAAACAGCGCGGGTAAACGAGACGAGCAAAGAAAGACACAACACATCGTCTCGTTTTCCCGTGCTGTTTTCTCTAAGACGCGGTACTTTTGTTTTGAATCTGAATTCTGGAACTTTGCACGTCGTTTCATTGATTATCAATTGATTGGTGCGCCATACGATTTTGGCAATACAACTGGGCCCATTAAAAAAATTGGCTGTGGTTTGACCAATGGCCATCCCGAGTAGAATTGCGGAAGCAACAGCGCAGCAGTCGCAGCAGCGGCGCTGCGATGGGGTAGGCACTGCGGTGTTCTTTGTATACCATGTTTCACTCTGATCAGAATATCAGCCATGCTTGAAGTATGAATGGTTGCTCACTGGCTCTAATTTAACATTCCACAGATCCCAGTGCCTGAAGAGTTGCAAGTGACTGCACCTCATGTATATATATACCTGTGCTGAGTGTTTACGCTGGAAGTAGTAAAGAAGTGATCTCCATCAGCAACGGCAACCTAGAGCGTGCTCTCATCTTCTGCCTGGGGACATATTACATAAAAGACCTCAACTATCCACCAGTATTTTCTGCCATACTCATCCTGCTGCAGAAGATTGCCCTGCCAGACACTTCAGTGCCACGTGGACTACTGACGAACCGACTTAAGAGCTTGTTCATGCTCTTGAAAAAGAATAATTTGTTCTTATTTTCTGGAAAGATATGTGTTTCAATTGTTCACTTTCTAATATGTTCAAGAATATTTTCTACAGCTAAATTGAGCAAGTTTTTTTTTTTTTTTAACTGCCGTACACTAGTTGATGTACTTATGCGAGTGTTGTCAGGCTTATAGCACTGTTAATGTTACAAGTTATTGCTCACGTCATTGTGCATCTTTGTTAATGAAGTGACTGGAGGAGTCACAAAGAGCTTTTGTTTATATAATCTAGGCAAGTTGTGCTGAATTTGCTGATGTTATGTACCTCTGAAAGCTGTTAGGTACATGCATATCTCTGGTTGCTGTTTAGCCAAGATGTTTAGATCGATTGATTGTTATTTACGTTTGTATGCGGCCGCAAGTTTTAAAAGAACTCATGTTATCTGCACTGCTTGGACCACCTTTCTTGATCTCTAATTGTATAGTCATTTTAATCTTGTGATAATTAGAAGTGTGATTGTGTGATTAGTAGTGTGATAATTAAGATATGTGAACAAAATATTGCCTTCTCTGATATTTTTGCCGTTTATATTTTGTGTCTGCTGTATCCCTTACACAATGACAAGTTGACTTGGCACTTGGTCTTGAATAATAGAGCTTTTATGTTGTTCTTTTCCGTATTACAATTACAGTGCCTATTTTTTTATTTACATTGCAATAAGAGGATATGCTGTAGCCAAGCTCTACTCGAAGCGAGACTTCATCTGAGCATGCTTAATTGAGTTGCTTGTTCAACGTGGTTCTGTTTGGCATGCCAACAGTAATACTGTAATATGGGCCCATATTTCAGTGCCTTGCATGCCCATTTATTGTGATATATTTTTTTGCAAAAATTGTGCAAAATTGGTTCCTTGAACATACCTGCATCTGTTACATTCCTTAGTTTTTCTATAATGTAGACAATATTTGGGAAGTTCTGTTGTTTTGTGTTTCCTGTAGTATTGAAAATGTTGGAGTCAATGAAAAATTTGACTATCATATGCTGGTGTTTGTCATTTTTCTCCTTTTCTAAACCATTCTCTTCTTTGGCCAATTTTTGTTCCGTTCAAATTGAAATCCAGCAGAGCTCTGTATTTCATCACCTTCAACAAGTTGCAACGTCATTTTTGCTATTTTTAGGCCAGCCATTGTGGCGCACAAAGGTTACACATTTTGGAGCACGTAACCTATGGCTAACTCAATGAAGTATACCTTTGTAAAGGTTACAGCGCTAAAAAAAGCTGCGTAACCTATGCGTAAAAAGAAGTAACCTTTACCATTTGTAACTTTTGCAAAGGTTAAAAGTGGAAAGGTTACATTGTGTAACCTTTAAATTATAGGTATACTTCAATGTGAAAATGTGCACCTTTACAAAGGTTACCTAAAGGTTACCGTGATTAGAGTGTATATATGCGAAAAAAGAGAGGACGCGTCCGCACGACGATCCTTAGAGCATTGCACGGGCCTCATTCTGAGGCCCGAACCCGGCCCGGCCGCTACAATACCACTCAATTGCCGCACTACATTACCAGTGGCTGGGCCCGGTCGGACCCAGTCAGTTTCCGCAACAGCTCAAGAGGTAAATTGTTCGCTGTGTGCAGATATACAACACAAGTAAAGCAGTGGCCAATAAAGGCGCTCAAACTTAAATTACATAGAAACAAATCTGTGTGGTAAGCACGAAAAAAAGAAAATGCGGATTCGCCCGCTCGGTTTTTTGAACACAGATCTTGTTTGTGAGTAGCAGGCAGAAGATCACCACTGACCGGACCGCCTACGTCGTGGAACTATGAACGTGCAGTGGGGTCATGCGGAGACTCCACTGGGAGACTCCGCTGACCAAATACCATGGTCAATAAAGTTATTCCTCTCTCTCCGAAATTCTGACTGCCGAATGAAAAGCGTTGCATTCACGCGCAGTTAGCTGCTTGGAGTCATACCTCTAGAATTTTATAACAACATTTTTTTACGGCATGTGATGTCTAAATATGAAAACGTCACCGCAGCCGTTGCAATGATATACTTTCTTCTGACCACGTTTTCGCGGGCTTAACTCATGTCACAGTGGCTGTGTTTCAATGGAGACGAAAAGTAAAGACGCCTGTTAATCGCGCCGTAAGTGTTAAAAGGTTCAAAATGGCCCAAACCAATATGCTCCTTTCCAATGGTGTTTCCTGCAGCGTGCAGATGTGCTTTTTAGAGGAGGCACAATAAAGACGATTTTGGGACAAAGGGACACCAGTCGAGTAATCGAATGAAGGTCTTTCTCCAGCGGTACTGCTGAAGCTTCAAATTACCAGTCGCGAGCGGTACGTAACACAAAACCGAGCGGATACGGAAAGCTTTCTTGGGAACCGACGGCGTGTGCTCCCTGATAGCAAAATCAGCCCGAGCCAGTAATGCTCTGTATACTTTAACAGGCGAACGTACATCGCGCAAATGAGCCGCGTGTCAGGAGTTACAGCGCTCCACTATAAGAACGCCGCAGTATTGTGATCTGCTTCTCGATTTTGCGCTTCAGTATATGCGAGAGCAGTTTTACCTGCTGCTCTTCAGTCATTGGAGAGTGCCATTTAACTTCTATCGTACGGTTCAACGTCGCCGGCGGTGCGCGTCCGACGTTACTTGGCCATTGCACTGTACACGTGAGCGACGCTGATTAAACTTGAGTTAAGACTCGCATCCCACGTCGACGACGAACTCTCGGGAGAGATTTTAGCTCCGGGGTTCTTTTATTTCCGAGAAGTTCCGGGCAGGAGGTCAAGAAAAAAAAAACGGCATTGTTTGTCATATCTTTTGCATGAGAAAAAATGCAGCAGGCACCAAAGAGCACGTAAATAACCTTTGAGTAATCTTTTCCTGGGCCCTCATCACAGCCCTGTTCCATCCATGCCGCTCCTGGAACGCCCCAAGTATATGCACTTCGCCCTGCAACAATGAATTAAAAATCGGGCACAGCCCCTCTCTGCACTGGCCCGAGCGGCCCGGCCCGCGGGACCGCAATTTCATGAACGGGCCCGGCCCAGGCCCGATGAAACAACGCAATTTCTGGCCCAGCCCAGACCGAGGCAGTGCAATGCTCTGAGATTCTGTATCCCATTCATATGACACACGATGCTGAGCGCTGAGCCCGTAAAGACGTTTACGCACGCGTTTATAGCAGGTATACCTAAACAGATGTTTGCGGCCACTGTTTACACATACAGCCGACACACAACATCCACTCGGTGAAAGGTAAAAATGCAGGCTCCCTGTATGTTTGCTAACAGCTGAAAGTGGAATTAAAGGACGAATGCTTCCCACCATGTTCGGAAAAACAAATTTATAGAATGAATGAAAGGCGCTTAATTAAAATATAGGAGCTAAGAAGGGGAGGCGGTGGTGGGAGAGAGAACAAATATATATACGAGGTTTTTTTTTTGGTATATAGTTGGCATACTAGTGAGAATACATGTGTAGAATTAACAAAAAAGTGTGCATTTCAATTTTCTGTTGAGGCAGCCCGTCCTTGAAACAGATAAGGTTCTGGACCGCCTATAGAATGTGCTAACATTGGGCTCTATCCTTTTATTGCTTGACTGTGGAAAAACGCTGAAGTCGGGTTTTTATTGCGACTTCCCACTTCAAGCGTTAGTCTTGTTTAACAAGTTGATTGCGGTGTTCTATATGCTTGTTGAAGTGCATGGTATACATGGGCGTCCGGAAGGGGGGGCAAGGGGGGGCGGTTGCCCCCCCTTGGAATTACGGATATTATTTATGCCCTACCAGAAAACAACTACAAACCTACCGCCTCCCTCATCCCCAGACATCGGGTGCACCCCCCTGGAAAAAGTTCTGCGGACGCCCTTGATGGTATATTATAGTTCCCTATGCGCGACACTGTCGATGGACCACGCTCGTATACGTATATCCACCGTGCTAATTTATACTTATGTGTGCCAGCAGACTCTGCCGCTATAGCTTTTGCAAATGAAACATGGCTGTTCTATAGCGCATACACCTGATGACGAGCCGCTTCGAGGTAGAAAATGGCGGATGTCCGTTTGCGCAAAGGTTGCCGATTTGTCCTTGTTTAAAGGCTTTTTAGGACCCCGTCCAGTTTATTCCACTTCATTTTTGCTGCCTATTCTTCTTTTGTTCAGCAATTCCATATATCGTTGTGGCTCAAGAAATTTTGGCGCTCCACTACGTCAAATCAGAACCGAGCGGCCAACCTTCTGCCAAATAACCGCTCCCTCCCGGGAGTCACAAATAAGGGCACATGTCACGTAAGCCGTCCAGTGACGTCACGTCCAGTGTCGTGACCTCGCCGTATAGAGCTGTACTGGGCACAGCCACACCGACGCGCACACGTCATCTGGCCTTATCTGCGTGACCTGGGAGGGAGTGGAGATTCGGTGCCCGGCGTCCTCGCAGGGAGAAAGCCGATAACGACTGCTTGCTCTGCTGCGTCATCTGTCCCGCTCTGCTTATCGCGCTCTATACGATGTGCAGTGAGATGAAGACAGACCCTGCTGGACCGCGGCTCATCACTCCATTCGGAATGGAGCAGAAAAAAGGCCCCGTGACGCGTGCTGCGCGAATGACGTGCTCGTGCGGTCTGCGGCATGCAAAGTGCGCAATTCGGCCGCACGGTTTCGGTTTACCACGCGGGAAGAGCCATAATTCATCGATCACTAGCGTCATGCAGAATCTCGTTTTTGAGAATACATTTCAATACATTTCTTGAACTGTATTTCTGGAACAAACACAGAAAATTTCTCGATTGATATAGGAAGAGGGTGGGCACACGGCCGGCACCCTTCGCCCATGTGAAATCTGTTCCTCTTGTGTTATCTGTTAGACACTGGTAAACCGGCTTAATTATTTTACTACCGATCTATTTTCTGATATCTGTCGTCCTCCACAATAATACGCCTCAGAAGCAATTTTATATGAAAGCCTGTGCTTTTATACATTACTGAAGACCGTCACTGCGACATCAGGCGCATATAAATCCAATAGATACCCGGCACATTATTACTGCGTACTTACGCTATACGCTATGAACTCCCTCCTGCCAGTGCAGCGGACGCGCGAAGACGCCTATCTGCGACGCAGCCAAAAAGTGTTGGCGCAGTGGGAGGCGTGCATCCTGGCGGCACGCTTTCCTCCTTCCGGTTGCGCCAGTGAGCGTTCCGGCTCGGCGGGCACGGTGACAACGGCAATAACAGCCGCTTGACGACGAAGGCCAGCAGCCACGTCGAACGACTCGTCCCGTGGCCACCGTGCACGCCTGGCCGCTCCACCATCGCAGTTTGCTGATGCCGATTGTCGAGCGTGAGTTCGCGCACTATACAATCATAGCTATGGGTGGCGTCGTGGGAAAGTTAATCTTCCTTGAAGCCAGCTCGCAATCTAAAATTGGTGGGCACACTGTGTTTTTGAGAGGTTCGGAACTCGAAAACTTTTATACACTGCGCAGTGTAGATTTTCCTGCTTTTCAAGCGATGCGTACAGGGTGTATCACATTCAGCGTGAACACGCCTCCGCGTGTCTGGGCACACGCGGGACACCATTGTGACCAAGCCAGTAGCAAACACGTGCAAAGGGGCAGATCACACGAAGCACCACGTCGAGCTCTCCATCTTCGCGTGCACCAGTCTGCATTGATTCGTGAACTGGTCACATGCGATGGCACTCCGCAGGTACGTGGCCACGCGGAGCCATGTTCCCCCTAAATATGATTGACCCTGTAAGTTTGTTGTTGCTGTTGCTGTCATCGTCGTTCTTGTTTTTCGATGTAATGACGATTATGTGAGCGGTTCCGACTGCCGGTCAATTTAAATTTTCATATGGTAACCTTTTTGTGAGCATGCACACATGCACATCGTGATGGTTCTGATTTGAAAGAGGTGTTTAATCAGACCATTCTTGCACTAGTGTGTTTTTTTTTCTTTTCGTCTCGCAGCCGATAGCTATACGTTTTCACACGATCCGTTGTCTACAGAAGCCGTCCTCGAGGAAAGCTAACAGCGGCCGTTAAAGGGGAACACTAATGTCAACGCTATCCGATAATTGTTCTCAGTCAAAAATTGTCTTTATCTCTTTCTCCCTACGCTTACTTTTCTACGGCAGCAAAAGAGTCATTTAACGCGGGGCAAAATTTATTTAAAAATCTCCCCGCTAGTCGATTAAAACTCGCGTCCGTATTTGAAGTGAACGGCGGTGTTGAGCGACCTCAGGGATCCGCGCAAAAATCGGCATGGAGGCACACATTACTTGCGAAATCGGCCGCTGATGGAGACGCCATGTGTTTCGTTTCTTAGTCGTTTCTATAGCTCGTAAGAGCTCCGTTCTCGATCAAAGTGGTCTTTCGTGATTTTTGTCCGATATACCCTATAAATACAAGCCAACTTAAACCTCCTCGGTGTACTGGCAAGAACTGCTGTTTATAGAGAACCTGTTTATAGCATTGCGTCTCCTCCCGCGCACTTTAAGCTTAAAAATGAGAAGTAGTCAGACTTTCAGTGTGAAGTCTGTGAACTTGAGTTCATATAAACCACCAAGACTTTGCCGTTGTCACTCTTATGAACACAGGTCATGAAACATTTGTCATGACTCACCAGTGAAACGCTCTGCCGTTATAAGTTCACCAGGCCAGCGACGACGCAAGCTCCTGACATTTTCTCTCCACACAAAGCTCATATCAGCGGCGTGCACGGTTATTGTCAAGGTCGTTTACACAGCATCGAGTCTGCTCTTTCGTCTGCCTATTCTCAAGGCGTCATCCCGTGTTGCAACTTCACTTTTTCTTATGATAGATTGTGCCCGTGCCGAGATTGCGTTGTATACCTCTGTTCTTTGGCGCCTCCTTATGCGATCGACATCGTCACCTCAGCCGTCCGCTAAACTTTTTGTTGCCGAAAAAGCTGTTGTATTCACGTTTCGTGCTGGCCTCGTGCCCCACACCAGCAATAAGTGCAAAGCATTTTTCAGTCCAACAGCTCGTTGATGCACAGCAGCTACGATGGCCCCGTGCTAACCTAACGTAACTAATGCAGAGATCTTGCACTTAAGAAAGGAGTTCGCAATTTTTCTTCCACGCGTGTCTTGCCCTGACAGCGGGTCATTTTCAATATCTTCAGTGCGCACACGTATACGAAAGCCAGATTGGCTCATCGCAAAATTGTACACCATACGCTAGTACGGTACGGTACGTTACGGTTTGGTTTGGTTTATTGGGGTTTAACGTCCCAAATCGACTGAGGCTATGAGAGACGTGAAGAGAGAGTGAAGGGCTCCGGAAATTTCGACCACCTGGGGTTCTTTAACGTGCACTGACATCGCACAGCACACGGGCCTCCAGAATTTCGCCTTCATCGAAATTCAGCCACCTCAGCCGGGATCGAACCTGCGTCTTTCGGGTCAGCAGCCGAGTGCCGTAACCACTGAGCCACCGGTACGTTACGGTATGGTGCGGTGCGGAACGGTACAGAATGGTATGGTATGAGACAAGTTAGATTACAACAAGATGTACAAGTAAGAGTGTTGAGAACTGTATAAGTATTGTATAAGTAACGTATAAGTAACGCGGGTTCGATCCCGGCCGCGGCGGCTGAATTTCGATGAAGGCGAAATTCTAGAGGCCCGTGTGCTGTGCGTTGTCAGTGCACGTTAAAGAACCCCAGGTGGTCGAAATTTCCGGAGCCCTTCACTACGGCGTCCCTCATAGCCTCAGTTGCTTTGGCACGTTAAACCCCAATAAATCAAATCAAATAAAATGTATAAGTATTACACAAGTTGGAAGCCGCCATGCAGTGTAAATGTCATGACGTTGCTCTACACGTTCGACGCTGAAAGCAGGCCCCGACGCGACGAGCTATCATACCGCTCTTTCCAAACAGTCTGACGTCCATACAAGTGTTCAGTTACGCAAGATCCGTATTTCGTTATAACCTGATAACCTACCCTGGCTAACACTGCAGCTCTATGGATGCTTTACGAAACAATAGGCCATAGTGCATAATGCCGTCCTCAGCTGCTTCAGACCGCGGCAATTTTCGCATCTTTCCATGAAAAATACGACGACAAAACGGGCACGAAAAAAACCATCGCTTGCAGCAAAAGTTCACGATGTACAAGATCATGAAGTGTATTTGCCTTTCGCTCTTCTTGCATGCTGTGTTATATTGGTTCCGGTGGCAGGCGCATTCCGCGTATTCGCTTTGTTTTTCTTGAATGCGGAATTGGATATTGGAGTGATGCCAACTTCACAAGTGCGCAAATAAAGGAAGGCACATCCCGCATACCGTTGGAAAGGAGTGGGAGGACGTGGCGACATGACGCGAAGCTCAGCTGAACGCTAAAGGAAAGTGGTTAGGCATTTATTATTTTTTTTTTTTTTGCAATTTATTCGGTTCGTCGCTTCTTTCACAAGCTAGGCTGTATATATTTCGCGAATGGGGGATTTCTCCCTGTTTACAAAGAGTTTCCCTCTCCTTGGTGCGGTTATTGCCCCTTGCGATAAACAGAATGCGGGATGCTACGCGAATGCGAGAATGTGCCTTCAGGGTTCGCACAGCGAGAAGATGCGTGACTTGCTCCCTCTGTGTTTACACTGGCAACTTTCTTTCGACAGTATATATATATATATGCGTCCATCTGCAAAAATATCGCAGAACAGAAACGGCGAATCCTGGGCGCACACCAAGCAAAACAAGTTAGCGATACGTGAACAGCGCACTGGCGAGTTAACTAAAGAAAACAGAATTTCCAACGTGAACCCTTGCTGCGCCATGCGCGAAACTAGTGATAACATAACGCAACAAGCGTGAGCGTCGTCAACTTTTTAGGCATTTATTATTAATCGGTATGCACTGTGTCTTCGTCGTTAGGTCCGGTTTCCATGGACGTGAACGTAATCACTGCACGAGGCCGCTCTTAGCGCTCGCGTCGGTGCCGTTCGCCAGCGTCCGCCGCTCGCTTGGCGCGGACTGCTTGGCATCAGAGTGCATGAGCTCAGACGTTGTAGCGCGCCGTTTTCTCGATAGCCACCTCGGTGACGCGGAACTCCGGCTCCTAACGGGCTCGGCGTTACAGCTGTCGAACGCGAGCGCGACGTTGAGTAGCGAGGTCGTGTGTTTCGGCTCTTTCCATGTCGACCTATCCCATGTCGGCGCGTTTCATAAGCTGCGATTTTCGTCTCCCGACGCTGCGAACTTCGTGGCGACATATTTCTCAAACCATGAAGCAATTATTGCAATCCTCTCGAAACGGAAACACGATCACTACACACTGCATGGCGGGGCATCATTGCGTTAATCATTTCGTGAACCATATATACTATAGCGCGCACTCGCCGCATATACCGTTCGGGTACAGGCGGCTGTATTTTTTTTTCTTTCTCCGCTCCTTCGGTCTCCACGTATTCCCTCACGGTGTGGTTAGGATATCACACCACCGAGCGTAATAATGTTAGTTTTAGCGTACAGCGGGATAGCTATCGCCATCCGCTTACGCGTGCTGCGCCTGCGCAGTGGCAGATGGAATGGCGTTCGCCAGAATGACAATCTGACGAAGGCCGTTTGTTTCAAATTGTTTCAAACGTTGGTCTACGTTGATGTTACTACTGACCGTGCCAAGATATATATATATATATATATATATATATATACGAAGAAAGCCAACTCTGAAACCGAGAAATAGTGGAGTCCATGTTATTGAAGCACCACAAGGACGGTGACGTGGACGTTCTGTCTTTCTACGTCTCCGTACACTTGTGGTGCTTCAATAACATGTATCCGTACCAACTAGCCCAATTTTCCACCCTTTTGAATAAGGGAATGGTTATTTATTTTTAATTGCGGGGTTGATCATTCTGAAATCAGTAGCGTGTAACAGTTTTTTTTTTTTGTTGCCTGAAAGATCATTTATTGATTAGGAAGTAGAAGAAAAAATAGCACATGCCACTAGTGGGAACCGAACCCCGAACTCAGCAGCTGCTCAGCTGAGATCTCGTGACCTCATCGCATCCTACTTTCTGAGGTTCCTGGGTTCGGATTCAACCGGCGCCATATGGTTGTTTTTCCTTCTACTTTGTGATCAGTCATCTCTGAAGCACAAAAGATGGCTACATAACTAGCTACATAACCAGTTCCCCGTTGATGAAAACAGAAAATTACAATATTATATATATAACCATTCCCCTATTCTTTTTTCGATTTCAGTGACTGGCGTTCTTCGCATGTGCATGGAGCCACGAGCCCCTCATTCCCCAACCTTGTATATATGCTATGTTATATATGCAAGCGAGTATGCGCTTGCCTTGCGAAAGAGGAAAAAAGAAAAGGCACGGTACATGCAGCTGCACGTATACGGATTCTTTTATGACATGTCTGGCTTGCGCTGTTACTCTGAAATGATGCACCAAGAAAAAAAAAACAAAAGAGCCCTGCGTACGCGGCTGTCGCATTCCAGCTATAGTATCGGGAGCAGATGAAGACCGACACAGACGGGACGCAAAAAAAAAAAGAAGCAAAAACTTTATTAGGCCCATATTGTATAGCATCGGTCAAGCTCTATGCATGCACGCGAAAGTTTCAAGTGAGCTGAAGAGTCGTTTGCGAGGAACGACGTGTCAAACCGTCGCGGTGGCTCAGTGGCTTTGCCGTTCGACTGCATGGTTCAAAGGTCGCGCGTTCGATCTCAGCCGCGGCGCCCGTATTTCTGTGGAGACAAAATGTAAGTGTCCATGTGCTGTGCGATGTCAGCGCACGTTGAAGAACCCCAGGTGCTCTATACTAATTCACTATGGCGTCCCACACAGCCCATGCGTCGCTTTGACGTGTAAAAGGCGCGAGAAAGGTTTGGAACAACCTAGTAAAAAAGCCTCATGCTCGCAATGCGTGTCCAAAGGTGTGGCTTTAGCGTTTATTCGAAAAGGGAATAAAAAAAGTTTACACCATCTAAAGTTAAAAGATTCGGGTAGCCGTTCCACTGAACACGTTTCTATGACGAAGAGTTTGAATCTTTAAACACATATTAGAAAAGCATAGGGAAACAGCGGGCTGTCATTTATAATTTTACTCTACAGCATAAGGGTTCCGTTGTACAGAAAGTCTGACATCGTCGACGGCGTGAGCTAAAGCTCCGGATTGGTCGAAAATTGACTACCTCACACGTGGAGCGGCGGATTTGAAGAGAGATATGCGTAGAAAAAGAAAACTGGTGACCGGAAGGTCGTAATATGACTCGAACGTCATTAGGACATGTAAGTACATAACTTAAAGGAATTGCGCTCCGGAATCCGAAATGAATTGCGCGCCGGAATTATTCTCCGAGTTCCGGGTCCGGAATCGAAACGCTGCCGCTAGGCCACACAGGCGTGTTCATATACTGCTTGGCTAATGCGGGGCTTTGTATGTATCTCGTGGGGTCTTTCAGATATCATCAGAAGAATGGCTTGAGGGGCGAGTTGGCGCATGATGAAATGAACGGCGGCGCAACAAGGACACTAACAAGAAAGGGGACACCATGTGCGCATGTGGTGTCCCCTTTCTTGTTAGTGTCCTTGTTGCGCCGCCGTTCATTTCTTATTTCAGATATACTGACTGCGTCTGTGAAAGAGGAAACAGTGTCCTTGTCTGCGTAGGCAAGAGTGACCCCAGACGGGATCCATTAACTATGTCGCGTCATAACCTTAACAGCGGAGCGCATGTGTCCCCCAGATTTTTTTCCGACGTGATCGACGAGAACCTCTTAGCGCCGCGGACACATGAGATCCACATCAGAGTTCCAATCCAACCGGAAATATAAACGGAATGTAGTGCCGCCGATCTAAGCATCCGCTAAATCGCGGCATAATGCATATATATGAAAATGTGGTATGTGTCAGCGAAAACGCACGAACACGCGTCCAGCGCGCTTCCTAAATTCCACGATGTTCAGCAATGGTTGAACATTGCTTGTAAGCAGGCCGTAGACTTCCTGGCGTTTATTTCTGAGAAAAATCGGCGTATAAATTTGCGGCGTTTATTTCTCTTCGGAAATCGGGTGTTTTTCAGCCAGTTCTGCGGTGCAGCCGCAGAAAGCGTGATTATCAGTGAAAATAATTCGCAAAGTTTACAAACGGTGTTATAAAGGCAGGAGCACCAATTTTATCAATCTCACTGTGCAATATTCCCAATTGGTTTCAGTAGTGGGTTTATTGACCTTTTATATATATATATATATATATATATATATATATATATATATATATATATATATATATATATATATATATATATATATATATTAGCGTGCTTTTGTTGACAGCACACAACTTCGAAAATGTGCGTTGAGCATAATATTACGTACTTGAGCTTCTAGTAGACACTCGGGACAATATGGGCTTGTCGCATGCATTTATATATAACTGCTGAGTGACAACGCGAGCACTTACCTGTATATACGGCGCAAGTTTGGAGTGCTGGATGAAGCTTCAGCAGTTTGCTTTCGCCTTGCACTACGAGTCTATATACAGGTCTGTTGATAATGCACACAATACATCTGGCTACTAGGCCATTTCCATGAGGCTCCAAAATTTGGAAGTATATAGATATCGGGGACACCTGTGAATTGAAAGTAATATAGTGGGCGCTCAGCTGGATGTTCTGAAGAAACCTGTCTGAGGCAACCTATCACAAAGCGACTTAGGGACGCCGTAGTGGAGGGCTCCAGAAATTTCGACCACCTGCGATTTTTTAACGCGCACCGACATCGTACAGTACAGGGCCTTTGGCTTTTCGCCTCCATCTAAATGCGACCGCCGCAGCCGGGATCGAACCCGCGTCTTTCGGGTCAGCAGTCGAGCACCATAACCACTGAGCCACCGCGGCGGCTTTAATGCTGTAAAAGTGCTGCTAGTTATATTCTTAGGTCTTCGTCTACCGCATTCATTAGGGTGCCCACGCTTCAGGGGCCTTCTGCTGGGTCCTGATTCCGCTTCTTTAGTGGTGCGATACGTCCCATGCCAGGAAGAGGACACATCTTCATAACGCAGAGTAACGATCGAGGCAGATGTCTCGTATTTGCAACTCCAGAACATTACTCGCCTCTTAGCGGCCTGCGCAAGAAACCACCGATTCCAGTCCAAAGTATATTAACGCGCTACAGTTTTTTTGTTAACTCGTGCGCTGTAAAACGGCATCTTTGTTCTCGACTGGTAGTGCCGCAATCGCGTCAAGGAAAAAAAAAATGAAAAAGCGAAAGTCTAAGGAGTCTTGCCGCGTTCCATTTTGAGTACCTTCTCGCTAGAAGGACCGCTCAGTGTCATTTTGTCGCTTCCCGAGGGAACCAGACGACGCGCTCCGGAGAACGATGTTGATTAAACTGCCGAGCACTACAAGCAAAGACCGCGACCATGGTCCTTTGTTCGAACCATTTCACTCGAGACAACTTCTTTCCAGGTAATCATCAACTTACCTTGTATAATCCCTCATTTAATGTCGCACGATCGTGTTTTGACCGCGGCTTCGTTTTGTAGGCGCGCCGTCGTTGTCAACTGAACTTGTCCTGGAGCTTTCGGTATATAGCCTCTACAGCCGCTTTTACGTTGCTGTAATTGATGCTTGCTCTCTACGAGTACGCCATGATGCTAGCAGTCTCTCGCTCAACATGGCCGTTTGTGCAATCGACGGTGCGCACAGAACTGGTCCGAAGTAATGGAGGACAGGTAGTCAATGAGATGATTAGAGGCGCGGATGTGGACAGTGTATCAGTAGATGATATGCCGAGGATTTATCTTTATCTTGTTTTCTCACCCCCCCCCCCCCTCCCCCTTCCAATTACCACCATTTAAATCCGCTCTTGTTTGGGGCCTGAAAAAGGAAGATGAAAACTGCTCCCACACCATGTTTCGATGCTGCCTGCCTCTCTCGAGCTCACAAGGCTCACACAGCATCTGTCGGTCATAGACATCGAATAGGCCCGCGAAGGCACGCTAGTCTACGTAAATTAGTACGAGCGCTAAATGACTTCTGCGCACGTTCTCCAGCGATAAACCGTTTTTATCCCTATTTTGCTGTATCATGCCCGACACTAGTTTTTATTTAAAATAAGAATCCATATGAGGGCCGCTTGTTCCACGGAATACTCTGCGGTTTAAAGCCGACGCGGTTCGGACCCAACAGAAGGTTTCAGTGCGTGTCCTATCTTACGAAACTGCAGATTTACAGCGAGCGCGGCAAGTTCACCGTTTCTCATGCTACATTTTCATGATGCTATAGGGCAAACACAGCCTGCTGAGCAGAAATGCAGTGTCTCATCAATCAAGCGGTTGAGAAAAGTCGAAAGTGAAATTTTTTATATGTGCGCAGTTTTGTGAGAAAAAAAAACGCAAAGCGAATTGCCTGGAGCAGTGAATAAGTGCCGCGAACAGGGATTTGCACCTTTCTGAAAAGCCGGCAGTACATGGGCACTGACCTCCTAACAGGTCGGGCTCTCTGACGAAAGGTACGTTGCGACCTTGAGGTCTCCACTCACAGAGCTGCACAGGGCGACAATTTCGGCGTGGTCATCATGCAGACTGGTTCTCCAATTTTATAAGTCACAGGAGGTTGAGCGCTATAATTTGCTTGGCTTCGAGAAAGCACCGGGATTCAGCGCCACAGCCTATAAATCGAAAGCACAGCACCAAGCGAAAGCCGACGCGGACACGGATAGGACGGCCATCTTTGTTTATGTTGTCAGTGTCGTCAGACACAAAACTTTCCGGAGTTGCAAATAAAATGGTCATTCTCAGAAGTTTTTGCGAATATCCTAGTGCTTAAACAAGTGATCTGAATTTTTGTCTCCTCTGTCAGAGGCGTCACTGCGTTTGAGAGACGGAAAAATTGGCCACCAGTACACCGGGGAAGGGGGATGACAGTGGAGGGGCTGTTTCATTCAAGATCTAATAAATGATAGGTAACGTTCAACTTAACGCCACAGTTCATGGCAATCTGTGGTGAGAGCTGTGATCCAGTACTGTCTGCCGAAACGGGTAATACTTTTCCCCATTTGCTCGGCCGAATCCGAGCTTTCTTCGCAGTAGTTCAACAAAATAAAGGCGTTGTTCCACACACCTGTTAGTCAAATTCACTAATAATAAAACATTTCCTACAATAACGACGGCTGCGCGCTTAGGTGGTCGGCCATGCCCACTGCGCTCTTTGTAGTATACGAAACAATCCATTGGGGCGATATTCTCAATATTCTTGCCGACGTCACTTTTAAACATTAAAACATCGGCGGTACTGTTATGAGTGCCTCGTCAGCATTTCTGTGCTCTGAAAAGGAAAGAAGTAGGAAAGTTTCTTGGCGAAAACAGTTGTCGGATAGCTTATTTCAGCATGCTCGGTTTTTTACCTGCGTATGTTTATAGGTGTTTCTCGGTTAAAAGAGGAAAGTACACGACCTATCTGGTGCATATAACTCCGATGCGTTCCCCGGAACACGTGGACAGGCGCACAGAAATGCAGAAATGATATACGACACAAGGTTGAACTGTGAATTGATAGTTGAGCCTCGAGTCGTGCCATTTCTGTGTTTGTCGGCCTGCTGATGCCATCACAGAACTTGACAGTAAAACCGTGATCACTTATAGCTGGCCACTCGTCTGTGACATTCTTGGGTATACAGAGCTTGAACGGCGCGCAACGTAGGAATCACAGTGGACACAGGTCCTGACGAAGCTTGCTCGAATGAACAGCCACACAGATTTATAAGTCACAAGCCATATGGACGCATGCACTTTATATACCTCAGTATACACGGTCTGTGGTTGTGCAAATCTGCTTTCTGTTGCCTATGGCGCTGCTCACAAAAATGCAAAATATTGCATCTGTTCTGCGCATGCTGCGACGAGTACACGCATCTGTTTCAAGAACAATCTTCACCAATGCATCACGAAGCCTCCGCAGATCCAGAATGTCAGGCATTGACTCGAGTCAGTGCCTGACATTCCGCGGTGATGCCCTTTTTCTTGAAAGCATTGCCACAGCGGGCCCACACAGCTGCACAGTGCATTGCACCCATTGGCATTTCATGCGCGATAATTCTTTCCCATTACGATGCGTGCGCTTCAGTCACAGTTGTTGAGTTATATGTTGAGTTATATTAGTCGCTCTCCTTGCGCGGTGAAAAATGCGATCTGTGCACATGAGCCGGCCGCATTTGTGCGTTTGATACGTGCGCGTCCTTCCAGCGGCATTGTACACCTTGGTTTTGCCGATCGAGTTACAACACGATCTGACGCCTTGAGCTCTCACCTTTTCTGTATGTTGCGTAGTTCTAAAGAGTATAACTTCGCTACAGCGGATACAGTTCGCGAGGTAATTTACCACAGAAAATGTGCATTTGCTGCCATTCGTACTCTATATACCGGGCGTCCCAGCTAAGGGCAACCACGTTTTTAAGAAAGGCGCGGAGTGTCCTGTTGTGAGTGAAACCAACCGAGTGCTGTTGAGAGTCGTGTGGCTTAGAATGCGGTATTTTTTGTTACCCTGAAAAGGCAGCTAATAAGTAAATTTACTAATTCCTTAACTGGTGTGTTGGTGTATTGGGGTTTAACGTCCCGAAGCAGCTGAGGCTATGAGGGACGCCGTAGTGAAGGGCTCCGGAAATTTCGACCACCTGGGGTTCTTCAATGTGCACTGACATCAGCACACGGGCCTCTAGAATTTCGCCTTCATCGAAATTCGGCCGCCGCGGCCGGGATCGAACCCGCGTCTTTCGGGTCAGCAGCCGAGCACCGTAACCACTGAGCCACCGCGGCGGAGCTAATTCGTTAACTGTTTTAACATTGGCTACGAGAAGAAAGTGTCGTTCGGAATTGTAGATTATCTTGAAAAACAGCAGTTTGACATGTATATAGCAAGGTATTATACCATTTGCTTATAGATTTTTTTTTTTTACCGGCCTAAACTGCCAAAAGGTTCGGATTTGCTGGTGCATATGTAGCGGTCGCTGAAAACGCAATGCCGAGTCGAGGACGGCGCTGCGGAGATATGAGCGGATTTTGGTGTCAGAGTGCCTGTACTTCTATTGAGGCCGATAAAGATAGGTGCGAAAATTGTACGTTATTGCAAACATTTCGCTCTGCTGTTTCTCAACACGATCTACAACTTTCGAACTGACACTTTTTCCCGAAGGCAATATTTAGAAAGTCTGTTTACTGATCTGTACTAATTAACTAACTTTCCAGAACAAAAAAATTATGATAATGCACGCGGCTCTCAACTCGCCTGCAGGAATGTCCGCCACCTTTAAACACTTAATTAAATTTACCTGGGGCACCCGGTATATATAGTTAGAGCTCTTTGATCTCCGTATAATTTTTTCAGAATTCGGCGGGTAGATCCAGGCCGCTATCTTATGAGCTCAAATTAGAATACGATTTGAATTATCGAAGAAATTTTTCTTTACTTCAGTTTTTTAGGAGCAATTTTTCCAGCAAAAATAATTCCATATTAGAGCTCGTTTGTACGCAACATAACCTTTTTTTTTCCGAAAGTGTTTTCATATGCAATTAAAAAATTACAAGATGCGCCAAGAAATTGTTAACTAAGTCCCACATTGCCATATTGTTTCTCATTTATTACCATTACTTTATCGCGCGTATTATCATGTCGTGTGGAACACTCAGCGCCTGTGCTATAGAAATGCCGGCCATTTACACATTGCGAAAATATTCTTTCGTCATTACACAGCCGACATTTTAAGACCAACTGCGCCTTAGAGACGAATTTTATTTGTGTAGCAGTTTATAGAATTATGGAAATAAAAATCGTCCTTCCTGTACCTATGTTCTCGAATCTCGCCTAAAAAGCGTACACAGTCTTCCAACTTACTACGGCCCCGCCGCGGTGGCTCAGTGGTTACGGCACTCGGCTGCTGACCCAAAGGACGCGGGTTCGATTCCTTCCGCGGCGGTCGAATTTCGATGCAGGCGAAATTCTAGAGGCTCGTGTACTGTGCGATGATAGTGCAGGTTAAAGAACCCCAGGTGACAAAATTTCCTTCACTACGGCGTCCCTCATAGCCTGAGTCGCTTTGGGACGTTAAACCCTGATAAACCAAACCAACTTATTACGCCACAGATAGCATGCGGCAAAGGATGCTAAAATCCCCTTAACAATAGCTGAGAACACTGCGTAATTTCAAAAGAACCTCTGCGTCTGCGTGATATATACTTCAATTCTGTGCGCTGGCAACCCACGTTTCTCGAAGGCGCATTTTCGTGTAGAGTCGGGGTTTAACGAGATATTCAAGAAATTTGCTCAGGCTGCAAAAATCTGGTAAAACAGGGTTTCAACAGAAAACAAAGGGCCATAATACATACTAGCGAATACAGGCGTACCAGATTCCTTGCCGACGTTACTTTGAAGCCGCAGCAAGCCATGCAAAGAATTTTTTTTATTCCTGATAATCATGAATCTTTTATCTAATGACGGGAGACTCTAGCGTGTCGCAGCACATATGGGCGTTCAGTAAGTTCATGTTCTGAACGAAGTCATACATAGCGGCGCGCGTTGCTTGGAGAGGAGACCTGAGAGATATGATGCGGACTTCCCCTTGTTGCGCTCTTAACGAGGTTTTTCCCTGGGGCCAGCCCCCGCACGCAGGACATATATGCGAAACGGATCCGGGATTCGGGTGATGGTGATGGCGGCTTGTGGTAACAAGAAAGAAGAGTAAATTAACTCTCGTCTCTAAGACTGGAGAATCCAAGCTCTGCGCTGTAAAACTGACGCCCGTCCTGTCCTGGCTCGACCCCTAAACGGGCGCGTAAAAGAATTGAGAAGGGACACTAAGACATCTCTCAAGGATGCATCAATAGGCTTACGCATCGTGCCTCGTGAGGAATTAATATATATATCTCTCTTGTTTTGTTTTTCTTTGTGTTTCGCGTCAATATAATAAAGAATGAGGATGGATAATGGCAGCTGACGCGTTAAATCAGCTTGCCCTTCAAACGCGATGGTTCCATGCATGGACATTGTCTTCCTGACTACCTCTGTGTATAGTGTTTGCTGAGCGGTTGCACAGTTGGCTTCAGCAAAATCAGGGGTGGATCCCGAGTTCTCGTGTGAACTGTTCCTGAATTTCCAGGTCGGGCCTGCCGCCTCGGCAATCATGATGGCTGAAGCTTTGACCTGCTCACATGAGCTGCATATTAACTCTCAGTCATGTCGTATAATAATACAGAGCACAGAGCTAAAGTGACCTATTTTTCGGGGTCGAGGTCACACAGCTGTTTGCAGATAAGTGCTATCTGAGTGACATGGTCTCTGACCAGTGACGACAGCCAAAGATATGACATCAACCGCTATAGCATTCCTATATCAGTTCAACCGCTACTTGGCTGAAGCAAGATCCGGTTTCGATAAAAGTCTGCAAGGCCCCTGTGAGACAGAGTGCCGCTTTTTTTTAAACCCCTGTAGACAACGTCCCTGTATGTTTCGATTGCATATGAGTGAAATGGTTTCATTCCTGTTACCATCTCCAAAATTCCCGCAAATGCCACAGATATCGGTTGCATGTTTCTAGTGCCCACAGAGGAATATCGATCGCAGATCAATGAAACAAAAAATTGTATTTCCGTGCACTACCATAACTCGCGGAAAAATTATAAACATTAACGGCTACTCCTTTTGACGAAGGTAATTTCGACTCGAGAAATAGCATATATACAGCACGTTTCACACCTACTGTACGCAAATGAAGAGATTAACGCACATTTCAGTGTTTATTCTGACATCCACAAAAGCGAACGCTTCAAGCAATAGCACCCGTGCCTATGTTTAAGCACATGTAAGGTATTCAGCAGTATCCAAATATGATACCGCTGAAAATGCTGGGTTCGGATCCCACCGGCGGCATTTGGTTGTTTTTTCTTCTGCTTTTCTAATCAATTAGCTTTAAGTGATAACGTATTCAGTAATATTCTAAATCGAACAGCTCAAAATAAATAAATTAATTAAAAATCCCCTGTGTCCCTTGGTTTGCGTGGCTGTTGGCTTCTCTCTCTCTCTCTCTCTCTATATATATATATATATATATATATATATATATATATATATATATATATATATATATATATATATATATATATATAAACGTAATTCGGTTGACACACGGTAGAAAAACAACAACTTTATTCTAACGTTTCGACCAGGGTCTGACGAAGGACAGACCCTGGTCGAAACGTTAGAATAAAGTTGTTGTTTTTCTACCGTGTGTCAACCGAATTACGTTTATGTTCTACCGGATCCATCCGATCTTCACCCCTTCTTATATATATATATATATATATATATATATATATATATATATATATATATATATATATATATATATATATATATATATATATATATATATATATATATATATATATATATATATTAGCGCGACTAATTAGTCGCGCTTATCTTGGTCGAATGAACAAAGAATACACAAATTATGAAGAAACCCATAGGCGGATGTTTGGCAGCACGTGCTCTCCGGCTTCCATACAAACCTTGTTTGGATGCGCAAAAGAGATGGCATCTCTACATGAATGTACTTTTTACATATAGCTGGCATTGATAGTGACTGCTGGTTAGTCGCCGTTTACAGCGAACTGCGATAAGAAGGTGTTTTGGGAGTAATATCGGGAGCTTCGTTACGCTAAACGCGGCAAGCGCCGTTTGCGCTGTGTATGCGTTCCTACCGTGGTGAAGTTCACTCTGCTATTTTCAAATGTTCATAAACTATTGTTCATAGGAAACGACCCATCACATTTATATGCACGTTTCGTACGTTCGGACAGGTGCGATCTTATATTTTATACACGTATTCCTCAGAAGCGTGCGTTGTCCTTGGACGCCCCTTGATGTCGAAAGGAGGCTCGAAGCTGCAGTCGGTCAGCGCCGGTGTGGAAATCCCAGATTCTATTCCGGCTCAGCGGCTATAATTACCGTTACTCTTTAAGTGCCGAGCGTGTGTATGGACCGTTCACGAAATGGATTTGGCCGAGGTTTCGGGCGATGTTCGGCGACAGGCGGTCAATGTTTTACTGGCTCTTGACGGCAGTGTTGAAGACGAAGCCTGAGGACTCTGACGTTTAAATCGAAATGAAACGAAACCGTTAGGAAACTTCGAATGTTCCAGAGTATTTATAACATTGAGTGCCCGCCGATATGCGTAAACATTCATTTTTAAAGCAAGCAGTAGATCGACGCAGGCAAAAAAGAGCATGTCAAAAAAAAAAAAAAACGAAACTGTGTGGTGTACGACAAAAGCGTTTTGTTTTCTGTGTTCTTCTGCGCGTTCGCGAACACACACATTGCGTCTAGCTCATTCGCGCGTTCGTCTCGCCTTGGTCGTGGACAACACAGTGAAAGTCATGGTAAGGAAGTTAAAAATGTCTCAGTCTGACTCTGGCAATGAAGGCTTGACTGGTTCGTCACATAAATTATTAAGGCGAAAGCCTTTAATGGCTCATACTGCCGTGACCAAGACGTGTTAGCAAATTTGTCCGCGTTTCTGATTGGTCGAAATAGTCGTGACGTTACTGCGCGCGAATTTTGACGGGTGTACACCGAAATATGTGAGACAGTTACTGCGCAGTTTCCATTCCTCAAATACAATTTTCATTTTTTTCATTACGGCCTCTCTTTCTCTTCCTTCTTTCACTCCACTTCCTCCCTTCCTGTACAGTGCGGTTCAGGTGTCCACCGAGATGGCAGAGAATTACAGCGCCATTTCCTTTCCTCAAAAAGCGTTGTGTTCAAAGGGCAACGCATCGCGCCGAACGGGTGGTGGCGTTCCGTGGACTCGCTGGCAGCGCTACAACACGCTGTCGCGTTCCACTCCTAAGGGCAAAGATTAAGCGTCATTAATTGGCAGTTAATTAATGCACCAACAGAATGGCCAACAGAATGTGTGAACAATCGCGTAGCAGAATGCAGCACTCAGGCTTTCGCCTTTCACCACTTTAGCCGCTAAAGTTCCTCGTAATTTTTTTTAGGCTATCCAACCAGTGCACCAAACGTGGTTGCCTTATGCAGCCACCAAAACATGAACATCGTTGAAACGGTTTCGGTTTAATATTTGTTTCCGTCGCCCACACTTTTCGACAAGTATATGTATACGAGGAAAATGACTATATAGACTGGTCGGTCGTTGTCCAGTTGCTGAAAGTGCCAAGTTTATTTGTGTAACTACTGAAGGTGTCGAAAGAGCTGACAATGTTTTCTGTCACGTTGCTGGGGCTACCAAGGCTGTTTCCTGAAAAGTTACTGAAGGTGCCAGGTATGTCTTCTGTCAAGTTGCCAGGAGCCAGTCTTCTGTGTACCATCCGTAATTTACACGGCAAAGTGCTAATTTCTCCTCCAAATGTCCGAACAGAATTATCATTAGACTCGTATCCAATTAGAAGCACACACCTACGACGCAACCGGCGGATTTTACAGTTTTCGAGAAGCTGGAGCCTATCGTGATCCTATAAGCGGGCCTCATAACGTTTAGTCTTAATTGCGTTTTTAAAAATACCGGTGCGTTTTTTTTTGTGGCGCTATTCTGCGTTATACCGCGTGTGCAAGCATGGATATGCAGGCTCTGTACTTTTGAGACACCGGCGTGTATTCGCCGAACGTTTTTCTTCTTTTGAGTGCGCCTTGGTGCGTCGCGCTCATCGAGTATCGCCGACGTGCCTCTTCGCGATTGGAGTTATCGTTGAGAAACACCCACACATGCATGTAGACAAGAGCCCCGCTTACAGATTTGTTGTTCCGCATCCATATTTAACACGTGTCTTGTTTTGAAGCGGTGCTAGAAACTTAGCTAAGACTGATTTCATGCCTTATACGTCATGCTGACCCCAACTTTTCGTTTCCTGAAACGCGAGAACGTAAGGGCAGAAAGCTAACGCGACACATTAAGCGCTCGCGTGAGTACAGTGTCGTTCCCTGCCCTTAGCTCTCGTGTTTCGAGCTACAAAAATATGTAATGCTGCAACAAACCCAAATACGCCAGCAGTCCCGATCGCTGGTGAAAGGAAAAAGAAAGTGGCAGGGAGGTGGGATATGGTCGCACCAACAATAGCGATTGTTTGTGCGACTGTATCAGCCTCTCAGTTTCACTGCGCCTTCCTTGCAGCGACTATCCGAAAGTACACTCGCCTCGATTTGAAAGTATTCGAGGTATATACGCGTGATCATTCGCTGCCACGCTCGCTTCGAAGTGAAAAATCACCATTCGCACGTCCCCAGTGGCGCGTGAGGCCGGTCGACCCCCGCCCCTCTTAAATCCGCCCCTGCGCCATCAGGCACGAAACTCCCAGCGCCCGTCGCCGAGCCCCGCCGGCGTTTCGCCTTTTTTTTTTCTTCTTTCATTTAATCTCCTCTCGCCGCGCCGCGCGAACGATCCGCCGCCGCCGCCGCCAGCGCGGCCCCGTTATCCGGCCTTGTCACACGGGAGGCCCTCAGCGGCGGCTCAGGTGACAGCCGACTCCGATAACGGCGTGCGTTGACATCGCTGCTGGTGCTAGGTCGACGCCGCTCTGATTGCTCGCGTGCTCGGACGTGCGTGCGTGTGTGCGGGCGTCTATACATGACAAGCAGTGTGCACATACATGCCCGGGGCGCGTTTAACGGTGGCCCCAATGAAGCGGACGACGGCGGCCTGTTTGTTTTCGCAGAGCCGGAAAGAACCCATCCGCGCGCCTGCCGGCGTTGTTTCCGTGTGCGCCTGAGTGCACGGACCTTGTTGCCGCAGCGTCATTCGGGAGCCTAGGGTACACGAGCCCCGCGGCAACTTGCGGACAAGCGAGAGGCGTGTGTTTCGCGCTGTGGTATCCGTTGAAGATATGTTTTTTTTTTTTTTTTGTAGCAGCCTAGGCGTGTGTGAGGAACTTTGTAATGCCCTGAATTAACAGCCGGTTGGTTAGCTGTCTGTCGGAGTTGGGAAGCTCCGAACTTTCGCAGGGTGAATACGATGAGAGTTTCGGGAAACGCAGGAAAATTCGGAGCTAACAGGAAGTTGTTTTTGACCCCCACTGAAGTGAACAACTGTGATCATGATGAAGACGACGTTGCACAGAGTGGCCGAAGATTAAGTATTATGGAACGTCTGGACAACCTACAAGCAGTCACAAAAGGTTACGAAACAAGACAGCTATATAGAAAGAAAGAAAGCAAAATAAAGAACGAAAGAAGAGGAAAGAAGGAAAGAAAAAGAAAGAAAGAAAGAAAGTAAGAAAGGAAGAAAGAAAGAAAGAAAGAAAGAAAGAAGGAAAGAAAGAAAGAAAGAAAGAAAGAAAGAAAGAAAGAAAGAAAGAAAGAAAGAAAGAAAGAAAGAAAGAAAGAAAGAAAGAAAGAAAGAAAGAAAGAAAGAAAGAAAGAAAGAAAGAAAGAAAGGAAACAACGAATAATATAAGAAATATTCGTCACAATCAGTCAATCTAGCAAGTAAGCATTCGGTCAATAACCCGATCACCGACCAAAGCAATTTAAGCAATCAGTAATATAATAAACCTTTGTAGCCAGATAATACAATGCCATGTTCTAGTCGCTTCGGCAATCAATTGTTGCCTCGACGACGATGTGCATACGGCGTGGTGTTCTTTCGCGCACGCCTTGCACGACGTCAGCACGCAGCGGTGAGCAGAAAGTTCAAGCAACGTGGCCACAACTGCGTGCGCCTCACCCAGGAGGGGGCTTGAAACGAGCGGCCTTCGAAGCGCGTGCGTGCGAGCCGCGAGTCTGTTGATGCAGCTGTCCTCTGCGTCTCAGCCTCCGTACGCACACAGGTGCGGCACACAGAACTGTTTTTGCCCGGCATGCCAGTCAGAGCAAAGGTTGCGCACGTGTATTCTCTGGCGGTCGCGAGTAGAGTGAGCTGCAGTTGTTTGTCGTGTACCGCAAATGCACTCATCGACGTCTATTGTCGGTCGTCTTAATGCGAAAGCTTGTGGAGTAACTGCGGCATAAAGCTCCATATACCCAATTAGCGCTATTTCACTACGAAAAGCTCTCGTTTACGCAGATGGGGACACGTCATTCTTTCTCGGTACACAATGTTAAATGGACAATAAAGGGAAATACCAACTCAGGCTTGACAGATAGGTTAGAGCCACGTACCTGATAGAAAATGTGTCATTTTTACCCAAAACAACGCTTTTAGAAGCCAGAAAATTGTGTAAAAGCGAGGTACCCGTGGCGCCGCCACTTGAAGATTCATGCAGCGGCGACGAGTGACGTATTCGAGAGGTTTCTGGAAGAAGGCTATTTCGCCGTCTGGATGGGCAATTACCGTCGAAATACGAGGAAAGCAGCCTGGCGAGCATAGCGCGTACAGCGCGAAGTCTCGTATTTAAAACAGCGCAATACAGTCAACGTAGGGAAATGTTAGTCGCAAACACGAGCGCTGAATCTTACGCCTCTCATTCTGTGCATTCAGTCAGCGTGTAGCCGTTGTATGCATGCAGCAAGTTCAGAAGCGCAAGCTCTCCACGGTATATTTGCCCTGTGTGTGCTAACGGGGCCCGGTAAAGCGGTTTCATTTTAACTTTAGCCGTTGAATCGGCTACCTTGTGCAGGCTTTGGGAGTTACGAAACCGCAAAGTGTTTCTTTATTTTCAGTACGCGCTCAAGCAGACACGCGCATGCACGCATGATCGTCAATGTGTGAAATGCTATATGCATGCGAGCATGCGAGCGCTTGGTCTTAATTCCATGTTTTCTGAGCAGTGTGAAGAGAGAAATATTCCTTTGATATATGTGCTAAAATATATCCGAGAAGTATACACACGCATGCACCATCACCTCTCATTTGGCTCATTAAAGAAAAAAAGTTTCCCAGCGTGTATCATTATGCACGCAGTATACGTGAGGCGCTATAGCTCGCAAGGCAAGGGTTTTCCTCGAGCAAAACGTTCAACCATCTGAAGCGTGTTCGTCAAAAATATGCGTGTATCCTCTGCCGACATCTATATATACATTGACAATATGCGGCAGACTGCAGTTCAGTGGAACGTATACCTGCATGGTTGCTTTCCGCTTTAATAACACGCAGAAAGCAGTTCACGAACGTATAAAAATCGCAACGACCACAGCACAGTCAATCACGATGGTTGTCTGCGATCATATTTACTGCGTAGTTTGTCAACAAATGCGACAATCGACAGCACACAGTGCCTTTTGATGAAAAATGCACGTGCAGTCTTTCAAAACGCAGACGCGGTGTTGAAAGAAACAAAGTTATAGCGCGACTGCTCCTCGCATGCTTTTGACGACCCCGCTAATAGCGCCTTGCGACAGCACACTTTGGGATTTGGACAATGGAAATTTGGACAACGGAAATTTGGACAATGGAAATTTGGACAACGGAAATTTGGACAATGGAAATTTGGACAACGCACCGAAGGTCACGCTCGCATTATAATCGCCGATGTGTACATGCGTGAGCGCGATTAGCAGTTTGGCTCGATCTCCAGTCTGCAGCTGCCCTCGGTAACCTTGCTTGATTTGTTTCGCATCCACGCAGAATATTTCTACCGAACGCGCGCGTTGTAACGAGAGGCACATACTAAATACGAATATGCTTATACGGGAGTACAAAGGGAGCTGCGCGCTAGAGGACAGCTTTCATACTCCGTTTTTGCTCTTTTTTGAAGTAATTGCGCACACATAAGAGGGCATCACTGGACAGTACCAAGTGGCCCAAAGTGCAACCCTTTTTACTCTTTTCCGCGTAGAGTGCAGACGCACAGCAGAGAGCCCCCATCGAAATAGTGGGGGCGGATCGAGGCGGGCTGCAATTTCGCCTTGCCGCCGTGAACAATGATTTTTTGACATTCACTTTTAGATCCCGGGCCGCGTTTGCGGTCTTTAAAAGTGGCGCCTCTGATTGGTCGGTTTGCAAATACGCCATAAAAAAGACATCGCGGCAGTTGATTTTTCGCAGGTGCTTTGAACGTGGAAAGATTCATGAACTTTCATCTGCAGTTTCCTCAGCAACGCAGCCAGCGCTTAGCGTTAAAAAAAAAACGTCGCCAGTATTCCGGACGATGAGTCTGTCCGTGTTGCTTAGTTTGATATTTCCCTTTAGAGTCTCTCTAAGGAGGTTAACAACTGTTTCATGAGGAATCCCTCTTTTTTTTTTTTTTGGTGGTATATCCCAAAGAGTCGACTACTTAAAAATTATCCTAGCATTTTGAAAAGTGTCGCGCTTATACACGGTGTATTCGCGACGCTTTTCAAAATGTTAAGAATTTTTAAGTAGTCGACTCTTTGGAATGATTGTAACCTGCGCTCTAAGACTGTTATTTGCGAGCGGCGATCGCACGCCTGCAAAAGCGCAGGCAAATGCGATCGCAGCTGCCGGAATTTTTATCTTTTTTTTAGAAATATATTATCGCAGTAAAGAGCTCAACTCGCAGTAGACGACTGCATTATTTCGTATGCAAATTTGCCACTCCGTTCACGTGTTTTCAGATTACCCCGGTATACATATTTTACGAGAGGTGAATTCATTCATTTGTTCAACGTAAAGCCAGCGCCGCAATTCAGTTCTGACGCTGTGCATCGGGGGAAAAAAAAAGAAAACTTAAATTCCTGTAACTACTTCTTGCATATTTGGACAGCTGCATATTTGGGTGCATATTTGGCAAAAATGAAGTTACCTGCTTCGATGTGCGGTCTCACTGCGAAAATATCCGAGGATTTAGTGCCACATTTTCTTCATATATACAGGCCTTCACTTCGTTAAGGCAATGTATACCGTCATAATTTCACCATGCGTTTTTGTCAGCTGTCAGTCTATTTCACTCTGAGCACACATGCACATCGCCACGCACTTAAGAGAATTTCAGCGCTCCTCTTGCGTAAAAAGCCGGCGGGTACATATAAAACCATTGGAACTCAAAGATCGCTCTAAGCAGTAAATTACGTGTGAAAGCATGTCGAATGACTTCCATGTAGCCACTGCAAATGGAATAGAACCCCCGACTCGCCCTTGACAGCATATAGAACGGCCTATGTTCACCTCTATTCATCCGTCTGCGACAGTGAACAACAGCTGCATCCTAAATGCAAATACACCTACATGGGAATAAATAGGCAGTAAGCATTCCTCTAGCGCACATATTTTTGCGCTAGGGGACAGCTTACACCCGTTTTGATCCATTTTGTTTAGAGTGATGTATACCGCACTCTATTGTGCTCTGTGCCCTCCTGTGGCTCTTCATGTTCTTAACGCATTCCATAAGGCTGCGGCGGAAGGGCGTTTTTGCTGCTATGTTAGAAAAAAAAAAAGGTGAAAGATAATCGCTTCTAGAAGGAATCGAAACGGCGCGGCTAACTCGTGGGTTTGTTGTTCCACAAGTCGCTCCTCGGTGGAGACGTGTTTCGACCATGGACGAGACTCGTTGCGGTAAAAAAGGCGTTCTTGCAGTACAGTTTATGTACAGAGATATTAGAGAGCTTTAGAATATGGGGACCCTACCGGTTAGGGAGGTAGAATAGCGGAGCGCCCTAACCACTATGGGCCCCCTATCCTAAACCCCCATATCCTAAACCCCCTATTTACAAATCTGTCAGGGTGGTCGCTAAAAGCTCGATATGATGTAAAAAAAATGGCTGAGGCTTAGCTTAGGTTAAGCCTATAGTCAGATGCGAAGCATATTGTCGTCGAGTTGCATATCGAGCACGCCGCTTGGCTAGACGTTCTTCACGCTCTTCATCAGTCTCTGTAGCACGCCGAAACTTTTGCTTCTCATTCCAACGAGCAGCTCTGTCTCCAGGAGGCATCTCTATCCCGTGTACGCCTAGCAGAGGCAGGCGCACCCCCTTGTATACCGCCGCTCCAGCATCACGTGTAGGGTGCCTCGATGCGCGCGCTCCTCCATCACGTGTTCACTACAGCGTACCTAGCGGCAGAAGCAGGAAACACATTGGGCGCGACGCCTCGCGCGACGGCGCGAGCTGGGGCCCCGTTTCTCCTATGTCGTTACGTCACGCATCACGTGGTCCTCCTTGGTCGCGACGCCTCGCGCGACGGCGTGAGCTGGGCCCCCGTTTCTCATCTGCTGTGACGTCACGCACCACGTGGTCATCCTTGGTCACGACGCCTCGCGCGACAGCGCGAGTTGGGGCCCCATTTTTCATCTGCTGTGACGTTACGCATCACGTGGTATGACATGGAGGTCACGAAAGGTCAATGGTAACGACACCGCCGCGCTCGAGGAGCTAGGTTGGGCTATTTTAGTATGCTTCGCATAAAAAAAAGAAGCTTCAGGTCAGAGGACGCACCTGACGAAACTCTGGCAGCGACGCTATATATCTTAGCTAGCTTCTTTTTCTTGTTCTCGTTGTGCTCTTCACCTCCTCCTTCTTTCTCTTTTACATTGCCTCATCCCTTTCCCCAGTGCAAGGCAGCCAATCGGTACATCCTTCTGAATTACCAGGAATTTGGATCAAGAGCTTCTAGCGCGTTGACACCCACATGACTTAAGAAGGAGAGCGACCGATAGGCCTCCGCTAGGTTTAGCAGCACTGGCTGGGCGCTGTGCCCAGTTCTTGCAATAGTTAACGTTCTTGACTGCCTTCCCTCTTCCTTTCTCTTTTCTCGTTTTTCGAACCAGAGAGAGCGTCATGCTTGACCCTCTGTAGTCTTTATGCTCGCTCAGGAACGTGACAGTAGGTTGCGTTCGCGAGCCACGCGACATGACTTCTGTAGGCAGCATCATTTTTAGTGCGGTTCGCATGGCGGTTGTGCAGACGCCGCGAAATTTTATATTTTAATTCGACAGCAATAGACGCCTAATCGCGAAGAAAATGTGTGGTCGGAAGCTTAGTGACGTCACCAGAGCGAAGCATTCCCATAGTCTGAAGGCAAGTGGCGTCACTTGCTGCAAAGGCATCAACAGCTGCTAATGATTTCCCACGCATATTATAATTAGGTGTCCCTATGATTTTTTTTCGCCATCACCTATAGGCCTTGCTTCTCGCTGGCAGCCATCTTTGGCCCAGCAAAAAATTAAAGGGAGAGGATTGATTACGTTACTGGAGACAGTCAATGTACTGGCACCCACACATCCGTATATCCGCACGTCCACAGGAAAAGTTATATAGATCGCAAGCTTTATGCTGAGCCGGCGCGACTAGTCGGCATGCATGCGTGAGACCGCGTGCAGAGGACGAAAAAAGTGACCGTTCAAAGGTCCTTAGCTCTGCAGGTCAAAAGTGTTGGCGCAGACGTTCCTCGATCCTGTCCTGTGTACACGCATTGCAGCTTCGGTGGCAACTGCCGTTCTTTGTTACCGGACGTCGATGGGCCGACAATGGAGCGGCCTCGCAACCGATATTACAGAAAGCCGCTACATAGTGCATTAAGCGTTCTGTTGACCTTTGCCACGTCGACTTGTTGACATCGACCCCTACTGTAAGGACGCGGCTTTCGGGGACGCGCTATTTATTCCCATCGGTGGCAAAGGCCCAAGTTTGCGCGATCAGTGCGCAACCTCTCCAATCGAACCTGGACGCATTGCGTCAAGCTTACCGATTCTGAGTAACTCGCAAGTAAGTCGACGCAAGTCGAGTGTGCACCTTTATGACGCCACCTCGAAGGAAAGAAAGATCGATAGAGAGAGAGAGCGCAATAAAGGGCTTAGGAAAGAGACAGGCAAAGAAGGAAAGAAAAAAAAAATTGGATGGGACACGTCTTAAGAGTACGACGCGATAGCGCAATACGTGAATTCCCATATATTCAGATTTAAGGTCATCCTCTACTTTACATTCATAGATCCCCGGGAGCCCTCATACCCCTCCTAGCGAAGTGGTGCAACGGTTAAGGGATGCACCGTTGCCTTGCGATGGCAGGTGCGCCCAGCGGTGTGCCTTGTGCAACCCAGGTTGCTCTTCCGGAGCGAAGAATCCTTAATTGAACTGCCACCTGCCACAGTGGGCAGTGCGCTCACTATCCGGTGGGCAAGTTGTGATGACACCGCAGGGTCACGTGACCTAGATGGCCCAACTGCCTCCTAGGTTGCTCTTTGGGGACCACCTGCCAGAGCCATGATCGTGATTTTTCGCTCACAACGCCGACAGTGCCGACAACGGATTTTCTGGGCAACAGGGCCTCCAACGCGACAGCGTTGAAAGCAAAGAAAGAAAGGAGGGACATTTCCTTTCCTCAAAGACCAACCAACCAACTTTTCTAACGCACTCCCTTTCATAAAAGGGACTGCGCTCGAGAACAGTTTACTCCCTTTTTTTACTCCCATATAAGCGTACTCATGTTTAGAGTGTAGGTTGCCTCAATGGTCGCGCATATATAGGTGAGCGGACATCCAGCCACCCTATACCTCCCATGCAATACATCCTGTAGGCATTGTATGTTTCAATAAACTTGCAGTTGTTAGTAGCGCTTGTCCTTCCGCCTCTTCTTGTTCACTGTCCCCTGTAGCGCTGGTAAAAGTTTCGAACATGAACCAACTGGCTCAAATATCCGTGTTAGGGCGCGTTCACACTACACCAAAGTTCCGGCGAGCGAAGCGGATTCGCTTCGCTGGAAAAAAAGGGGCTGTTCTCATTACCCCACCCGCGACGGCGGATCCGACGCGGAACTGCGGCTGCTTCTCGGTTTTTCACGAAAGCAGCGAGACCTCATGGCAGTTTCTTTTCCGGTATCGGGAATTCGCGAACGAAGCGAGAGCGCGTGTGAGCCCCGCAGACAGTTCGCGCGCTTTTGTCGCTGGTTGTTCGGCTGCACACTGTCTTGCGCCGTTTTATCGCAGAATGGCGAGCATTTCAGAGGAGGAGGAGATTGTTTCGATTCTTCTCTGCAACTCTGTAATGGCTATGCTGGAAGAGTTGCGGAAGGCAGAAGAAAGACCAGCTTCGCGGCGGAAGCGGTGGTGGGTGCGCTCGTAAGAGCAATATAAAATTTCCACCTCACCTGATAATCTGCGCCAGGCGCTGATCTACGGGTATCGCCTTACGTAATATCGTGTCTTTTTTCTGAATACGAGCGCGAATACTGGAGATTTTATAAAAGAATGTTTATAGAAATGAAGTGTTGGCATTTATTTCATTAGTGCGCCTTTCTAGAATATGACCCCATGTATCTACGAAACGACATCTGTAGGCCCAAAGGAAAATTGAAACTCCTTTGCGTGGTCCTTTCCTACAAGGTAATTAGGAGAATTTTTTATGATCTTTACCTCCCACGAGCAGGGACCAAGTTTCATCTCTAAACCTTCGAAGAACTGACTGTAATTGGTTTCCACATAACCGGCGTGGAACTATAAATCACATCTGTTCCGCTTAAAACCAGCCAGTTCCACTAAACGAGATGAAAGGAAGCTGCCTGTTTCACATAAATTAAGCTGGTCCATCTAACATGAGGTTAAACTCAAATTTAGATGTGCGTATCACAGGACACGCGCGCGTTACTAAAATTGTGCACAGTTGAATATTCATCACATGTCACTATCTCAATACAAACATGCATGCTAGCTGCAGGGAATAAAAAGTTAATTACTCCATTGGTTAAAGACGTGTCACATAAGGAGGAGCTCTGGGAAAAGATCGGCAAAGAACTGGGAGTGAGCGGTACGTACAATTGCTTTTATATCTTGCTTCACGCCGATACACGCGAGAATCGTTTATTTTTTTCGGATGCCAGGGTAGTACGTTTCGCGTTGTTCTTTTTTGGGTGCGCCTCCTAGCATCACATGATGTTTAAATAAAGGCATTTTGTATTTGTATTTGTACAGTTCAGATGTGGTAACTGGGCGCTCACATTTTCCTCGGTGTTATGAAGGTACACGCTCGTAAGCGCACACAACCAAGCTGGTACAGGAATCAAACTGATTATTGAGAGGATCCCCCGGCGGAGCCACATCAAGATCCTTGGCTTCACTTTTCAGCAATATTTGGTATTCGACTTTCGCGACACGAAATAAATCGCTAAAAATGCATCGCGCTCACGATCCGCCCCAGAGCTTGTCACGCAACGCCCAGCGCTGCTACCGTGATGATATACACTCCAAGATATTCGTACGAGCTGAACCTGCATGGGACAGGAGCTGGCAGTGGCACAAGCAAAGTAACGAAAGTACGTCGCGCGTGCTCGCACGAGCTGTGCGTGCATGCGATAGATGCAAACAGCGGCATAAGCAAAATAAGTGCGTCGGTTTTTCAGTGCGTAATGCATGCGTCGTACGATCGCGAGAGTCCGAATGTGTGGTATAAAAGCTAGCAGCGGCGCGAAAACAGCCATCCTTCCCAGGCTCAAAACGGGAAGACCACGCGAAACGTATACTGTATACGCCAAAACGTATACTCTACTGGCACTCGAAAACAGAGTTCTCAACAGCGGCATGAGCATGCGTCGTACACGATCGCGCAAGGTCCGCATGCAAGGGATAAAAGTTCACAGCATAACGAGAACAACGCGAAACGTACTACACTGGCATCCGAAAAAAAAAAAAAAACGATTCTCGCGTGTATCGGCGTGAAGCAAGATATAAAAGCAATTGTACGTACCGCTCACTCCCAGTTCTTTGCCGAACTCTTCCCAGAGCTCCTCCTTATGTGACACGTCTTTAAAGTTCAGCTGCCGCTTATCGTAAAGGATTGGGTGTTCCTTTATAGCGTCTAGTAGCATCTCCACCGAGAAAGCGCTAGCCCGGCCCGCTGCCATGCTTGCCGCCATGCTAGAATTTGTCCGGACATGACGTCAACGGCCCGTCGTCGCTTCCGCGGCGAAGGCGGAAAAATCGGTCCCGCACCGATCACCCTCTCCGCGCCGCTTTCCGCCTTCGTCGGCGTCAAAAGCGGCCGAATCTGGCCGAATCCGCTTCGCTCGCCGGAACTTTGGTGTAGTGTGAACGCGCCCTTACTGCATTGCATCCAACTCGGAGGCTTCCATACAAAGCACGGAGCAACAACGAAGCGCGGCGCTTCATAGGGTTGCACACAATATGTCATGGAAGTGTTGCGCAACTATACGAGCCGGTGCGCAAGCTGTTCACGTTAAAATACCGCCCTTTCTACCAGCGCATACACTGAGAGAGCGCGTTCGGTGTAGCTGCTGATCTCTTCGCGATAGGAAATGTGGCGGAAATTAACGAAGAATTCGAAAAACAACTCGCATTGAAAACTGACAACGTGTAACAAAATATCGAGCAAGCAGCAGAGTTCACTGCAGTCTGAGAAAATTTGCGCCATGGCATTAAATGTTGCAAGGAAAATAACGCAGCAGTAATCGATTACTTTTCTGCAATTTTCAGTATTTTTATGGGCCTGTAATTGATCAGTGTAATCAGTTACATTTTCGATGGAATAATTGTAATTGTAATCGGTTGCTTATTTTCTGTAACGTATACAAGACTGTTCAGAGGAAAGGGTATCAAGCAACAAAAGGTAAATAAGACACAAAACATTTATTGAATGTATCTGAGAAGCGTGTATTTTGAGGCGAGAAGCGTGGGTGTTTTCAAATTCACTGTCGCTGTTCTAGCGTTCGATTATTCTACTCGTCCGTGAGAGCACGGAATGAAGATTTGATTGATTGATTGATTGATTGATTGATTGATTGATTGATTGATTGATTGATTGATTGATTGATCGATCGATCGATCGATCAATCGCGGTTGGCGGTTATCGATCGATCGATCGATAACCGCCAACCGCGCTCGATATGATTTGCAACGCGCGTGGAGTGAATCTGCTGAAACTTCTGCTTTATAGTGCAGAGTCCCAAACTTTAAAAAAAAAACTCAGTGTACTTTGCTCATAACATCGACGGCTAAATGCGCAAATTGTAGCGCCAGTGCAGCCATACTGACTCGAGAACTGTGCTCCTAATTCATCTTGTGCGCTGCAGCTCATATTAAGCGCGATATACACGGCCGGACACTGGTAGCGTGAGCATGAATGCCACACATGGTGGCGTATTTTAAAGAGCACAGCGCAGGCATCCCGAGAAGCTGCCGTGTTTACGCGCTCCTGTGTTTGCTCCAGAGTGGAATACCCTGTAAGCCTTTGACACATGTTTACCTTGCAGCCTAGCGATGAAGCTGCATACGTATGTCTATAACGCGTGCGCGCATGCAGACGTGCTCGGGCCAAATCATGTGGATGTCACCTTGATGCATTGCATTAATTGCGCGTATACAAAAAACTTCTCGAAATTGGCTATCATTCGCGCGCGTTTAAATTTCCTCCTATGCGCAAGGTGTATACATATGTGAGCGCACAAGCTTTGCACACGATTCCAAGTATAGTCCTGTTGTTCAGCTGTCAGGAATTCCTGGCGACGATCCTTCATGAGCTTGTCAGAGACTAAGCAAAAGCACAGAAAAAGCGCGCTCACCACCTGCACATGCAGACTCGCACTGTTTAGTCTTCAGGGCTCAACTAAAAAACGCAGTATACGTTGTGGTTGGTCTGTATGACGTTTCGCGGCCATTTTTTTCTTTAAATGCCATTCCTAAGAACTTTATTTGCGACCACAGTTTCGTACATGCAGTGTTAGAGCCGGAGATATAGAAAAAAAGTTGTAGAAACAGGATAACTTTTTATATTTAGTGAAGCTAGCTGTTTCCCCTATAGTACTTTGGGAATCTATAGATGCCCCTTTAGATTTTCTACCCGCAGCAGTGGCTCAGCGCATGATTATGGCGCTCGGCGGCTGACCCATAAGACGGGGGTTCGATCCCGGCCACGGCGGTCCAATTTCGATGGCGGCTAGAGGCCCGTGTGCTGTGCGGTGTCAGTGCGCGCTGAAGAACCCCAAGTGATCGAAATTTCCGGGGCCCTTCAGTACGGCGTCCCTCATAGCCTGAGTCGCTTTGGAACGTTAAACCCCCATAAACCAGCAAGCCCTATAGAGCTTCGCTGTATAGCAATGCGTGGAAGGCCGTTGCGTTCCTGCCTTTCCTGCGGAGCGGTCGATGCGTGTTCGCATGTGTGTGTGGATATATATATATATATATATATATATATATATATATATATATATATATATATATATATATATATATATATAGAGAGAGAGAGAGAGAGAGAGAGAGAGAGAGAGCGAGCGATAAACGCTCGGAGCATCAGTCCGTTCCCCGAAACTCCAACAGTGGGGAAGAGATGCGGGCGCGTCGGAGTCAGATAGGCAAAAGCGGAAGCGCGCCGCAGCCACGAAAGACTCCCATACTATGTGCACACTCTGCTGTGCTCGAAAACACCGATAATCACGCCACTCGAAGGCGCGCGCGTATCTCAGCTGATGTTGTAATTTGAGTGCAAGCCTTGTTGGCGCAAGTACAGGTTGGTCTGAGCCTTGTTGTCGTTATAATGCAGGAGCAAGCCTGCACTCTAAATAGAGAGGATTAAAAAGGGTGTAAGCCGTGATCAAGTGTACTTCCTTTTATAAAAGGGAATGCTCATTCACCACCGCTATATACCATGTTTTTATTCTCCTTTTACTTGTCAGTTTTCTTTCCTTTTTCTTTTTTCCCTGGGTCGCCACAAAATCGTGCATTCTCAGCCGTGCGTTGTCCGTTATACTCCGGTCAACCGACGCGTTTACCTTTAAAACACTGGCCTTGTATCGGCACGAAAAAGTTAACAGACGCTTTAAAATAGTAGCCGTAGGCGGGCGACCCACGGAGGAAATTCGTATCATTCGTACCGAATCTGTAATTGAAAGCTTTTTTTATTTGCGAATTTTCGCATAGCGAAACAACGCTGTAGGCTTTACTGTCAACGGGGGGCTTTCGATTCATTTCTACCATTCGGCTTTCGATAACATACGCCAACTTTTCAACACACGACCCGTTCCGCATTACACCTGTATGGAACTGCAGCTTCTGTGACAGGCCACTCGATCCTGATCCACTACTATGCTGGGAATGCTTGAGCATGTCACTGTTAACCGATTCGTTGCACCAGAGTACCTCACACTCGCCCATCCTTTCCCACCACTTTTTATACCTGCTTTTCTCCTCAAAACCAAGGAGTAAGGGACAAAGGAGGCGATATTCCTTCGTTTGTGCAAAAATTCTGACGCCATGTCGATGTCGTGATGTCGCTTTCTTCCAGTAACATCTGAGAAATGTGATAACACGAGAGCGTTTGATGGTTTTATTTTCTTTTGTTCTCCGAGAGGGCATCGACGTTGCTTAAACTCAGCGCACCACCGAGGGCTCTCTCTCTCTGGTTCCTTCTGCGTGTCAATCGCCCGGGCAGGCCGAACGCAGCGAGTAGTTTTTGTTGCTGACAGCAGGCGCAATGTGCGCCAGGCTGCGTAGTTAGGACGCGGCGTCCGTTGCTTCGACGTTAGGTGGTCGGCTAGGCCGGCCGCGGACGATCGCATCTGTATACCGCTACTTGTAAGTACGCCGTGTAAATAGTTTGTATATATACTCTATTCCGGTCGTCTTCAGCTTCCAGCGTCCTCCTCTGCTAAGCTACTGCGCCAAGGCCCCGACAACTACCACCAAACCGATTATCGACTTGACCGGGTCCTGAAGGAAAAAAAAAATGTTTTAAGGCATGGAAAGGCGCAGTAACTGCCTGGCTCTCGGAGGACAGCTCAAGCGCGCCGTAAGAGTGCATAGCATGACATGAGAGATGGCGATTAAACAAGAGAGTTGCGCTAGTTGGTGCTGGGACACTATAGACAAAGCTGCGACATGTTAACTAGCGCGAATAAAACAGCGGACAGAGACAGAGAAGCAGACGTGACGCACGCTAGACATCAACTGAAGTTTAACAGACATTCGAGAAAAGATTCAAATTCAAATCAATGGCGGTGATATGAATTTAATTAACGACTGGCGAGCATATAGCGCGGACGCTCTGCCGCCGCGGCACTGCTCGCTTCGTTGTCGTCTATCCTGTAACAATATAAACTCTCCCATGAAATGACTTTTCAACACCACACCAATATGAGAATAGGTTGAAGAAACTAAGCAATGGCGGAAATCCATGTCTGAGAAGCTGCTTTGCGATTTTGTTGTTGCATAGACACATTTGTTGGATTAAGTGACTCAGGTGGAGATATTCCGACAGACCACTGTATACGGCTTATCCCGCTTGTACATGAACTCTCTCCCTTCCCCAGACCGCTGAGAATCAGACACTACATGCGATATATAGGGTGTTCCTACTGCGCTGAAGCTCAGTTTCAGTTTACCAAACCCAAACGCGATCTGAACGAACACACGCCGCGGCACCATTTGTTGCCATCAATAATCTTTTTCTTGGTTTTGCAATGCTATCATCACCACCATCACGAGCTGTTTTGTCCGCTGGAAGTGAAATACCTCTCACAATGACCGATCATTTCCAGCTTCATACGGCTGTAGCCATGCCTTGAGGATTTTCGAATCTCACCACACTATCTCACAGACTCATACAGCCACCTCCGCAGCGTGCACGCCCAACTCACTTTCGGCCACACCACCCTCGACGAAACTACTTTTTGAACGGGTTTTCAATTGGTTTACTTCTACCCTCTGCGCGCTCAGTGACGCACAGAATCGTGTTCGTCTACGTCTGCTTTCACGTCTGTCTCCCAGCTACACTTCGGCTCCGGTGAAGAGATAGACAGCGGAGAGGCAAGAGCAAAATCAAGGACGAAAGATAACCCCGCAGCGCATAGCTATAGCAGCGCGAAACCATGCAGCATATATGTACCAATCGCGCCCATGGGATACCAATTGCTTTCACGAGATAAGCGTCAACGATGCTCGCGGAGTCAACAGAGATAGATAGCGCAAGGCCGGCAGTCTATGCACCCCAGCGGCTTATCGCTCATGCTGCTTGAAAAGTGATTGCAAAGCAAACCCTAAGAACACCGTTCGTTTCTCCTTTGTTTTCGCTGCATGGGACAATTTGGAGGTCGTACGCTGAGCGAGGTATAGGGTTATTCGTTTTCGGGATTTATATTTTTTGAAATTCGGGGGTAAAAATCGGGCGTTATTTTTCGGCTTGATAATAGGGGAGAAATCGAGTTTTTTGGAGAAAATCTCCGAAGTTCGGGCTTTATCGGGTTAAATTTGCAAACTAATAATTTATTCCATTTGCTCTAACCGGTGGGTAACATTAGGGCTATATTTTGGGCTTCTTTCAATAAAGTACTCCAAATTTGGCGTTTCTTTGGTAATTAATTATTACTCGCAGTGAGAGGCAACGGTCAGTTTTGAGAAAAGAAACATTTTATTCACGAGGGCTGGTAATCGACGTTCTACACGTCCTTTTTAACATACATAATCATCTGCATGCGCAACATCTCGCTTTCCATCCGAGACCTGTCTGGTCTCTGCAGGTACCTTAGCTGAGAGAAGGTTCGCTCAACGTCACAGCCGCCATTAGCTAGGCACAACAATGACAACGCTGCATTTGCTAGCCTTGGGTAACGCACAGTTGCGTCGTTCCAATAGTCCATCACTTCAACACCTTCATTTGTGGGGCTTGCTTCCAGCAAGTAGCGGTTCAACTCCCCGCGAAGCGAGCCTACATCGTCCATCACGGAAATAAAGAGAGGCCGGTAGTCATCAAACGACTGACTCAGCAGCCGCTTCTGGAACGGATCGACTACGGCTGCCAGTTTCCACAATGTCAACTGGTTTTCTTCTTTGTCTGAGACTGGAGGCACAGCAGTTTCGTGGGCACAATTGTTTCAGAAATCGGGAAATATCGGGTTTTACCCGATATTTTAGGAACACGTTCGGGGTGCAAAAATCGGGTAAAATCGGGTTTTACCCGAAAACGAACAACCCTAGACGTGCGATGGCAAGGGGAGCGCGCCGCGGCCTCTCGGTGGGGACGGTTATATTGACGCTGCGGGAATGAAAACGCTGGTAAGTTTGATGCCTCCGCATACATGCTGCTTCTGAGGAGACTTCACGTGCATTTTGGAGGCAGTCATCGATCAGCTTGCATATAAACCCAAAGCCTCAAGTGCGTTTTGTATTGTTCGAAGCGCGCACATGTCAGCGCAGATGTGTATGTAGTTGCCGATTCCCGGAGAGCGAAATGAAAAATAAATAAACAAATAAACAGTGATAGCATCGAACGCAAAGACGAAATAAAGGAAACAATTCACTTTTTTTTCTTTTTTCGTTGTATGCATCGGTTTTGCTATATCCTGGACACACAGAAATACGATCACAGTTTTTTTTTAAGCATGATTGTTAGTGTTATTACGAGCTGATGTGTGCCTTTCGTTACTTCCGTCTTCCGTTGTCGAACGTTGCAAATGTTCTAAAGAGGGCTTTTAGGCCGCGTGTAACGCTGGGCACCGCTTACCGCAGCGTTATAATAACAAAAAAAATAAACAATCCCCCTCCCAGGCCGTAGCGCTGGCACCTGCGGTGACTTAATTCGCTTGAGTTCGTCGCGTCACAGACGTGGGAATAAAAGCAGTGAAAAACTCCTCTTCTTCGAGCGCTACGTCAGTGCAAGGCGGCGTCAGCCAGCAGCTCTATAAGTTACACACTAATCAGGTATAATCTTGGCGGTGCACTTAATAAGCACATCTGAGCGACAAGGCCCGAGACCCACAATATTTGAAGTGCATGCGGCCAGAGGTGAACACTAGTGAGCATGCAAGGGTCAGCGAACGTTAGCATTATTCAATGTCAAAGCTTCAGGCATGAAACAAGTATATTTTTGTCGTGCACTGTCGAGCGCTGGGATATTGAATCACCAGCGCTCGAAATCTCTCCACAGTGAGGGAAGCTAATGGTATGTTTCGCTTTCTCTATAGACATTCCACCGCAGCTTACCTACAGCGCTTGCTGAGCCATTACCAAAACAAAAAAATAAAAATAAAAGTGATGCCTTGTTTCTGTTCGAAAAAGATTTAGTGAGAGAAATGCCTGACAACGCGCAGACTCACAAGGTGCACAAGCCTGGAACTTTAGGGACTACTGACTAAATGCTGAAGAATGAAGACTAGGGATTAAGGAGTTAGGGATTAGGGAAACCTTTCCTTTACATTCAAGTTCGCAGGCGCCTTCACCTGTGCCCCTTGAACGTCGCCATTTTCGTCGCTTTCTCTCAGCCACCAAATCCGACATCATGCCACTGCCAGACATTCGCAGATCTTGCGTTCTGCGCATGCGCAACGGTGTAGTGTAGCAATTCCCGGTTTCTCCTTCCGGCTCGTGAGGAAACTCTTTAAAAGGCAAATTTTTATATAAAACATTTCAGAATAAAACCTAATAGGTAACGCACATCCGCAGAGGATTAACCGGTTTGCGCTCAAATAATTCTAGGGGCAGAAAAAAAAGGCGGTTGAAAAATACATTCCGAGAGATTGATTTAAACGGCCATTGCGGCCCAAAAGTACCTCAGAATGTCCACAAATGAGTACTTATTCACAGGTGTAAATGATAAATAATTTTCGTGCTGTGAACGCTCGGTCAAAATAAAAAGAAGAAAAATGTATGAATAAAAAACCAGATTCGAAGCACTGTCCTACGCGCTCGAAAACGCAGTAATCTATTACGCCACATGAACAACGGGACTGGCCGTTTTTAAATGTTGTCTTACCCGTTCTCAAAAGTATTGTCACATATTCGCGCATGCGCAGAACGCCAGATCGCGCGCCGGCGATTGTCAGGTCGTGGCGCTCACCGCCTCCCATCGTCGTCGCTGAGCGCAGAACCATGCAGCTCGCAACCTGCTGATTCCACGACATGTTAAAGAGAGCATGGACACGTTGCACGGATTTGACGACAGGCTTTTTTAACCACTTACATGATGTTGTTGTTGCAAATCAATGATGTCTTCGTTGTGCCGATCCACGTCTTCCGATTGGACAAACCTGTATATATATACTATTGGTCACAAAAGTCTCCAGGGCGCGTTAGCAGCAAATGAAGCCGGTTGTCCAGCTATTAGCCTTGCGGCATGCTTTAATAAAGGCGTTGACCCTCTCACTCTCTTGGGAACAAACTTGTGGATGTGACAGCCTGGCTCAGATACTCTAATGTGTGTAGTGAACTGACGACACCGTTGAAAATCATGGCGGTCATACGCTTACATTTCGTTTCTTGTGTCCTGATTTTCAGTAGCATTATACATGCTGTCCCTCCGATAACTCGCGGTAAATTTTGAGCGCACGCTTATGTTAGTTTGTTAGGCGCCGGGTTTAGGTATCGATGCGAGGCAGGTTCGCATGCTGTTCGGTTTTCGCTTCAGTATTCATCGGCGCGAACTTCACAAGCTCGTTGCATACGGCGTCAAGGGACGACGCATTACGAGACTGTTTCGCTGTTTGGAAAGCGTGCGGTCAGAAAATCGCGCTCTTAGCGGGATAATAAGACTCATTTCCACATTTCGGCAGCAGGTAGTCTAAATGGCAGTGGCCGAGGAGGTTCAGAAAAGAATGTCTTAACGCCTGCTGACCAACATCTGATTCGACGGCTGTTGGGACCTGCATGTGGTACGTTCGGCGACGACAGCTTGGAGGACAACCTTCACTCTCCATGTCTTTATAATCGTATATATATGCGAAACTGCTTTGCGGATTGTCATCAAATGCACACACACATATATATATATATATATATATATATATATATATATATATATATATAACACAAAAAGATAAACGTACTTGGTTGCTAGAGGTAAAATGCGAAATTGAGAAACGCTTCATTTAGGTAAACATTTATTGTGACTCGACGTTTCGGACAGAGCTTGTCCTTTTTGGACAGGCTCTGTCCGATATATATATATATATATATATATATATATATATATATATATATATATATATATATATATATATATATATATATATATATATATATATATACAGGCGTTAACAAGCTTTTGCGCGCTTGCCCGTTGCGATGGTTCCGCTGCGGCATATGAACAAGCTCGCGGGGTGATTTCACTGCCCCTGGGGCCGCATTTTTGGCGCGCGCAAAATACAACAATGCCCGCGTGGTAAGATATCACGGTGCGCATTACTTATACCCTGCGGACGTAGTATAGTTACGATATCACACCCCAACGGTGTATAGTTTCGGTATCAAAATATTGGTTTATATAGCCACAAGACGTGTCTTCCAAACTACAATGATACCCCTCGCGATAGCACGTCCGCGCACTACAGCTGCTTTGTAGACAATGGGACGGAGGAAAAAAAGCCTGAGTGCCTCACTTCAGAGAAGACAAATGATGCATTTTCCGCAGGTCGCTAAGATGCCGCCGCACGTCTGCATGCAAGGTGCATGCGCACCGAAGGAGCGCACTGACAAAGTCGAGTTGAGAGCGGCTCTGTTGAACAAGCAGGAACATTTGACGCGTCCTGTCTTCTCGCTGTTTTCTTTCGCCTTAATATACATGCATAAACGCGGGACAACACATCAGTATTAGTGCATCAGTGAGGAGTGCATGCTTGTTGGTATTTGCAAGGAAAGGCTGCGAAATAAAACCTTTTTGAATTACTGTACTACAATTATATACTTCACCCCTCCTGTCATTCCGTTTTGTTCGCAGGGAACAATTTAATTGCTCTTAAAAGCATTGCTAAATGCAAAGTCAAAGTGTGTCACTTTGGGTCGCTGACAGATAAGCTACCAATTTTGAAGATAATTTTTGTTTATATATATCGTTAGACGTTGGATCTTTTAACGGACCCAGGTACTCTTTAGTTCGTAACGTAATGATCGCGTAGCAGAAGTATAGATAAATGAAATGAAACGCAATCACAACCCCTAAAGAAATATACGTACCCCTTTTATTGTAAACTCTCAAGAAATGAAATAAAATAAACAAACCCCGCCTGTTGTCATCCGGCACAAAAGTATCGGCGCAGAAAAAAACTGTTAACGTCAAATTAATCGCGAACAAGACCATTAATATACTGTAGCGCAGCAAAAGACGAGGACACAAGAGACGAGAACGAACAGCACGAGCGTTCTCGTCTCTTGTGTCCTCGTCTTTTGCTGCGCTACAGTATATTGAAACTATGTACCAACAAGCCCAAAAAGCCACGCTACTGAAGACCATTAAAGCAGGAGCAATACGAGATCTCAGTTCAGGCAGACTGAATACCAGCACAGGTGATTTTCGCTATGAAGGCGCAAATATCGCGCTTTGGAACTGTTAATTGATCTATTCCCCGCCAAGAAGCGTCTCATATTTTTGTGCTTTTGCGTCCGCGCGTTCCAGTTCCTGATTGGCCAGCATTATACGGTCGAGGTGAGTGCGTGTACGGGCCGTTGTTATGGGATGGAGCAAACACCTTCACCTGTTTTCTCCGTCATGGTATCCGTGGACTGAGCTTGCTCAGGGGTCGTGCAACGAACACTTCCTGCGCCTATTGTGAGCTGAATGACGTACTTATGGAGAACATGCCGCAGTTTTTTGTTTTGCTTGTTCACAGTAAAATGCGCCGATTTGGCGGCGCGTGCTCGGTTATAAGCGAAGTATATTAAGCAAACTTTTTTATCCAAAGTGAACGGTCGATGCATGTCGCTAAGTTTATCAAACGACATAAAACGAATGATTCAATCTAGAGTAATGTGCACGCAGGTCTATAGAAGTATGCCCTGTCGCTTCTGTGTTCTATAATCTCGCTGAAAGGCGACTGAAAGAAGATCCCTTTGTTATAGAACATTCGCCACATGATACGCAGCACTAAGGAGTGAAAATGAAGTGATATCTTTCTCTGTGTTATTGTCAGTAGCTGAAACGTAAGTTAAACTCCGGGAATAGGCTTGATGAAAGGTACTTTTTGTCATTTAGCTCACTATAAAGTGTGAATCGATTATACGTGCATGCTAAGTGGTGCACACTTGTTACTGCAGTATTCAGTTCGGGAAGAAGTGGGAAGCTTGACGCGCGCATGAATTAAACCCTCACATGAAGAACTTGGGCAGCAAGAGGACAAGGACCGCAAGTTTTTTTTCTTTTCCACGTACAGCCTTCCACAGCGCTTCCTTCTTCTTTCGCTCCTGCCTCACTTTTGCCCTGAAAACGCGGAAAGGATTGACCGTCATATGCTTTATATACAGCAAAATCTTAGCTGTGAGGATGAGGAAGTGAGACTGTTGGCAGCGTGAAAATTGGATTTAAGATAAGAAACACAACGCTCTCGCTAGTCGGTGGATACCTCAACCACTCCGTCGGGTAAGGTATGGAAAAATAGGTGCAATAAGAAAGGATGCAAGAGGCAGTTCAATAATAAAGAGAGGAAGAGGCTCCGTCGTGGAGGGGTCCGGTAAATTTTGACTTCCGGGGGATCGTTATCGTGCACTGAGTGATATCGCACGGTACACAGGCCTCTCGCATTTCGTGATCATTAAAAAAAAATGCAACCGACCCGTGTACTGTGCGATGTCAGCGCACGTTAAAGAACACCAGTGATGCTGTCCTCGTCGTTGTGTACATAGAGGAAGTGCATTTTGTTGCGAAGGGGGTCATGCTTATGAAAATAAAATAAGGGCGGTTAAGGGCGGGATCTTCCATACACGTTCGTCATTCATCTCAGAGTCATCACACGCTATAGGAATAATGACGCGGTGGAGCAGGCAAAAAAAAAGTAGAACAAGCAGCTATAGTGTGCACGCGGAAGCCAGTGTTTACGAGCGCGAAATGCATCCATGGACCTACGCATGCGTCCTTTGAAGTAAGAAGGATGCCACGTGCGCCATATTGCTAGCGTTGCTATGTTGCGGGACCCGCTCGCGTCTAAAGACAACCTTCATGCGATGGCGCGTCAGCCGCCCAAGGAAAATGCAACTGCTCGGCGTCACGTACGAGGGACGGGGGTGCACGAGAGCAATATGTAATGCAGCGCGCGGACGCCGCAGCCGGAGCGGTGGTTCTTCCTCCGGCCCTCAAAAGCTCATTAGCGCAATCTTTGCGCACGCAATCGTCGTCCCTCAGAGAGAGAGACGCAGCCTCCCTTTCGGCGGTGCGGGAAGCTCCCCTCGTCTTCCGATGGCGCGCGGGCGGTGGGGGTCGCCGGGCTGACGCGGCGCACCCGAGCCCATAATGGCAGGCGCACAAAACGGAAAATCGACCGACCGCGCGCGCCCCGCTGCAGAAGAGAAGGAAGACCCTCGCCAGAGCGGCGATCGACCCGTCAGCCCTCCCCACCACCGGCGTCGCCAGCCTCTCCCACCGGGAGGGCGAACCGCCGGCCGAGCGACAGGAGAGGAGGCAGAAAGCGCGAGGGCGGCGCACTCCCAAATTAATAGCCGCGGGCCGCGCGCACGGGGTGGAGGTGGGGAAGGAAAGACATTTATACCGTAATGGAGAGACGCTGCCGGGGCACCCCGACGTAGCCATGGAGACCGCGCCAGCAGCCCGCACGAACGCTCAAAACCCGAGTCTCACCAGTTCCGCCGCTCCGATCCGCCAAGCTGCCCTGGCCGCCGGAGGAGTTTTTGCGAGAGCGTTCGTGGAAGGACAGAAAAAAAAAAAAGAGAGAGAAAAAAAAAAGAAAGCGCGCTCGCTGTCGGTGGCTGCGAGCGTGCCTCGGCTCTCGCTTCGGCGGTGGCGGCGGCGAGGCCTTGCGGGGCTGCGCCGCCGGTTCTCCTCCAGCTTGGCCCAGCGCAGCTAGCCTGCCTCCGCGGCTGCTGCACGTGTCGGGAATGCAGATCGCCGCCCAGAGATAAGAGGAGCTCGGCTGCTGCGGAGTGGGGAGAAAAAGCTCCGCGCCGCGGGAGAGGAGAGGAGGGGAAATTCTCCTTTCCCTCCACTTGCGTGGCCTTTGTAGACGAGCTGCCGCTGCCGCCGCTGGTACTAGTACGGGTGTGCGTACGTCCAAGCGCGCCGCCGTATCTTCGAATTGGGACACCACTCCAACAACGGAGTGGGGCAAGGGGCGCAGCCAAGGGTGGCCTGCCTGAGCGTCGGCGCCGAGCGCGCGCTCTCTGTGTTTGAGGCTGTACTCGTAGCGCAGAGTGTTTGCACTGAGGAAGAACGACTGCTAGGCTGAGAACAAGGAAGAAAAAATAGGAAGGAAAGGAGGAAGCGACGTTAGCGGGCTCCTCTCGCTGTGTTTAATCATTTTGGGCTCCCACGAAGGCGAAAGCGAGCTCGTTGCATGGGCATTCCAGGGCGGATCCAAGTCCGGTTATTTAATCACTTCGGCGCACGCTAACGAAGAAGGGGTGTACGTATCGCATAGCGCGAGCGGCGTACCGTGTAATTTGTTGTCACCTAAAGAAGGAACGCTGGATAGGAGCTATGCGATCGATAGCGAGCTCAGGAACTTCACTGCGGGTCGGAGCGCTCGCGCGCTGTGGGAACAGGCGTGCGAGTTTTTGCACCAGAGGCACAAGCTTTAAAGCCACGCCTTAAAGTCGAGCCGTCGAGCGCTGATATTGCAGACTGATGTAAACAGTGGAAGAACTTTGTGCGTTAGGGTTCTCAATTCTGAACAGAATGTGCATATCGGTGCATGAATTCGGCATTGCAATAAAGAATCAAGGAATGTACAAATGAGTACAACATATAATGAGTACAAAAATAATTAAAAAATCCTAAACAGGTCCATTCATATATCTGTTTCCTAAACCGCAATGAATGCTTGTTTACAGGTATACCATGCACGAAAAGTTCACTGCCTTTGAGCGCATTTGATCGCATATTCTCACATCTGCCCGGAAGAGGCAATGCAGCCTGCTTTGTTAGCCTGTCATTACACGCTCGGAACGCTTCTTGAAGGCAACGCCATTACGTGCTCTCAATCCCCCCCCCCCCCCTTTCCCTTAAAAAAAACAAAGAAAATTAAATCCGTCATTGGGGATGAACAGCGACAAGAATCTGATATTTGCATACATATGTTTCCAACAAAATGCTAAGCACGCGCCAGCGATGGTCGGCCGCTTGCTCTCGCACTGAGCGGGCCGCGAATATCGTACAGCACACAGTGGCCATTTTACGCGGATGCTCTGCGCCATATACATACCATGGCCCTTTCCTGTAGCCTTGCGCAAACCGCCTCATCGCTATGCTCGACAGCTATTCCACACAAGAGCTTCGGCCGCATCTGTTCTCAATAATATACCAAAAATTCCCTGCTGCATTACATGGGCCGCACTAAAAGTGTTTCGCGTACAAAGCGGGCATGCTATAGCTTTTATACTCACAGCGGAATAGTTTTGAGTGCGAGCTTAAATGCAGAATGTTTGGGATAGGTATTCAAGTGGGATGACCATCATCATAATCATCGTCATCAGCCTGTCTGCGCCCACTGCAGGGCAAAGGCCTCTCCCATGTCTCTCCAATTAACCCTGTCCTTTGCCAGTTGCGGCCAGCGTATTCGCGCAAACTTCTTAATCTCGTCCGCCCACCTAACTTTCTGCGGCCCCCTGCTACGCTTGTCTTGTCTTACAGTACACTCCGTTACCCTTAAGGACCAGCGATTATCCTGCCTTCGCATTACATGCCCTGCCCAAGCACATTTCTTGACCAGATATTGTCAAGTGATGACCCTCTGCTTCTTAGAGAGCGCTTATATGCGATCAAAGTTTGCAAGAATACTATGCGACAGTGTGCTTGACGTTAAAGCCTTCTGGACACCTTTGACCAAAGCCTTGTTTTCATTGTTATGAGCGCCAAAACACGGAGGGGTATAGGAAAAACAAACGCGCACGAGCGCTGACATTAAACGGCGAAATTATTCACGGACCGCCAAAATAGATCCTGCCTCCGCCCACAGCACTGTCACTCCGAACAGAAACAAAACAAAAGAAAGGAGCTTTGAAGGGCGCCATCAAAAAATGCCACCTCACCTTCTATTACATTTATCCACTCGATATCTTTGTGACTGCTTATAAAAAGACACTTATGATTCATGAAGAGACGGGGTTGTAGCCACAGCCACAGCATTACTGGTTAATTAAAGCACCTAGAGCGCATTTCTAAAGAATAAGAGCCTTGGCAAAAGTGACACAAGGGCAAATTACGCGCCCTTATCCTCACAAAGTTCGGATCGTTGACACACGTTAACTTCGCGCGTTAAGCGTCAAGTTCTTAACGGGGCTCGGCTTCATCGTGGTTACTAAGTTTACGAGGAGTGCCGGAGACTGGCTGTGTAATTTTACGCCAGTGATGCGCTATAGGTGACTTCTTGTATATGCAAAATATTCTAAAGGTCCTGCCGCAACCTTCGGTGTTCGTGCATAAGCGGTAGAACTTCTTAACGGTCTAAAGAGGTCAAGTTTTGGATTGTCTACAGAAAAGTACAGAAAAGAAACGGCGTTCAAGGGATGCAAAATGTAATTATTAATAATTATAACAAAATGTGGGCTTTAACCATCCCTAGGCGACGCGGTATGCCGTGGTGGAGGGCGACGGATTAATTTCGGACCCCTGCGCGTCTTTAACTCGTTGACGTAACAATGCAGCACACGGTCGTTTTTGTGTTTCGCCTCCAGCGAAATGCGGCCGCCGCGATCGGAATTCGATCGCGAGGCATTGGGATAAGTGGACGGACTTTAAACCTACTGACAGGAATCTGATTTATGGCTGCGTACAGTACAATAAGTTGTACAAAACGAAATTAGCACGTTCACCTTTCGTTTGGTTGCAAAACACAAAACTAGGGGACTACACCGGTGCGCTAACTACATGCACCAAATCCTGAACGCAATTTCTGCCATGGCAGCTTCACAAGCTGATGCGACAATTTGAACTCAGCGTACTATAGTCACGAATTTTGAAGGGAGGCATAGCGCGACAAAACAAGCACAAGAGAGGGACGCCGGAACAGAAAATATGTGCCCCAGGAAAGCACGTCCTTCCTGTGTCCCTTTCTGGTCCTTGTTTTGTCGCGGTATGCCTCCCTCCAAAATCACGCCTTATACCAACTAGCCCAAGTTGCTATAACTGTACAATCTCACCCATCGGGGTTTCTACAGCGCGGTGTTATACACATCAAAACTCACGAGAAACAAAACTTGTGAAGAAAGAAAAAAACTAGACTACAAATCACTCGCCACGAATCGCACGTTGCGTTGACAACAACAACAACAACAGCGCACGAAATGAAGTGAACCTGTCTGTATAAAATCCTGAACGCAAAAAAAATCATGTATTAAATCGTGCCGCCCTTCACCCGTAGTGGTCATGGCGCTCGGCTGCGGAGGATGAGGTTGCGGGTTCGAATGCCTGCCACGAGGTTCGAACTTCGATAGAGGCGAAATGCACAAACGCTCGAGCGCTAGATGTCAACACACATTATAAACATTCCTTTCTGGGTGCCGCTACGTTACCGTTTCAGATTTCGAAGGGCGGAAAAATGCTTTCCTCGATTTTACGAATTTCGCGATTTAACGAAATAATTTGTGGCTGCTCTTCACTTCGTTAAATCAGGTTTCGACTGTATATTGCCGGTTGGCGCTCCAGCTGAAAGACGTTGACGATGGTGGCGCTCGGACTGAAGGACGTTGAAGTTCACCGGCTCCCTTCCTGAAGGACGCGCTGCGAAGCTGTCGGGTCTGTCTCCTGTCGCCAAGACCGCGACAATACGCAGTTACTAAAAGGGTGGTTAGTAAATGCGCCAAAATAAAATTTCAAAGCAGCCAGAAAGTAGCCAGCTAGGAGCCTGAAATTTTCATCGCCAGACGGTGTCGTAAAGTGTAGCCAATTCGACACAAAGCAGCCACAAAAGGTAACCAACCCTCTGGACCTCAGATTTGTCCTCTCTATTGAATAGTTTACTGCTATTTACTGTCAAAAAACGCACCGCATGGCACTATCAGCAACTCGGCGCGAGCGCGCAGGACAAAATTAAAAGCAAAACTTCGTAACCCATCGGAACGTTAGTGCATTTCAATCAATACATGCGCGACAATATATCCGCGACAGCTAGACTTGAGTGGCACAGTTACTGCGCCTTTCACTTCCTCGTGAAGTGAAAGTATTCAAAGTGCATTTAGAATTCACAGCTTCAGTTGTTAACGGAAAGGTGCGTCGAGAAGATCGGACGTACCCCATCGACTATTCGGCGTATACGCAAGATGAGCATGACAGCTAAAGTCATATGTATACAGCCCGGGAGCCGTGCGCAACTGCAGGTGGCGAGGTAGACTTTAAACTCGCGGGCAAATTTCCCCAAACGTGAAAGCTCAAGTGAGAGATGCAGATCGCGTGTTATCTATAATGCCCCGACGGGATTCTTTTTCTCCGCTAAGGGCTGCGTTCAAAACTAATTCGTGCCGCGCCTTTCGGAGAGCGACATAACCATCCAAAGAGATGGATCGACAAAATTTGGTGTTTTCACAAGAAGCACTAGAAATTCGCCGCGAACACGAGGGTGGATGGAAGCGATTGCCTGCGGCGTCAAGGCGCGGAAGTGCGCGGTATGAACCGATGGAGTAAAACGACTGAACACAGTCGAGCTTGAGATCGGGAGAGTCTTTAAATGTCACATGGCGTCATTATTCTTAAGTGTACATATAGGTGCTCGTGAAGCCGCGGTGAAGCAGACGCTGAAAATTGATCAAACGTAAGAGCGATCGTAGGTCAGATTTTCGCCCTTTCCACTCAGAACGCATCGGCCACCACAGCAGCAAAGCTCGAAAATAATAGGTTATAGAATCGGAAAAGTGCGGTGTAGAACCTATATGTTGGCCTTTTCCCCAGCTCTGATGGCAAAAAAAGCTGGTAGGCTTTTAGCGTAGCTGGCGTAGCTAAGACTCAAGTTAAGCTCTGATCGAGGTTAAGCTGATTTGATTTGTTCGCGCCGCAGATGGCAGTTCATGAAGATGTGCAGTGCACAGCGCGAGAGTGTGTTGCAGTCGGCTGTGGCGATAGCATGACGCCTTTTTTTTTTTTTCTTTCTTTCATAGTGATCTCGTGCAATGGCCAGCGAAGCCGACCTGTTCCAAGCCCAGTCGCTCCAAGTGTTCCAAGCCCAGGGTTCCAAGCCCAGTCGCGGCAATATTTATTTTATTCCTGCATGGGCTGTTGCTATGCTAAGTTTTGCTAAGGCACCCCTCAAGGTCAAGCTTCACACAAAATCTGTGAGACAGATCTGTAAAGTACTTTCGCACTAAAAACTTAGCGATTGATGGTCTCCTGCGTGCAGATCAAATCTGTGCGGCCCATGAAGGCATAACCTTATATGAGGAAGGCTCCGGAAGAATTTTGCTCAACTGAGGTTCTTTAACGTGCACCAAGATACGTATTAGTAAACCGATGTTTTTGCGTTTCAATGCCAACGGAATGAAAGCAAAATGGAAATGCAAACAACGTAAATGCAGAAAATGGAAATGGAGACGATTCGGCAACGGTGTCGTCATGTGGCTTTATGATAACATAAAAGAGGTGTATAATGAGGCGTATCCTTAATTTTATTCCGCAAGTTAGGTGGTGGGAATAAAATAGCAGACTTTTTCGATTTTTCCCCGTATACTGTCGAATTAAGTACTGTAAAACATGAAGTTGAAAGGGCGACTCCAGGACTCTGATTTTAGTTTACAGGCTTCCTTGCAGCGAGGTGCGCAAATTAATTTACAATGCGGCCGCGCGACTTGCCTGAAACACCGTCCGATGTGCGCCGTCGTCGAACGTAAATGGAACGCGGCAGCAAATTGTTTAAACGAGCGATGACTTCGTGTGTCCGATGAATAGCGTGCAACTATCTAGCATCCGATCAAACATATTATAGGCTGTTGTAAAGCTAAACGCGCACCGCAAAATGGTTCTCTCGCTTAAACCGCTCGCTTATTCTCGCTGGAATTTGACGCAGAGATGGCATTCGGCAGTCTTGCCTTTTCAGTACCAAGTTTTGATGATGTACTTCCTGATGTGATCAAAATTAATTATAATCATCATCAGCGCTGCCGACTGATAACAACAGCTTTCGCATAGTGCACGTTTAGCGTTGCAACAGTTAGCAAACATCATCTTCCCATTTTCGCGCTCTAAATTCTGAACTGTCTAGCTCGATATCCGTTTGTCCGCGACGGTGTGCTGTCAGCAATAATTTATAGGTGATGCATAATTGCACCGCTTACTGCAGCGCCTCCTGCTGCGGTAGCCAACGGGAAGCTTGGCCGTCTCTGACTAAATAACGCGAGTAGTTATAGTTCATTTGCTGCACGCGTCACTTGAGATCTGGCTCAAGGCTCAACCGGTCTTGTGCGCGAGCGAGAGCAAAACGAAAAGAGTGAGAAGTAAGGAATCACGGTTACAGACCGGCCTCGACCACGGCAGCCGTAATAAAGCGGAACTGTAGAGAAACTGAAGGAGGTCTCGTGTCTGCAGGTCAGGAACTAATAACTCATGGATGAACGACGCGGGAATGGATTGCCTGTCATGTTGTTCGATTTCTTTTTTCTTTTTATTTTTTTTTTCGGTCACGTGCGCATTCCTGCATATAATGCAGCGTTTCCGACCGAGAAAGTCGTACAAACTCTCATCGAATTTGTCAATTTCCGGATGCGTATATATATGCTGCGCATGTATTGCACTCTGTCTCGAATGCTGGAAAAGACAGGCTAACTTAATTCATTGTGCATATAATACATATGCACGAAGAAGATATAGTGCCTTCAATACCGCCGGGCGCAAAAGGATGTGGTGTTCCACAAAAGGTCTGACTTTTGCAGTACTGTCTGCATCCGGTTTAGACGTTTTTTTTTTTTCAAAAGAAATCAAAAGAATTGTGAAAATTAATGAAAAAAAGAGAGGGAACAAAATTTATTGAAATTGTAGACTATCGGCGACTTCATTAAAAAGATATATTGCTCATCAAGCGGTTAAAATCAACGTTCTTAACCAAGATCAAAGAGTCTGTTCAGACTGCGCTTATCTATAGCGATATACCTAAGTGCTGAGAAAAAGTTGCGTTACGAAAGCAGCTTCTCCGCGACAAGCAATAAAAAACGTGAGCGACCCTAGCGTTGTTACCAGCTCGCTATATATGTTTATTTTTATATATGCACCCTTTTCGTACAGTCGAGGTATACACATAAAACCGTTATACACACGACCCGGTCAATTTTACTGCATATTAATTGACAGCAAGCGGACGACGTCGATAAGCTTGCCCCCTATATATGCTTCTACATGTGGAAGATCTGGCAGTATGTAGGCTTATACACTTTGCTGTCATGAAGAATCCGATCGCGTCAAAAGAATGAATGTGTAGTGGCGTCGCAAAAATCTGCTCAGTGAAGATAATCAAAAACTCTGCTCTCGGCTGCGTGACTTGAACTGACTTGGAGTGAAAAAAAAAATAAAAGTTTAACAAAAGTCATCGTGGCATCTGTGGCCTGGCATGTGCCTCTACCATATATATAGTCGCACAAGCTTGGGATGCTGGTCTTGTCGTTGCTGAATACCACAAAACATCGGTCGTGCTCGGCTCGTAATCCCTAGACGCTCGCCGAGATGTGCAAAGCTACCGACAGCACCATCTATCTACCTTTAGTATTCTTCAACTGTGCGGGGCATACTGTAAAAGGCAATACGCATGAAGCTTAGGCGTCCTTCCAAAACATATCCTTCGCATTTGAGCCAATAAATGCGTCCCCGCAACATGAGCTCCAAAGCCGCAGGCGAAGCCTTCAGGAGACGCGAGCACTGATCACTTGTGTTTTCATCATTTCCTTACCGTCGTTTATCGGCGCAGCTACTTCGAACGGTCAGTTACACTTCGTATGACAGGGGGAGCTTTTAAGGCTGGGGCCAATTACTCCGTCCGCGCCCTTTGGCTAATGGCGGTAAAGAACGGTATCAGGAGACTGCCGCGAGAACCGGATATTCGTGAAATCCGGTAGCCCGCGCTCCGCGACGGCGCGCGTATATAATGGCCGCTAAACGCGATCCACACGCACGCGCGCGTGAGCGCGCTTAGAAAGAGCTTGTTACGTAATTTATGGGGTGAAAATTGCCGCCACGATTCATCACTCGATGATGCATGGCGCGGTCTCGTAATTAGCACATCTCCGCGCGCCGCCAGATGCGGCGAGAGATGCGCCATACGGAAGTGCATCAACTTACACGCCTGAGATTCTAGGCGTGGTCAAGTGTCCGGTGACAGAATAAACGCTGCGCTCGTTATTGCGCCGCTGCACGCGCCCCATTTCTAATTCCCGCGAATGCCTTGGATGTCTTCGTTCCTGCTTCGGACAAACAAGAACACAACGCGCAATCGCCGGCAATACTTACGAACGTGCTTCAATACGTACGCTACACCGTTAGTCGCTTGAGCGGTAATACAGCCGCGCCTTGCGCTTTTGCAAATGCGCTTCTACACTTAATTGTCACTCTGCGGCGGCGGATTACGGTGTTGTAAAGCGCCTCATTAGGACGCGTTCAGCACTCTACCCATAAAGGAATAAGAAGGGAGTAAGTTGCCCCCAAGCAAACTCCCTTTTATAAAAGGTGCTGCGCTAGAGGACAGTTTACTGCCTATTTACACCCATATAGGCCAGGCCGAAGGCTGACGTTTTTTTCGGAACCTTAACCGCATGTGTGAACTCAACCGTATACCTTTTTCTAAAGCGGCACATAATACAACGTTCTGTTAACGGCTACTGCCATGCTGCTCAACATGCTAGCTGTTGTGGTCACCCAGCCTGATATTACAAGCACGTGATGGCAGCATACATATAATTGGCTAGCCTGCTGAACCCCGCTCGTCAAGCGCTCGTGCACTGTTATTTTTTAAACCAGTTTAATGGTCTGAATAAGGCAGCGCAACTTCATTGATTGGAATTCACTTAATTCTAACGTCCGGCCTTTTCGTAAACATCGTATGCATTCTTTCGTCTTAGTCACCATCTCCGCAAATTATGAACGCATTTCCGGCCCCATCAAAGCTCGAATAATCGATAGTCTAGTGTATATTCAAGGCAAATTAGCTTCTTAACTTAATTCGTCGACGATCTTATGTTGCCACACCTAATAACCCTTTCGCTATCTTTCTGTCTCCGAGAAGATAAGGATGACAAATGATGCTAGCTCTATAGGCGAATTCAGCGGGTGCATTTTACCACCCTGTGTGAAATCGCCGACTTCTATACGTGTACATCTCATTAAATATTTATTTTTGTTTATCATACAACGACAGCGTTGCACTTAGTGGGCATGCATACGCGCTTTTGCCCATTTGACTGTACCGCTCGTTATACACGGCGCTGACTGCCTATAGGACTGGGCGCTCGAATGACATTTGTTGTTGTTGTTGTTGAAGCGTATAACGGACAGGCACAGGCCTGTGTTATTGGTGTGTGTTCTCTCCCCTTTTGTCCGTCGTCCTGCTTTTGCGCTACTCTTATGTTATGGATCAATACCGACTTGCCCAAATTTCCATCCTGGTGAAGGCACAGTTAACACTGGTACGAAAGTTTAGGCTTTGCGAATTCGCATAAACCCTCGCCGCAACCGCACTCGAACATTCGTCAGAATAAGATTCATTTGAACAAATTCCAACTTGACGCACGCAGGCTTATTTTTGCGATAACCTTAATTGATAATGGAGTAAATACACATTCGCATACTTAGCTTTGCGACGCTTAAAAGTGCACCGACCAGTCAAGGAGAGTGCTGCCATATGCGATGAAATCTGTGGCTATGCTGAGAAAATTTGGCTTTATAACACGCGCCTGCTTCTAGCTTTGTCAGGGCATTCGGAAACAATTTTAAACAAAATCAGAACGTAGGCTAAGTTTAGTTCACTCGGAAACGCGCAGAAAGGAGTGAATTTAACTTTAGTTTCGCTTAATAACCCGAACTCGTTCGCAAATTTGCAAAGTTTCGGATTTCTTTTTTTCAAATTGTTTCAGGTTGCTCGGACGCGGCCAGAAGCAGGTACCTGTCATAAAGCCGAGCATTTGCAGCGTAACCACAGCTTCCTTTGCATGTTGTGCGTAAGACAGTCAGAAACAACTCAAGAACGAAGCGGCCGACGTCCCTCTATAGCCGACTTCCATGACGCCGCGGTTAATCCGATTAAGCCGTGATGGAACCTCTTTCATCAGCCTCCCCCTGCGATTTCACGCTACCATTCCAAATGGGATTAACCATGGTGACAACAGTGGCCGGCCGCTCTCGAGCAATAAATGATAAATAACTTGAATGATGCAAACGAAAATGAATAACTTTAAATAGCAAGGGAATCTTGTGAAGGCTGGGATAAGACTGACGTCGACTTGACGTATACAGAAATAGTTCGCTATTTTTACTTTGTCACTGTCAATTCCATAGTCTTCATTTCTTCTCATTTCTTTTATCCAGTCAAGCATTCTTACACGAAATTTAAAGGATGCCAGGCAAAGGCTTCATAATGCACCCAAAATAATTCAGCCTACTCTGGCCTTGGGAAACGAACTGAGTCTGCATTAAGCAAAGCGTTAATCAAGCAAGCCTTTTACTTACGCTACCCTTCCAGTTCTTTTTAGACCTCAGTGCAAATGAATGCAATGAGAACATGTTTACAGTCATGCCTCGTTAATGTCTGTTGTTTCCTGAGAGAATGCGCGTATAATACGGGTCGTCCGTAATAAAAAATCGCGATCAAAAAATATATTCATAATAAACGCTTTGCTATTAAGGTCTTTCTATGCATAGCGGTGCGCAGTGAAGTAGAGGACAGAAAAATATATAAGGAACTCCAAGTTCCTCATCTGGTCACAATTTAATAAAACGTAGTGCAGTTAGAAGCGCTTAAATGTGTGTGAGGTGCGTGATGGTCTCGTGCTGATGTGCCTATAACTAGGGCTCTTCACATTCTGAGAAGTGGTATGCAACTTATCTGGTAGCGTGAAATCGCAGGGGGAGGCTGATGAAAGAGGTTCAACCACGGCTCATCCGGATTAACCGCGGCGTCATGAAAGTCGGTAGACGCCATTGGCTAGAGGGACATCGGCCGCTTCTTTCTTGAGTTGTTTCTGACAGTCTTACGCACACCACGCAAAGGCCATGGAAGCTGTGGTTACGCTGCGAAAATTCGGCTTTATGACAGGCCCCTGCTTCTGGCCGCGTCCAGTAGATTGACAGCTGCTGAACGCGTCTTTCATCGCAGTGGAAGATGCTGAGAGCCTTCTCCAGAGCCATTCACGCTAACTGCAGATGGAAAGGTGCACCGATCAGTCATTAAACTCTTGTAATAAGATATGCTGGACTAGTTGGTTCATAGTGAAGAAGGTCGTAACTGCGTGAAAGGGTTAGGACAACATGCTTGCGTTGTAGAGCATTTTTTCGCCTTTTTGATTGTGAGGGCCGGCCCAGTGATAGCTTGACTTGAGACTTTTTATGATTTGAATTCTCGAAGATTACAAACTTAGCGTTTATCCTGTGTATATTATGTTTGGCAACTCATCAGAACTTCACAGATAGCGCTTGAATATGCGTTGCGCTTCCTTGAGCAATAAAGTTGACAGTCTGCGCTTCTAAGTGTCGTGCGTGTTCCTTCATTTTGTCATAACCCTTTCGCGCAGTTACATCATTCTTAACTTTACCATTGCAGCGCTTGAAATCCGAGAAGAAAAGGACGGTCACTAAGCCATTTGTACTTTCGCACTGCCTTTTACGGGCGTCTCGCACTCAGAACAAAGGGAAGGAAACAAATGGTTGCTCTGATCGCTGTGTATATTTACGAAACAAGAATACATGGGACCTATAATGAGCTTTGCGCATTTTCACCCTATACAATGCCCGAGCAATGAATTGTCCTACTAACGAGGCGAAAATGCGTTAAAAATGTGTAATGCCAAGCAAGAATGTACACAATTTCCGTGGTCCGTATTAACGGATGTCTTTATAACGAGGCACGACTGTAAATGAACCACTCACAAATTGTACGTGGATATAACTGCGGGCAACTGAGATTAAAATTATTGCTTCACTTAGTCCCGATCATAGATAAAGGTAACAGACGAGCTGCCGTTAAAAGAGAAATCCTGCTGGTCGATGAAGAGCTTTTGTCTTGCGACCTAAATTGCGCCCGTTCCGACTGGTCGGACATTCTGTCGGCGATGCATACAAATTCTGAGTTCAAGCGAAATTTATTGTCAGTTTGCTCAATTCTAAGAGCCTTCGGCCTTATGATGAAGATCTGCCCCAAAATAATGCGTTTTCTGGTGCCTATATATAGACGGCTCCAATCTGGGCGCCGCCACATTGCTCGCTGGACTGCTGTGTGCGCTTACGCCATATGCACACAGCAATCGAGGGCGCAATATGGCGGCACCAGGGGGCGCTTCTTGTAGGGGTCTACATAGAACATTATAGGTGTACAATCAACGGCGCCATCCCCTTCTGCAGTACAGGATGAAGCTAGTTTGCAGCGCATCTGCATGCACACAAGCTGCCCCGGAAGCGCGCGTCCGAACTGTCTTTCCCCTCTCCCGTCTCTGGGGAATCCGCCCACGGGGAGATATCGACTGCTGTCGGCGCGTTATCGCGTTCGCTCCCTCGGTAAACATGGCGCTCTGGAGTCGGCCAAGGGCGGAGCCATGCAGCCCCCGCCGAAGCGGGTTGCGTCATATGCACTAGGTGCGGGGCTGCCGCGCCGTCAGCTCCCTCTCGCTGGACCCCTCATATACGCGTCCTGCGGATGTACAGTAATGTGTGTACTTAGTGCATGCACGAGACGCTCACCCATTCCGCCGTGTATTATGACGTTTCGAAAAGAAGCAAAGCTTCTTTTACATATCAGGCAGACCGACTAGATGCCGACGAGGAGTTGTCGAATCCTCTCGCGGTATACGACCAATACTAAGCTTTGGCTGCGGCACTTTCGACAGTACTTGTAATGTTCTATAGTTGTGCCGGGTTCAAGTTGCTACGCATGAGGAATGGCTGAAGAATCCAGGAAGATTTGATTTGCACCCGGATATTCCCTTCCTCCCACACATCCTTCAAGCCACCTCTCGAATAGAGGCGCAAGTGGAGTATGATGTTAGTTTTTATTAATGGGGATAGCATTAAAGACCATGTTGGGGGAAAAATGCGTCGTCGGTCACATAATAGCCAGGACAGGAAGTGACGTCACCAGACCAGACTCGGCAACTTCACGCTTCGGTGTATTTTCATCGCGTCTGTGTCGCCATCTCTTGACACCTTCGGGGAGACATCCCACCATTAGTCAGATGACCCGAAGGTAGGTCTGGTTATGTACAAAAAGACGTGTAGGGGTCCCCAAGCACAACCATGAAAGAATGAGACAAAACTCGATGTGAAGGAATCAATAGCTTCAAATGCTATCGCATTGTCAACACATAATGTAATTATAAGTCCCTGTGAATTTTTTTTTTATTTCACCACAAGCACGCGTATATGACGCTGGGGCGACCGACGGCGAAGCGCGCTTCGCTTCCTGAGTTCGACCTTTGGAAAGAACGCTGAGCCGCCGTTTAACTAGCGGGAAAGCAGAAAAACTGCCTTTTAAAAATTGCCCGTTGCATGCATTCGCGTCAGCGGATTAGCTATGACTACGGACAAGCGCGAGCGACACTGCAAGCGATAACCACGGTGCCCCGGTGACTTGTCTGGTGGCAGTGGTGAAAGGATACATGGCCGCCGACATCCACCGCGGCGGGTAGTTCAGTACAGTTCTTAGCGTTCTGCGTTTATATAGAGTTCCACATTGCGGCGCCACTCACAGATTAGACGATGACTGAGGTAGCCATTCCCAGTAAACTGTTCTTTTTCGCACAACTGTGGACAGAGCGGGCACTCACTATACCTATACAAGGAAAACGACAGCGAGAAGAAAGCAGGATTTCGATACATGCGGGTTCAACAATGGCTCATTTCGTCCTTGCTGAGAGTGTGCTATTACTACAGGTTTTAAATGAAGCTAATAATGTCATGTTTTAACCTCCATCAAGTGAAAAATTGTTAATTTTGCTTTGTCATGTGCTTTATATACACCGTTCGCTTGCATTTGTATATTGTGGTTTGCGTTGTTGTCTTGCCAATAAAAAAAAAATGGCTGAGGCTTAGCTAAGGTTAAGCCTAGTCAGATGCGAAGCATATTGATGGCTAGGTTTGGTAATACATGGCTTTCCTTGGTTGACGTTCATCCCGCTCTTCATCGGTCTCTGTGGCACGCTGAAGCTTTCGCTTCTCGTTCAAATCAGCCCTGCTTCTAGGCGGCATCCCAACACCTGGCCGCCTCGTAAGTGCCCGGAGAGCGAGGCAAGCTCAGCTTTATACCGCTGCTGTAGCGTCACGTGGTCAGCTGCAGCGCCTCTGATGTGGAGCCTCCACCGCCGCGGCCGACCGCGCGAGCCGGCAGCCCATCTCTCCTCTGCTGTGACGTCATGTTGTCACGTGGTCAGCCGCCGCGCCTCTGATGTGGAGCCTCCACCGCCGCGGCCGACCGCGCGAGCCGGCAGCCCATCTCTCCTCTGCTGTGACGTCATGTTGTCACGTGGTGTCACGTGGTCACGCTAAAGGTCAATGGTAGCTCCACCGCCGCGCTCGACGGGCTGTAATGTAGCTCTAGTAATATGCTTCGCATAAAAACCAAATGGTGCGTCTAGAACAGCACTGAGAGTATTTGGCTGATTTGGTGGATGAAACTGGACGTACAGTTTTCAAAATTAATTCATTTGCGATAATGAGATCAGCTTTAAAGAACGTAATCTGTACTTCAGGCTTGTTTCAGAACGCTCGGCCGTGACCGCAAAATGAAAGAAAAGGAACTGCAAGGGGAAAATGCTATCTTGCCACTTATGCACGTCTTCATCTTTTCCGTACACGCTGAGGGAGGGAGGGAAAACTTTATTTACACTAATGGTTTTTCCTGCGGTTTGGGTGCATCTTCAGAGACGTCTTGGTTCTACCCCCAGGAGCCTTCTCTGTCGAAGTCGTCCGCCTCTAATCAGTGGTAGGTCGCCCTCAGTCCAGGGCTCCGCTGGCCACTGCCGCCCGTTGAGCTCGCTGTACCAGACCTTATTGGTCTTCACAGCGGTCGCTGGACAGCAGAGTCTCCCACTGCTCCGCACTCGGGTTTTGTATTTTGGGGAACACGTGTATGTTTTGGCAGGCCCATGTGATGTGGTATAGAGTAGGTTTTTCGTTGCACCAGGGACATTTGTGCGTGTATATCGTAGGGTGCATTTTGTTTAGTATATGTAGGTTTGGGAAAGAGCCTGTTTGTTATTGTCTCCAAGTGACAGCTTCCTCTCTGCTGAGAGATTTGTGCGGTGGGGGATATCGCATTCTTCTGCCTCTATAGTTTTGTAGTATGGACGAGTATTCTCTGGGTGCTGGCGCGAGTTCCGCGGTCTCGTCGGATGCTCGGAAAGTAATGTATCCTCGAGCTATCCTGTCGGCCTCTTGGTTCCCTGCCACCCCCGTGTGCCCGGTACCCACACAATTTTGTGTGGGATCTTGTCGTTTTGTTCTTCCTGGTTATTAATTCTGTCGCTCGCTGCGAGGAGTACACGAAGCGCGTGACGACCTATCCTGCCATTCATGTAATTTCGGCAGGCTGTTTGAGAGTCCGTGAGTATTGTTAGCGACCGCCCGGTTCTAAAGCCCTCCGCCACCGCTAGAGCAACGGCTACTTCCTCGGACTCTGCAGCTGTGCAGCCTCGGAGAGACGCGCTGGTCATACTAAATAGAAGCCCGTGGAATAGAAGAGCACAAAATAAAAATTCCCGGTGGCGTTTCTTTATACTACTTACTAGGGAAGTTGCATCGAGGCACCTATACTATTTACGGTCATCGGCTCCAGGTATACTGTTTACCCTGTACTCGGACGCCACATGCATTATATGCGCGTGATGCAGTGAAAGAGTGTGGACCTGATCAGAAGAAGACAACTGCAAGGTTCGGTGCATTGGTGTTTTTCTTCTTTTTTTTTTTGTACTAATATGCGCGACCGGCCGCCTGCAGGCATGCGCTCGCTTCTTTACCCCTTTCGGGAGTCGGCGGTACGGGAGCCTGATTTTTATTAGCAGCGCATGCATCGTACATTCTTACGCTGGGAAGATGTTGGCAGGTCACCCGTCGCGTGCTAACCTTTCCGCTGTGCAAGCTACAGAGTGGAAAGGTGACCTCAGACTAAGCTGTTCTGACTAGTAAGGGTCTAATGTCCTAAGATGATGCCAGTACCAGCGACGCCGATTGGCTTGTATGTACTGATGCCATTTTGGAATAATTACTTTCGAGAGAAACTTACTTCAGATGCGTCCTTACTTTTCTTGTCTGCTGATTTTGGAGGGGAACACATGAGTTATTCGATCATTCTGTCGTGGACTTCCAGAGAGGACTTGTCTAGAGATGGGCAGACCCCATGCACGACCGGAGAGGTGCGAAGAAGATCCGCGGGGCAGCCGGGAAGTTCGTTTGCTGCCAGTAAATACCCTTGTAAATATTTCTTGTTTATAAGCCGCTTCGGCTTCATTAGCTCCTGATAATCCATAATCCCGAATGTCCGGATAGAAGACGACGACGGGAAGAAGAACTAATCTTTATTGCAACCTTAGTCCAGAGCGTCGCTTGGAAGGCCCATATACCAAAGCTGTTTTCGCATGGACCTTCACGCGTATAGCTATCCGATTGCACTCTTGCCGGAAAGGCTTTCCTCCCACGAGGCGGATGTGGGGTTAAGGGCTTGGGGTGGTACATTGAACCTCAGGGTGCGTGGTGCAAGTTACGGTGCGCCCCTCCACGCAAACAGAAGGAGGATGAGGAAAAAACAACTTTAATCAAAGAGGTCGAAAAGAAAGGGACTCTAGGGCCCCCTGGGAGAGTTCTTAATGTTCAGAAGCCCTCTGCTGGCAGCGATCCTCCAGCGCCCGGTCGATCAGCCTACGATGCATGCTCTCCCTCTCAAGAGGATCGGGTAAGGTTGGGGACAGCGGATACCGATCAAGAGCTCTGCCCCCTGCCTTGGTAGGCTGTGACTCCCGTGCGCAAAGCCCTTTTACTTTCCTATACGTTCGCACTATTCTGTTTAAACTGAACTATTTTTTCTCATTCCTCCTCATATCCCCTCCATCCCGATATCCCAGTGCGGGCAAACTGTTACAATCTTCTGGTTAACCCTTTCCTACTGCGCCTTTCCTTCTGCATCTCCCCCTTTTACCCTTATCTAAGAGGAGAACCTAAAATGCACTAGGTCCAACATGCGTAAAAACACGCCACACAACAGAACATTTCGTACGGCTCAGTATTTTTGACCACCCTTTTCCAATCTTTGCTCCCCTATATGCCTCTCCTACGCACAGTAGCATGTAAGCGAATATTCATGCCGGCTAAAATGTAAGTTTTTTTTATTAAAGAACTCTCTTTTTTATACTGATTATTTATTCAAATTCGGTCGCGCCGCAACCAGCTTTGCGCTCAACTTACAGCTCATACCTGCAATACGGTGCGTAGCATAAGCGGCGTTGGGCCTCTTGCTTTTACCATATGCTTCCACTGTCTTCTTCTTTAGCCAATAACGCAACTACATCTCGATAGGAATGTCTGCAGTAACCGTATACTGCTAGTACGTACTCACGCATGGGACTCAAAACCAACGAAACTAACGTGTGGGGATAATGAAAAGGTTTAAAATTAAAGTGAGTATCGCCGAAGAGGCGGCCCCGGTCAGGACTTTGTGTCCCTTGTGGACGGCTGTCACTGTGCAGTTGACACCGAAGCATGGTAAGCAAAAGCCGAACCCGGGGATATCGAAGGCGGCGCGGCTACCGCAATCGCGATGTTGCGTACTACATTATCTTCAAGTATGAAGTATAAGCAAATCTGAACTCTCGCTTTTCAAACTAGTTTCTCGTTTTTCAAACGATGGCATATAGATGTGTGTGCAAGGGTACACATGCACTCCCATCTCGAAGACATTGGAACGTATCGAATGCATCCACGGCGATCCGTCGAATCGAACAGCATTTCAGCCGAATTCAAACACATTCGGTTCGACGGCATTTAGAACGACCCTGCAGCCAGGCCATATAGAGACCCGTAGCCCAGCGAGATGTGGTGCGTGTGCTCTCATAATGTCAAACAAGATAACGTCGGTTGATAAATCAGCAGCCCACACGCGTGGGGAGATCGGCCTATTGGAGCCGTTGGGCCGCCGAAGAGCCGGCCTTGGCGCGAAGGCAGGCGCAACGCGGCTCCTGAGTAGCATGCAGCAAATGCAGCACGCACAGAGGCGGCATCACGCGAGAGGCGCGAGCCGCACTCCGTGGCTTGCTTGCCGCATGCTGCTGCGGGGCCGCGGCGGACAGTTGCGTCACGCACGCGCATACACCCGCAGAGACGCCGTTCGAGGGCCGAATCACAATGACGCTGCCGATGATGGTGCGGCGGCGGCGGCAGCCTTGCCCCGGGCGACGACCATGGAGAACCGCTGCTGGCGTGCGCCGTTCGTTCGACGCGTATACGTGCAAGGCGCCTCTCGCGACCTCCTGCAACGGACCGTACCGCTTTCTTTCTGTCGTTCTTTCTTAGCTTGTTTTTATTTTCCTCCTTTCTTTTCTTTTTCGTGGTTTGTGTTTTTCTTTCTTTCCCTTTTCCTCCATTTACCTCTTTCGCTCCCCCTTTAAATCTTTTTTTTTTTTCTCGCTATGATCTGCTTGCACATAGTATATGCTGCCTCGACGAGCAATTTGAGGAGCGCAATCGCGATAAGCGCTGGTTACGTGAGGAGAACTCCGCTCTGTCAGAAATACGTGTAAGTGGGAAATCAAGGCTATTGAGTTAAAGTTAAAATTTATAGCCTTGGTGCCGTTGCTAAGAAGCGAAACGAGATATGACTGAGACGAGGTGTTCGGGTACGACGCAATACGCAGAAACGAAGTGTATTTACGCGCACAGCACATATGTGATATAGCTACGCAGAAACTTGCAAATTTAAGGCGCAATCAGCATTCCAAGTGTTTAAAGGGTAGAGGTTCTCGATGGCTTTACAAATCAATAAGAATGTTTCCTAAGTCACAGGCGTATCCACGACTACACAACTCATTGTAAGCTTCTTTATAAATTGGTCAGACTTAATTGTTAAATGATAACTAATTGGTTGAATGATTATTTGTCGTGTCGCTACCAATATGTACCTATAGATAGTCAGCGTTACTTATCCCAGCTGTCTTCTGGTGTCCTACAAGGCAGAGAGCTCTGGCTCCAAATCTGTTACTGCTTTTCATAAACGATATCTTATAAAATGCCGACGCCACTTAGTATGTTGCAGATGAATGCATCATTGATAAGGTAATAGATAGCCCCGAAGACCAATGAGCTCTAAACAATGTATACTTGCGCAGATATCAGCCTGGTGTGAGACGTGACCAAAATAGTCTGTATGACTACAACTAGAAAAAAGAGCCTTTTCTTTTCCACTACGACTTCCACTGCTGAAAATTAAAGACTGTTCATGAATTTAAATATCTTGGTATATTTATTACTCGATACCTAAAATGGGAGGAACCTATCTGATGTGTCGCTAGTCAACCCTCTCCACACTCTACTCCTTGAAAATTGAAACGGACAGCATATGCCGCCTCGATCCCCAGATACAAAACTCCTTGCATATATAGCCCACTAGATCGGCCGGTGCTCGAGTGTGGCATAGCATCTTGGTTGCCATATACAAACAGAAGCATAACTAAATTAGAAAGATTCAGCGCAAAGTAGTCAGATTTATTTACAACAAATACGATCGTTACACTTCCTCTTCCGAGCTCCTAGCTGGCTACGGCAGGTTTACCCACAATTACCAAGCGGGCTAAGTTCTTGCAACTAAAACTTCTTTGCAGGCTATGCCGCAACCCAATGCGAACCGACAGCAGCAAGTATCTATTTCTATTATTGACAAGAACCACTGAGCACAAATACAAGAAACACCTGAAAGAACAATGGTTCCACACTTCGTTTTTCATTTTTTCCATATGCAATTCGTGAATAGAAAGCATTGCCCCAAGACCTTCTTCATATTCCCTACCCACTACCACTTACTTCGCCAACCTTTCTAGGTATGCATTCCAAGCAGAAACTTGAATCATCCTGAACTCGGGCCTATAAAGACTCTCTAGACAGCTGAATGCATTTTTTTCGGTTGTGTCAATTTGCTTTCCGGTTTTCTCACTCTTGTGATCATGCATTTATCTAGCCGAAATCTGTAACCCCAGTTGATCTCTCGGCTGTGCTGGTTGTGTCAATTTGCATCGTCGCTCTTCATTTTCTGGCGAGCATGCATTTTTTTTAGTGGATATCCGTGGCCCTTAATCCTGCCACAGCCTCTTCGAAGAGGCTAGCAGTATTTCTAGATAAACAAAGGAATAAACAAATAAATTACATGAATTTTGTCACATTTCCAGGTTTCACTTTCATTGCGGGACTTCTCACAATTCGATGGCTGTCCTTTTGCGGAGGAAATAAAATGCGCTTACAAGACATCGGCGGTCCACTGCTTTCACATACACAGTAATATTTCGCGGGTACTGGAAATAAGAGGCTGCAGAGGGAGGAATTAATGAATCCATTTATTTAAAAAAAATGGCCAGTGCGTTTTTGGGAAAGAAAATGGTGAAGGGCAAATGCAAACTAGGGGATGTCAGAACAGGTTTCGGTTAACTGGCTGCCCAGACGTCGGGAATGAACGGGTTAGAGTATACAGCAGAGTGTTGACAACTGGTACACGAAAGAAATATGCTATATGCTACGGCAAATATGCTTACCAGCATTGGTTTTCATAATAATCAGCCCGACTACGCCCAGTGCAGGGCAAAGGCCTCTCCCATGTCTCTCCAATTAACCCTGTCCTTTGCCAGCTGCGGCCACCGTATCCCCATAAAACATCTTATTCTCACCCGCCCACCTAACTTTCTGCCCCCTCCTGCTACGCTTGCCCTCTCTTGGAATCCTCTCCGCATGTTACACTGATTGCCTCCCCATTGCGTCATTGAATTTGATTTCGCCGCTGCTGCGTGGGCTTCTGGTGAGTGGGCTGGGTGGGGCCCAGTTATGCTCGTAGGTGAGAGATGCATTTCTACCGGCGCGTGCCTGGTGGTGCGCCCACCGACAGGTGTTTCGGAGGATGCGCATTTCGGGTCCAAAGCTGGGACCTCCATGGACGCTTCACACAGGACACCACATATTGGCCGAAAGAGGACTATACTGCTAACGCAGCAAAAGAAACAAAAAATGTGGTTTCTATGCAAACTTTTCCAACCTGCATGGGCGTCGCCATATTGTGTGCTGGCTGGACCGCTGCGTGCTTGACCGAGTGCTCTCGGGGCGTCGTCTTGTTGCTCGCGGCTGGGTATGCAGTGTGCACCTGGTGTAAACACGGTGGAAATGGTAGCGCCAGACACACAACAGTCCAGCGAGCAATATGGCGAGGCCCAGGTTTAAAGGGGTAGAGACATCAAATTCCAAGGTTGTACAAAAGACTGCCATACGTTTCCTTTGTATGTGAGGACCATAAGAGCGAAGTATTAAATTTAAGGGAGGTCTAGAACATATTTTAATTTCATTTTAAAGTTTGTGAAAATGCTCACTCTTGAAGTCTGAGCCATCGCTAGTGCATCAATGTGACGTAGGAACAGAGAAGAAAACACAAGCAAGTATTTCCTACGTCATTGCACAGTTTTCTGACGTACGGGACCAAGTTTTGCGGTTTCGCGGCCTAGCAACCTTGGTTACGAGTGCTCACGAGTCTTTTTTTTTCTGCACGCTCGCGAGTGCGATGGTGCTTTACGCCCGGCGTTGCCGCAGGCGATGTCGTTGCCGAAAGATCCACTTTTGCAGAGGCATATTGCCTGTGCTGTAATGTAGGAAGCATTCTCTAGTATCATGGATGTTATGTATTTTCTTGAGCGAACGTGAAGTACGCCGAGCATGCCGGCCGGCCGGCCAGCCTGGATCCCGTCCGCCGGCGTCATAAAAAGGAGCTAAAGTGTGTTCTTGACGTAAATAATAAACCCTGGGATAAGAAATGTGAAAAATGTGTCATTTTTGAGGATCGCTGACGAATACTGAGCTGCTGGCAAAGGTAACGACTGTGATACGAGCAAACTTTTTGCCACAACCGCCTCGCAGCTGCCGCTGGCCCGACGCCTGGCGCCCGCTCGCTTCGCTGCTGAAGACGTCGTGGAGATTTACCACACTATTATTTTATTGTGAGATGATGCTGTTGACAGTAAAGCGATGTGTAGAGTAGGCCTTTTATTATAGCGCAGGCGACTTCCGAAGCGCCGGCCGCTGCGACTTCGATGCGGAAGAGGCTATAGGCCTAGCGACGACCACGGCAACCAGGCAGCAGAAGAGCTCGTCGCCCGGAGCGCCCGCGAGCGATGCCGTTGCCGAAGGCTCGAAACATAAGCAGGCATACTTTGTCGCTGCTCGAGCAGTCTTTCTGAGGGACTGCTGTACGGCGGCGAAGTGCGACACCGGTTGCGGGCGGAGCTTGGGTAGAGCGGCGCAGCGATGCTCACCGCTCCGTGTCCCTGCTTGCAGTGGGGCGGCTGTTCGCAAGCGACGATCAGTGCGGCGCGTCGGCCAAGTGGCCATATGGCTTGATGAATGTTGCTGCGCGTGCATTATTTGTCTAAATAATGATTGCACTTCGTGCTCTGAGCTCGCTACTTGTTTTTGGTCGGCGAATGTTTTCGCTCGGCCACCGATATGCCGTCGGCCAACGGGTCTCGTTTTGGTCGGCGGCGTTGTCACACTAGGACGACGCTTGGTCGTTGGGGCGTCGTCGTCGTCGTCGGTGCAGTGTGACTGGCTAGTCGGGGAACGACCAGGTTGGCCGACCCGACCGTCGGCGTCGCTGTCGCGTCGACCTCGAGGTCCCGTCGGCCTAGTGTGAACGCGCTGGTCCCAGGCTGCCCTAGTCGTCGCTAGGCCTAGGTGGTCTCGCTTCCGCAGTTGACGGCGCTTTGGAAGTCGACTGTGCTATAATAAAAGGCCTACTCTTCACATCGCTTTAGTGCGAACTCGTCCCATAATAGAAGATAAGTTCGATTTCCACGACGCCTTCATCAACGGAGCTAGCAGACGAGCAGCGCGCACGAAGAAGCAGCGTCGAGCTGTAGGGATGGGACAACGTCGGCGTGAGGTCGGCGCTGTTGTCGGCAGAGTGTGACACACGGGTCGGCCGACGGCTGCTATCTCGGCGACGCGACGGCGATGCGCTCGTCAGGCGACGACCGGTGCTCGGTCGGCGTCTGCGCAGTGTGACAGACGCGCCGACGGCACAGAAATCGCTGCCGCCGACCATCGCCAGACTGAAATCGGCCGATCGTCGGCGTAGTGTGAACGCGCCTTTACCATTTGACGTTGCCTACACGCTCGGTGTTCGCTGGCACAATCTGAGCTGCGTCGGGCCTGACGCCTGCCTCCTCTTCGCAATCGCTGGCCAGCGGATCAAAAATGAAGTGGTTGTCGGGGTTCGAACCGCGGCGTCTTCTTCCTCGTCTGCGTCATCCCGCGATTCCTCATAATCGGTGTCTTCGCCGAAATAAAACTCTTCTTTCCGACTCGGAGCTGTTCGACTTGCCCTCCGCCCGGCTCTCCGTGTTTACGCGCACCACGTGCGTGTCAAGCAGCCGACATGCCTACACGACGTCACGGCTTTCCGGACCCACGTGACAACGCATTGTCTGGTTTTTGACGTCATGAAAGAGCCTGGCAAAACCTGGCAACTACGAACCGAAACCGAAACTGCTGGGTACAAATAATACGATTATTAATTATATAATGCGAGTTCATGCTTCTAAGATGGTGTTCCATGCTCACTGAATCGCTACGCATTATTTACAACCCAGAGATACAACACAAAAATTTGGTGTCTCTACCCCTTTAAAAGGTCTGCAGGAGACCCCGTAGAGGTCAGCATACATCGATTATCGCAGGATTGTCATCATGGACTTCTTCGCCAATGACAGGTGAAGCAGCAGATTCTCAGAATCCCTCCATCTGACAGCGGCCTATACAGTGTCGATTCAGTCACCACGACAAACAATCCGAATTTCGAAAGCGCTAATGATGGTAAGGGATGACAGAACTACTGTCACTTGTCCTGCCCGGTTCTGTCATCCTTTGCCTTCACCTGCGTTTTCAAACTTCGGAATGCTAGACCAACCAGCCAAAAGGTAAGTTTGCTAGTCCGCAAGCAATGGCGTTTCATACAGAGCATGAGGTGCTCGGCATCAGCCACACAGTGGCACGTGTACGTGCGCGGCGTCTTCTCAGAATCAATATAAAGTATTGGCGCTTAGGGAGGCCGGGTATTTCAATAATAAATGAAAGAAAATGTGTGGAAACCTCTCCAAAGCACATCGGCGGGGTATTTATATCAGGTGAGTACAGACGATAACATTCTATACGAAAAGGGGCCAGAGCTCAATAAGTGACGTCGGAATGACTCAAGTTCACAGGAACATGATACAAAACATGACGCTGCATGCAAAACAAATGAAGCTTCCTTGTTGCGTCCTCGACATTGGAACTTTTCCTTCCCAGTTAAAAACCGATCGGAAAACGCGATCGGCGACGTCCTAGCTGACATTGAGGGAAAATTGAAGTTGGCTTTTATCGATGGATTACCGCATCCTTATAACAAAGACGCAACTTTTCATTGGAAAAGGAGCTTGTATCACTGATTTCAGAAATAAACAGAGATGCGTCGACAAAGCTCTTTGGGCGGGGGTCTCAGAGGCAGCTTACTCCCTTTTTACTCCCATACAGGCTTGGTCTAAGTGTGACGTTCCCGCCTGTCGGGGGTCAGTCACAATGCAACACAATATTTGTTGCCATCTACGGGTTCTGCTGAAGCGAGTAGAAATGAGCCAACGCACAACCCCTCGGAATCAACCTAATTTATTCACACTCTCTGCCTGAAGGTGTAACTGGGAGTTCCGCTCACCGCTGTCTTGTATCAGGCGTCGCGGTGCAGTCCGGCCAACAGGTGCCTCGCTCTCGGCTGCTCTGGCAGGGTGGCGCTCAGGCTGGTGGCGGTCCCACGTTTCGGTGACTATGACGGGTGGTGGCGTCAGGCTTCTTGGGCGTCTCAGCTGGCGGCACTCTGACGGGTTGTGGCGTCCGGCTTCTTGGGCGTCTCGGCTGGCGGTCAGTTTGCAGCGGATGCCCTCGGGTCCGGCCTCACCGACTACAGACCAGCGCGATCTGCTTCCGTCCACCTCGCCCGTCTCTGCCCGTTCTCCCCTTTGTCTCATCTGTCTCCAACGCCTCTCTGAGGACTCCCTTTCTTTCCTTCGGTGTCCTCCTCGCCTCCTCTGCTGGGAGCCCTCTTGGTGCTAACTTGCCGGCCTCCCTCGCCACCTCGAGCCATTAGTAAGGCCGTCGCGTTACAAGACAATGCAGGCCAGTGGGCCCGCGAACTCCGGGAAACTGTTTTTGCCGCGAGCGTCCCGGCCTACCCTCGGCGCCGCAGGGTGCCGGCCTCTTCGCGAACGCGGGTCTCATGTTCAGCCGAAGACGCACTCCTCTCGAAGTTGACATATTTGTGAGGGTCACGGCTGTCCTCTCTCTTCTCGCATCGGAACCCGGGGTGGTCTCTTCCAAGAACCGCGGCTTGGACACGCGACCACGGCATTCGAAAACTTCGCCGTCAACGGACAAAGGGAGTCCTCCCTTAGCAGCGGAAGAGAGCAGCTGCCCGGGGAGACAGTCTGTTTTCCAAGGGCATGGGGCCCTCTTTTCTTTTGGGTTAACTTCCCTTAATAAAGACCCAACTCCTAGCCTTCTCCGAGTCCACAGCCCGTACTATAGTGCCTAGAAAGGGGGGGGGAGTTGGGGACGCGCTGCAAAACGGGCCGCAGGGATGCGTGTGGTCGCGCAGGGCTCCCCGCGCGGCCTCTCCTCCTTAGCCCTCTGGCTACTTCGCACGTCTTTGTGTTGCGCCCGCCGCATTCCACACAACCGCCTTCGCTGACGGGGCAGGGCGATAATTTTGAGCCAGACACAGTGTCTCTGGTGTTAGTCGATGAAGCGAGTTCTTTTGGGCCATGCCTAGGCCTCCCGTACACAGTCCTTCACATAAGCACGAATAAGCCATACAGGCTTATTCGTGCTTAGATATTAGGTTAAACTGCTATTCACTTAAGAACAGTGATCACGGAATCCTTTTCGGCCTAGACGTCACGAGTTTGCATCGCTGGTGGAAAAAAAATTTAATTTTTCTCCGCAAGAATTGCATATTTTGCTGCCGCATAAACATCAACATGCAGAGAAAGAGTCATGGAATCGATTCTTATCAAGGACAAAAATTGTAGGGAGTAATCCTCAGTGTCCCTTGAACCCAATAGGTACCCAACCCAATCATCTCTTTGGAACCATTTAATGGTTAATAAATGTTTTTCATCACCACGACCATCATGAGCAGGTGACGCCAGCCTGTTTTCTTGTATATTCCCTCACAATCAGAAAGGAAACCAAACGGCCGAGAAGTTGTAGTACAGCAGACAAGCGTCCTTTTTGTCCCTGCATGGATAACTGGCGCAAATAACCCTACTGCGGTAACAATCTGTTGAAAGCGAATGGAGGTCGCGAAGTCAGCGCTCTTGTGACGTTGTGGTCATCATGGGCAGTGCGACCGAGCATTCGATCGGCTCGGCTTCCAGACAGGACCAAGCCAGCCGAAGGCATATGATGATGGCGGAATAAACTAAAACAGCTTTATAATATTTCCAACATAGCAGTACAAGGTTCGGCACGGGGGCCGACAGCATCACATCCTCTCGGACTCTCTAGACGGGGCTCGCTCGGAGTCGAACGGCCAAGACCCGATCGCTGCATGCATCTCTCTTCGCTGTTCCCCTTGGTCCTGCGAGCTCTCCTTTATATACCAAACCCCAGCCGGAATTTCTGTGACAACGATGCTTCGGGTTTGCACCAATTGCACCGCCCGCTTCGCAGCTGCAGTGAAGCGCCCGCCTGAAGGATGATTCAAAGGTGATGCCATGGCCTTGGGGATGCTGCCCTTATAGAAATGGTTAGTGGAGTTTATATAAACCTCTTGTAGACTCTGTTCCCGGCCTGTAGATATGTCCTTTTGTCTGTTCATTGTCTATATACTTTCTATTGATAAAAGCCTACGAAAGTGTATGGCCATAAATCTATTGATTGTCTATAGTCTGTCTATAGGATTTGAATTGTCTATAGACGAGTTTATGGGATATATGCATAGAAAGTCTATAGACTCTATAGACAAGCGTATATGGACAGTCTATAGACTGTCCAAAAATTTTTGTCAGGGCGCATTCCATCAAACGGCTTCGCGGCAGTTCGCGCCCGCCCTCCGCGTCGTTCGCAAGGGCAGTGAGATGAATTCGCACTCGGTCGGTTAGCACAGCGCCTGGATTTTGCAGACAGGCATCCGCAGCAAATTTTGTAGCAGAAATTACGGCAAAACAGCGCGTGGCGAAGAGTCATGTTGACGTGTCGCGTCGTGTCCAGTTGAAATGGCAGTACCGCCGATCACGCACAATAGTGAACGGAACCACAGAGGGCCCGCCAACTCATATAACGCATGTTAGGAAAGGGAGAAGCATTCTCATTCCTGCGCCGGAAACAACAACAGCCATCAACGTAAATTAGAATTTTAAAAATTTGTCTATTCTACCTGAAACTCCTATCAGCGACACGTATTCTTCTGAGCCATCAATTCGTTGCAGAAAAATAAAGGCGCGCGGTAACTTTACGGGGGTTGAGACACCAAATTGTGAGGCTATAAAATGCTTGTTATGGGCTTCCTCTGTATATAAGGTCACCCACGGCGTCAACAAACGTTTAAAATATGCTTTAATTCAGCTCCAAATAATCTTTAAATTCTATTTTTCACTATAATCACTGCAGAGCACCGTTGCGGTGGCCTAGCAGTGAGAGAAGCTACTCTAATATATTGTCGCTTAAGGCATTACTCCCACTCCTAAAAAAAAAAAAAGAAATAAAGCCGGGCCAGGTGCACGAAACAAAAAGATGAGCACAGGAACAGAATAGATAAGGGAGGTGGGCGAAGGTGTCCCACGCGACCACTAGTCTTACGCATAGCGTACCGCACATTACCGCGGTCAAAAGTAACGACATATCAATTATTCAGACTAGCCTGGGCGACGTGCCCGTGTCCATAGCAAGACTTGGTCTCCGGGGCATGTCAATAACGGAGGTTGTAGCGGTGCGCATCCGTGCGAATGCGGGCAATGTGAATGCGGGCAAGTTGACGGGCTTCCTCGGCGTGCTCAAACTGCTCGGCATCTGGAGTGAGCGGGTGATCATCAGTGCAACACAGAGACATGGCATCCAACGTCGTATGAACGTCACGTCCGTAGACGACGAAATGGTGTAAAGTGGGTCGTCTCTTGGATGGCCGTGCTGTAGGCGTATGTGCTGCGATTCTGCATACATCGCGACCATGTCCGTGATTGCTCTGTTGAGTCTCTCTGTGAGCCCGTTCGTTTGTCGGGGATAGGCAGTGAATTTGCTATGACTAGTGTGACTGAACTCAAAAAGTCGTGCATGAGCTGTGCCGTAAACGCCGTGCCTCGATTAGTGATTACTTGGCACGGTGCACCATGACGTAACTCGATTTGCTGCATAAAAAACTGGGCGATTTCAGACGACGCGCCACGGTGCACCACCGCCTTGGTTTCCGCATACCGTGTTAGATAGTCGGTCGCGATTATAATTAATTTGTGACCGGCCGATGATACAGGAAATGTGCCCAGAAGGTCGATGCCGACTTGGTCAAACGGCATCCGAGGCGTATACAGTAGGTTGGAGCAAACAAGCGGGCTTGAGAGCTAGGCGGCACCTTATGACGCTGGCACTCGCGGCAGCCTCTGACGTAACGTTGGACGGCGTCAGAAAGTTTGGGCCAATTGATGATGCACCCGGCGCACGCGAGCGAGTGTGCGTGCAAAACCCAAGTGGCAGGAGATGAGCTCATCGTGGCGAGCAAAACGGTACCGGCGCGGAGGTCTGCCGGCATGACCAGGAGGTGCGCTCGGTCAACAGTGCTGGAGTTCTTTCTTTTTGAACAAAATGCCGTTCCGGAGACAGAAGGCAGACAGATCACTAGAAGGTACGTCAGCAGCTCCACCCCCCAGACAATCAATGACAGGTCGCAGTTTTGGGTCAGCTCTCTGTCAGGTCATTATGTCGAAGTCTCTAACAACTCCAAGGAAACCACTCTAGTCCTGCACGCTCTCAATGCTAACCCTACGGGTGCGCGTGAGAGCGCGTCAGCCTCTTCGTGCTTCTGGCCAGATTTATACTCAATGGCGCAGTCAAATTCTTGGAGGCAGAGGCTCCATCTGGCTAGGCATGCCGATCGGTCGCGAAGATTGGCCAGCCAGCACAAATAAAGGTGGTCGGTAACCATTTTAAACGGGCGGCCGTATAGGTAAGGCCGGAATTTCATGGATGCCCACTCAACCGCGAGGTATTCCTTTTTCGTAGTATAGAATAGTTCGCTTCAGCGCTAGAGAGCGTGCGGTTGCATACGCGAAGACCTTTTCTACTCCACCTTGGTGTTGGACGATACAGCGCCGAGGGCGATGTAGCTGGCCAGTCGGTGTAGACCTCGGTGTCAGCCTCTTCATCAAAGTGCGCAAGAACAGGGGTTGTTATAGCCTCCTGTTGCTCGGAGGCTCACACGAAGTGTGTAGAGTCGCGCGTGAGGCGGTACAGGAGTGCGGCAATCTTGGCACATTCGGCGATGAAGCGGCGGTATGCGCAGGGACCAAAAAAGCGGTTCACACTTTTCTGGGTTGTAGGAAAAATCGGCGACAACAGCAGTTTTCTCGATGTCGGGCATAACGCCGTCGAAACTCGCAAGATGACCGCGAAACTTGTTTGTAGTGGCACTTTTCGGGCTTGAGCGTTAAAGGGATACTGAGGTGGTTTTCGAATCAGCTATTTTTTTAGGGTTTTGAAGTAGTGTCATTGCTGATCACGTCTGTGAAATTATTTTTTTGATTTTGGCCAAAACAGTGGCGCAATCACCAATTAAAAATGCGATATTTAAATCTCCCGCACCCCGAGCGACCGCAGGCGAGGAGAACAGCGGAGAGGGGAACCTCGTCCATGTCGGCCACCGTGACGTCACGTTGAGGTGCCGGGGATACTTCGGCGCACCCGAGAGAGCTTTCAGCGCGCGTTGTTTCTCGTGCTGCATGCGTAGTTCCTCGTACTGCGTGCGTTGTGACGTACAAAGCGTGTCAGCCGACCTTGAGAATCAGAATCAATACGAGGTACTACTCTGCTTTCGTGTCCACGAACTACCCGCGACTGTATCGTCTTCCACTGTTTTCCGCAAGATCATACGCTCGCAGCGCAAGCGCTCGCTGCTGTGACGAAGAATTCAAGCCGACCAAAAGAAGCGTACTCTGCTCGAAGCACTTTCGTGAGACCGGCTACATGCAGAGCTTGTCCCTAATGTGATCTCTGTCGCGGCTGAACCATGACGCAGTTCCTTTCATTTCCTCGCGCATGAGAGGCGTGTCACCATTTCGAAGAAGCGCCTCTTCTAAAAGTAGAAACATGCTCACTAAGCCCCTGCAGAAACCTAATAGAGGCTCAAGCATGTGTTGCTCTTCTCAGTTTAGGTGCGGCCAGACCACCTGAGGCGTGCTCAGCAAGGCTCGGTTAGGGATTTTATACTCGGTTCGACGTGTGCAAGCAAGCAAGCAAGCAAGCAAGCAAGCAAGCAAGCAAAGCAAAACACAATAAAGCAAAGCAAGCAAGCATCGAAGCTCTTCGTATGCACCATCTCGTTTAATCGGAGCTAAATGATTAAAATGAAAGCGTTCGACGTTCTGATTTCGGATGCAAATTTAACAGAGAAATGAATGCCAACCAAGTTTTTGCAAAAAAACACTATGTCTCGCTACCTTAGTCGGTTTCTTCATCAAGTTGTGGCAGCGAACGAGTTGCAGCTAGCTTCGCTTTTAAACACACATATAGTTGGCCACCACTTCACTGAACCTAAACTGCAAATCTAGGAAGGGCGAACGTTTCCGAGGCAGCCATTAATATTTTCTGGCATCTGCTGAACGCGCCACGAGTGAAGCAGCAGCCATGTGCGCGTATTTAGCTTGGTTTCCAGCGCACAATGATTCCTTCAATATCCTGTGGTCACATGCCTCGCAGTGCTTGGCCACTGCGCTTCGCTGATTTTGACATCAGCTTCGTGCTACTTCATCGCTTCCTTGAAGTACTTTCTTGCCCCAACCTACGCCGGGTAGTGAGAACAGGATTTTTTGTACACAGCGCTTTGGGCCTTTTCTTTAGGATGACGCTCTTTCGGGCGAGCCAGGAGGCGTCCGGTGGTGGTAATTGACTTGTGGTATTGTTCGCACCCCTTCCTTTCCGAGAATACGAGCCGAGGTTGTGCTGGCACCTTTTACGCATGGTCTGCATACATGTCTTTCACGCTAGCGTATGCTTGTGCTAGGCGTAGAATTTTTTGCTTGCGTCTTTTTTGCTGTCACGTGGTACGTGGAGTGAACAAACTGTGGTATCCTTTTCTTTGGAGGTCAGTAAAAAAGTAGTCGCCATATTCGCTTTTACAACGCCACGGAAAGCTGCGATCTGCACTCAGCGCAGCGCCGGATCCGCATCGGCAGCTTCTCCAGTCCTCAAAGTGACGTCACGACCTCTCTTGACCAATCACGGGCGGCGGCGTGCCGCGCGGCGTGCCCCGCGGCACAGGCCGCATATTTCTGCTAAAAAAGGCAATTCGCGCTTGTTTTTGCCTTATTTGGATGCGATATTCGAGCATACAGCATGAAAAACTATAGGACGCCGCTGCCAGCCGGATTTTCAAAAAAAGTGCTTCAGTCTCCCTTTAAGTCGGCCGACCAGGGGGCATATAACACTGTGCGCTGGCATTCAAGGTGTTCGGCAAAGGTTTCGGAAAACACGACGACGTCATCGAGATAAACCAAGCAAGTTTGCCGTTTGAGTTCAGCGAGAAATGTATCCATCTTCGGGCTGGAAAGTTTCCGGCGCAGAACACAGCTGAAAAGGCAGCACTTTAAATTCATGCGCACAGTCCATCGGGGGTAACGAAAGCCGTTTTTTCGAGGTTCCGCTCGTCGACCTCGTTCTTCCAGTATCCGCTCTTCAAGTCAATTGCGAAGAAGGATAGGGTGCGACGAAGTCTGTCGAGCGAGTTGTCGATATGGGGCAGCGGGTGACGTCATTGTTAGTGATGTTCAATTTTCTATAATTACACAAAAGCGAAGGGTCCAATCCGTTTTCTTCACCAGCAAGACAGGAGATGACCACAGGTTGGAAGGTTGAATGATTCCATCAGAAAGCATCTCCTTCACCTGCATTTGGATCCACCTCACGTTCTGTCGTTGAGATACGGCATACGGCTGCTGGAACATAGGGCGGGCATCGTCGAGCGTAATGATGCGGTGCTTCAGAAGAGCCGTTTGTCGTACTTTCGACGAAGACGCGAAAGTGTATGAGAGTAGAAGGGCATGCAGTTCTCGCTGATGAGTCGCCGAGAGGTAGGGACTAATATCAAGACCGTTAAGAGACGTGCACGTGCACAGGTTCGACAGCTTCTAAAGCGAAAAATTCAGGAACCTCCGCTAAGGGGTCGGCGAATGCGATGCCAGTGGCACGAAAAAGATGCCGGGGTTCGGTAGTGAAGTTATTCTCCAGGACCTCAGACCGGCCGTCGCGGAGCTGGATGAGGGTGAACAAAACAGACAGGTTGCCTTCTGCGGCCGCTGTCCCGTCACGTATAGTCCGTCGCCTCACAAAAAGACTGGCGCATGGCGGAATCCAAATGATCTTGGCGGAAATTCTAAGGACGGCGCGGCGTTGGAGATCCTTGGCGTGAACATCAGCTTTCCCGATCGAAAATGTGACAGTACGCTTTCGAAGGCGATAATAGCTCCATACTCCTGGAGAAAATCAACGCCAAGGATGCAGTCATGCGGGGGCAGTCAGATATATAACTAGGCGGCTGACAACAAATGTGGAGCTGCGAATTTAGACTTCTGCCGCGCGCAGGCCAAGCGGAGTTACGAAATGTCCACCAGCCGTACGAATCTACGTGCGAGACCATGGCGTCATTACCTTTTTTAAGAAGCGTTGCTAGCTTGCCGCTTAAAATCGGGAAATCAACGCAGTGTCCACCAATGCGCGAACATTATACAGCCGTCAAGAAGCACGGGTATATCCTGCGAGAATCGATCTCCGACTTCAGGAACTGCCGTAGGTGCCGTTAAGTCGCGGTCGGTCGGTGGGGGGTCTTCATCGCGTCGATTGCCAGCGGCCTCGCCCCCGGAGGTCGCTGTCTTTAGTTTTCCCGACGGAGGCTTGGCGACCGTCGCTGCGCCATACAGCTGGAGCTGTGGGGCTGCGGCGAAGGTCGGAGTGGAGACGGGGATCGTGACTGCCGTTGGGAAGTTGGCGCCATGCGCTGCTGGGACACGTATTCCTCAATATCACGGGGCCGTTGGTCTAATGGAGGGCCGGGCACATCGACGGAAAAGACCTGCAGTCCAAGGTGTCGATATGGGCACTGGCGATATAGATAACCGGGTGTCCTGCAGTGGAAGCACAGGCGCCGCCGATTCGGGACACGCCACAGGACTGTCTTCCGCTGGGTCGTCACTTGTCGATGTACTGGTCGAGGTTCGCGGAAACCTGCGAGCCTTGATCGGATGGATGGAATGACGCCGAAGCTGGCGCAGGGCATCGCAGGGCTTCAGGGTACGTTGACCGACTGTGCCCCTTTGGAAAAGGTGGCGGGTCAGCGGATGGCAGCGAAGGCCTAAATGCTTGGTGAACCTATTCGCGGACGAGGCTAGCGAGAGACCCGACCGTCCGCTGGGGAGCACGAAAAGCATCTGGAGCTCTCTGCGCAAAACGGAGCGGGTCAGCTCTCAGAGAAGGTAGGGGTCAGCCCCGAAGGCAGGAAGCGGCGTGTACCGGCCTTTCGCAGGTGGTAGACCGCTGCAGAAGCATCTTCTCCATCGTGACTGTTTCAGAGAGAAACTCAGCAACAGCCCCTGGTGGTCTGCGCACGAGGCCAGCGAACAGTTGCTCTTTAACGCCGCGAATGAGGTGGCGCACCTTTTCTCCTTCGGGCGTGGCCGAGTCAGCTCGCCGCAAGAGTGAGGTCATGTCCTCCGCGTACATGGTTCCAGTCTCGTTCGCCATCTGAATGCGAGACTGCAAGGCCCGTTCAGCCTGTTCTCGACGATCGGTGCTGGTACAGGTCTCCAGGAGGCGTCGGCGGAACTCGCGCCATGATGTTAAGGCATCTTGTCGGTTCTAGTACCAGGTACGAGAGCCGTCCTCCGGGCTGAAGACGACGTTTCGAAGCTTGGCGGCGTCGTCCCACTGGTTGAACGAGGCGACCCGTTCAAACTGGACAAGCAAGTCTTCGACGTCTTCGAGCTGACTGCCGTAGAATGGTTTGGGCAGTCGCGGATTCTGTACAGTGTAGCATAGGCCGCAGCTTGCATGACAGGCCAATGGCCGGGTGTCGTGGTAAACTCCAAAGGACCGTACTCGGTAGAAGGGGGGGGGGGGGGGGGGCTTGATTTTCTCGGCTAACACGGTGCACAGGGGCGTCGAGTGGCAAATGAATGGAGTCCAAGGTGTGCGGAGGAGCATGGGATATACGTTGGGATCGTTACCAAGCGCGTACACCAAAATGTCAAGTAAAGCCTGGCGACAGTTCTACAAGCAGCCTTCAGCAGTTGTTGTTAGCCTTTCAAAAGATGGCACATACCCACAAGGGGGATCTGCCAAGAACAGCCCGCAGGCATGAGACACTTCAACGTTGTCACCTTCGTGCACCACGTGAGAACACCTGGTGGCAATATTAAATTTATTATGTTTCTTCGCTAAAGCCGACTAACATTGGATCATGCGCGTTACAAACTCGTAGCCGTCCTGGGATATTTTTTTTTTGCATTGCCACCACCACTTGTTCAACACCTGTCCGCATGGTGCTGTGTGATGCCTCCAGAAGACCTCTGCCCACTACCTGCCCACCTTTGCTCTCCACCCATGTCCACCTTCCAGAACCTGCGACCCGTCACCAAACAAGTCCCCTTCGCCAGCCACAATCTTCATCCACCATCCACCAACCTACGTACCGAAGCTGCGAACACCACCAACCAAACACCGACGCCCTCCATAAGGTCCTACCCACCACCCCTTCACTCCCTCCAGTAGTTACGAGAAGCCCATGCGCACTGGAACGTAAAAGCAACGGCGAAAAATACACTTCAAAGATGCAACGGGAAGGTGATTATTGTAGAATTGTTGCTGGTGCATTGTTCTTTCAAATGGCATCCCCATTGGCATTGAAAATGAAATGTCAAACTTCAGCGCGCCTCAGTACAGTAACAATTTTTGGGCGTCGTTTGTGTTTTTTGGCGTCGTTTGTAGCAAAAATGGTGCTCACGATGGTGCTTAACCACGGCAAGTCTATCCTGTACGCTTAGCGACAGTCGCGCGGATTGATGGAAGAACCGGCTTATTTGGTGTGCAGACCGAAACTTTGCGACGCGGCTTCAGATCACAGATCGTCCCAGCCAATCAGCGTTCCGCGGGAAATTATGCCATGACTGTCACGTTTGTTACCGTAATCCTTGCCTTAATGGCGCGCGGCTTCGTCGGATGTTCTCGGCGGTATGGATCGAATGACGACCGTGTTTGCATCATGCATGCGTTCTTCGTGAATCTTGAAACTCTCCGAGTGCATCGACATGCAGTGTGCCATGGCATGTTTGCTGCGGTATGACTTTTTTTGCTTCGCGGTTGGCGGCAGAAGGTGAAAATCTTCAGCAGGTCACCATACAAACTGTCATTTATAAAGTAAGCGTTAATGATCGCGAGAATTTTTGGTTTTGGAAGCTAATGAGTACAGGCCGTTGGCCTCACACCGCGTCAAGCTCCTCCGCGACTCGTCGGCTTCAAATAGAGGTCGTCTGTGTGGACCACCGGTCACCACTTGTGGGCTGGATAGCGCATCAGGCTCCTGAAAGTGGAACCACCAGAAGTAAGCACTATGGTCCCGGAAGTCAGCTTTTGGCAGTGCATGAAATGAGACATTAGCGAAGTTTTTCAGTTCCGGTTATCGCTTTTCACCTGGCATTCCATCTTAAAGGGGTAGAGACACCAAATTTTTGTGTTGTATCTCTGGGTTGTAAATAATGCGTAGCGATTCAGTGAGCATGGAACACCATCTTAGAAGCATGAACTCGCATTATATAATTAATAATCGTATTATTTGTACCCAGCAGTTTCGGTTTCGGTTCGTAGTTGCCAGGTTTTGCCAGGCTCTTTCATGACGTCAAAAACCAGACAATGTGTTGTCACGTGGGTCCGGAAAGCCGTGACGTCGTGTAGGCATGTCGTCGGCTTGACACGCACGTGGTGCGCGTAAACACGGAGAGCCGGGCGGAGGGCGTCGAACAGCTTCGAGTCGGAAAGAAGAGTTTTATTTCGGCGAAGACACCGATTATGAGGAATCGCGGGATGACGCAGACGAGGAAGAAGACGCCGCGGTTCGAACCCCGACAATCACTTCATTTTTGATCCTCTGGCCAGCGATTCCGAAGAGGAGGCAGGCGTCAGGCCCGACGCAGCTCAGATTGTGCCAGCGAACGCCGAGCGTGTAGGCAACGTCAAATGGTAAAGGCGAGTTCACACTACGCCGACGATCGGCCGATTTCAGTCTGGCGATGGTCGGCGGCAGCGATTTTCGTGCCGTCGGCGCGTCAGCTGTCACACTGCGCAGACGCCGACCGAGCACCGGTCGTCGCCTGACGAGCGCATCGCCGTCGCGTCGCCGAGATAGCAGCCGTCGGCCGACCCGTGTGTCACACTCTGCCGACAACAGCGCCGACCTCGCGCCGACGTTGTCCCATCCCGACAGCTCGACGCTGCTTCTTCGAGCGCGCTGCTCGTCTTCTAGCTCCGTTGATGAAGGCGTCGTGGAAATCGAACTTATCTTCTATTATGCGACGAGTTCGCACTAAAGCGATGTGAAGAGTAGGCCTTTTATTATAGCACAGTCGACTTCCAAAGCGCCGTCAACTGCGGAAGCGAAACCACCTAGGCCTAGCGACGACTAGGGCAGCCTGGGACCAGCGCGCAGTTCAGGCGCGTTCACACTAGGCCGACGGGACCCCGAGGTCGACGCGACAGCGACGCCGACGGTCGCGTCGGCCAACCTGGTCGTTCCCCGACTAGCCAGTCACACTGCACCGACGACGACGACGACGCCCCAACGACCAAGCGTCGTCCTAGTGTGACAACGCCGCCGACCAAAACGAGACCCGTTGGCCGACGTGCCTTGGGCATATCGGTGGCCGAGCGAAAACATTCGCCGACCAAAAACAAGTAGCGAGCTCAGAGCGCGAAGTGCAATCATTATTTAGACAAATAATGCACGCGCAGCAACATTCATCAAGCCATATGGCCACTTTGCCGACGCGCCGCACTGATCGTCGCTTGCGAACTGCCGCCCCACTGCAAGCAGGGACACGGAGCGGTGAGCATCGCTGCGCCGCTCTACCCAAGCTCCGCCCGCAACCGGTGTCGCACTTCGCCGCCGTACAGCAGTCCCTCAGAAAGACTGCTCGAGCAGCGACAAAGCATGCCTACTTATGTTTCGAGCTTTCGGCAACGGCATCGCTCGCGGGCGCTCCGGGCGACGAGCTCTTCTGCTGCCTGGTTGCCGTGGTTGTCGCTAGGCCTATAGCCTCTTCCGCATCGAAGTCGCAGCGGCCGGCGCTTCGGAAGTCGCCTGCGCTATAATAAAAGGCCTACTCTACACATCGCTTTACTGTCAACAGCATCATCTCACAATAAAATAATAGTATGGTAAATCTCCACGACGTCTTCAGCAGCGAAGCGAGCGGGCGCCAGGCGAGCCGGACCGCAACGTCGGGCCAGCGGCAGCTGCGAGGCGGTTGTGGCAAAAAGTTTGCTCGTATCACAGTCGTTACCTTTGCCAGCAGCTCAGTATTCGTCAGCGATCCTCAAAGATGACACATTTTTCACATTTCTTATCCCAGGGTTTATTATTTACGTCAAGAACACACTTTAGCTCCTTTTTATGACGCCGGCAGACGGGATCCAGGCTGGCCGGCCGGCCGGCATGCTCGGCGTACTTCACGTTCGCACAAGAAAATACAAAACATCCATGATACTAGAGAATGCTTCCTACATTAGAGCACGGGCAATGTGCCTCTGCAAAAGTGGATCTTTCGGCAACGACATCGCCTGCGGCAACGCAGGGCGTAAAGCACCATCGCACTCGCGAGCGTGCAGAAAAAAAAAAAAAAAGACTCGTGAGCACTCGTAACCAAGGTTGCTAGGCCGCGAAACCGCAAAACTTGGTCCCGTACGTCAGAAAACTGTGCAATCACGTAGGAAATACTTGCTTGTGTTTTCTTCTCTGTTCCTACGTCACATTGATGCACTAGCGATGGCTCAGACTTCAAGAGTGAGCATTTTCACAAACTTTAAAATGAAATTAAAATATGTTCTAGACCTCCCTTAAATTTAATACTTCGCTCTTATGGTCCTCACATACAAAGGAAACGTATGGCAGTCTTTTGTAAAACCTTGGAATTTGATGTCTCTACCCCTTTAACGTCGTTGACGTCTTTTTCCGCGACAGTGCGTACCTGTTTCTCAGTCAACCGCATCAGCAGACTAGCGAAGTCTTCGGGAAAGATGCCTTGAAAAGAAGGATCCTTTGCATCTGAGTGGGATGATGCTAGCAGACCACAGGACGTCGCTACACACAACACCTAAGTAAGACGCACGAAGCCTTGTCTGCTCTGCTTTGTGTCATACCGTTGCGCTAGCGTCGCTAACGCTGTGCTTTATTGTGATACGCGTTCCCGCGCTCTTAGCTCAATTATATTATCAATGAGGCATAAATTTAAGAGTGACAGGTAGAAACCTTTTCCAGGAAGTCGACTTTGCTCTGACCACTTTACCAAGATACGTTTCGATCGAACAGGAGCGATGGCACCGACGGTGTTACCGGTTCACATGAGCGCCTGTATGGTATCTGTTTCGTATTGTATGAAATCAATTACTATGCCTGAATGGGCTTTTATTCGTGATCCTTGGTGCAGTTGACCTCTAAAGCGCTTGTCCTCCTTTTCTTTTATGCGTAGCATATTGCAATCACTCAGTTCAGCCCTTGGGCGCGGCCGGGCAGCCACCAAACCACGTGACGTGACGCCACCAAACCACCTGAAAAAATAAATAAAAAAATAAAAAATAAAAAACGAAAAATAAAATAAAAATAAGAGAAAAAAATAAAAAGAAAGGACGTATGAGGATGGTGGCGGTTGCCACCGCCCTGTTTCAAAGGGGGCGCTCCTATCCATCCATCCATCCATACGTCACGGAGGAAAAGCTGCCGAGAAAATCGAGTGCCGCCAAGCAATACCCCGCGCAAAAAGAACGCGCAATATGCAACGCATTCTTGGCTTAACCAAGCTAAGCCTGGGCATCTTTTTTTCTCGCTGATCATTTCTCCCGCGCTGTGCACATCGAAAAAGGTACGCGTTGCAGCATTCGTCGTTCTCGTCAGTCCTTTCTCTCGTGCTGTGCATTTTTAATCATGCTAATGAGTAGCCCGAAAATTATTTCGTGCGCTTCTTGTAGGTGCAGTTGTACAAACTTGGCTGTGCGGTTCTGTTGGGTTAAAAGCACTTCTGGTTGGCAAATGATGTCCTAAAGCAATAAACATCTTCACCCACCATCGGCGAGACGAGACATCGATTTCCAGCAACTCGACACAGAAACAGAAGCTCTCTAACGAGCGGCCGTTTCTAGGGAAGAGTGTCCGGATTTCCGTCACCATTTGCTTTTTCTTTGCTACGCGAAAATTCGTTTTTAAGTTGGCTTTAGCTTCTTCGTCATTCCACTGGTGCTATTTTGCTATCGGAAGCCAAGAAACCGAAAAAAAAATGCACTTTACTGTACGCCTTTAACGGATCTGCATGCCTGTTTTCCTCGGTTTCTTTGGTATTACATGGCGCGTCGAACGATTTTCACGTCTCACGCGCTCACCTTGCTTATTCCTTTGATATAACAGCACATATTACGCGAGAACAATGCAAAAAACTGCAAACGAAGGGTCGAAAGATGCGACCTGCTGCATTGAAATGCACAGCAGACACCAGACTTTCGGAACAGGCCGTCCAACTTGTGGTGCTTTCACTCGCGCTCGCCTCAGAAAGCGGGGTGGACATGTACTATGCAAAGCAATTTCTCTGCGCTGGTCGGGCGACCATCGCAATATATATATATATATATATATATATATATATATATATATATATATATATATATATATATATATATATATATATATATATATATATATATATATATATATAGTATATATATAGTAGGAACCTGAGGGACATTTTAGTTAAGTCCAAAACAACGCCCAACTCCAACCCGAGTCCAGGATGTCAACCGTGCCGTAAGCCACGTTGCAAGGTTTGCAGTCATATGCAGACTACAACCATCGCTAAAGGAACATTCTCCGATTTCACCTTCAGGATTAGGGAAACCCTGAATTGCGACAGCGCGAACGTAGTGTATATGCTACACTGCAGTGTGTGTGGCATGGAATACATCGGTCAAACGGAAACACCGTTCAGGTTGCGTTTTAACAACCACAAGGCCCATACTCACGCGCTGCCAAATCTTCCTTTTTCTAAGCACCTGTGCCTGCCCCAGCATGCATTCGAAAACATTCACGTCATCCTTCTCCAATCCGGTTTCCAAACAAGTCGCCAAAGAGAACAAAGAGAGTCGTATTTCATACACAAATTTCGGACACTAACACATGGAATTAATGAAAACTTGGGCAATTTTACCTTCCTCAAAAGCCTAACTAGCTAGAACAATTTGAACGTCTGGAATCCCTCCTCTTCCATGAAGCCTGCACTCTGCGGGGTCCCACGTCCCCATTCTTACTTTTCTTAATTTTTTTTTTCTGAACGTACTTACTCTTTAGGTTCCTTCTCACCCGTCCTTTCGGCCCCTTCTTTTGAAAAACCAGTCTGTACTCGAATGCCTTCGCGACGAAAAGCACGAAGGGAATGGCCTACTGTGGGTCGGACGCCGCGGCACTCGGCTGCGGGATCGGGTTCCCGCACGGCGTCTGGCCGGCCGCCCTGCCTCCCTCGACCGCGGCGCCGCGCTTCCGCCGTGGCGATAACGGGCTTGTCTTAAACAGCTCTAAATGTTGTGGCTGACTCGTAACTCACGTTACAACGGTCCAAAACACCTGCACCGCTGGGGAGCGGTCCGTTCTGTGATGTTATACACTGTACAAATGCATGCGTGCGCTTGTTTCTTTCTTCTTTTTTGTGTTTCTTTTTTTTGTTTTATTTGTGGTTTTGCTTTGTACTTTCCTTGTTAGAATATTGTTTGTGTTAATTCTGCTGGGTTCACCACCCACACCGAAGGGAGCTTCTCTCGAAACATTCCTTCTGAGAAGCAACTAGTTCCCTCCCTATCTATTTCTATAGCTTTGTTACCCAAGCCTCCGCCGTTGCCTTCCTATATTTATTTTTATTTTTTAATGTTACTTTTGCTTCCTTTATTTTTATATTTTTGTGCATATATGTTTTCCCCCTTCCCTGTCCTTCGCAACCGTCACCCTCTTCCCCCTAAATGGACTGGAGCACTTGCGGCTTATACTGACTTTGCGTCCCTTTCCACTAACGGGAGAGAGAGTGGTTTCACCTCACCCTTTGCGCACGCTGCGTAGAAAATGAGAAACTGTGTTCATTCTTGTGTATACCCTGAAGAAGGACGGTCCTCCGTCCGAAACTGTCGGTATTAAATTAAGATAATAGCAAGGTTGTGACCCCTTCTTCTACAAGTCTTCCTGGCCCATTGAACGACAAGACCTCCTGCAACTATATATATATATATATATATATATATATATATATATATATATATATATATACGTGGCATCGATGCAAATTCGGCTCTTGTCCCCGTGCGTCGTCGGCTCTCGGCAGTGACATATGCACACAACCGAACACAACCTTCGCCATCGCCCCCAATTGCTGGTTCATGTTTTCTGTGCACTGCATGGAAAAAGTGTGTTCTTAGTGTGAGCGAAGCTGGGTGTGAGTGCGTGCGTATACAGGCCCTTTCAATATATGAAAGGGAACAACCAGTTAGCACAAAAGGACGATGTTTTGTTTTCGTTAGTCCTCTACTCTACTAAGGTTGAAAAGAACTTTCCAAATTTTACGCCGCGAGAAAAACTGGTTATAAAACAAAAAATAGTGCGTCTCTCGCACATAATTATGGAGTAATCATTAATTGAATGCTAAAACATTTTCTGTTTCGTACTGGAGGGACCTATGCATACAACTTCGTTTAGCTTGTCTCTTCCCTCTTTGTGTCTCGTTCTTTGCACGCGAACGTTCGAAATAGCACTGCATCTGATGCATGAACAATTCATTGATTAAGTAAATATTTAATAACCGTGTAAATCAAAGAAAGGTAATCTTCTCCTGCTTTTGCACGAACACTCTGAATAATAAGTTACGGTCAACTACCTATTATAATGGTAAGAAAATCCATACAAGGCTAGAGATTCGATAAGCGAAATGTTTTGCAGCGCTCTGACCTCTGTTACCGATTAAATCTAACCATTTTATAAGATCAGAGTGGACCACTGACCAATGACGCTAAAGCTACAAAGTTTTGATTCAGCATAGCCCGAGAACTACAACCACTCTGTTCTTACCGCGGTGTTGCTCGAGCGCTACGTAAGGCCTCCTGAATAGCCATCTACGCGTGAGTAAAAGGAAAAATAAAAGCCTAAAAACAGCAAACAGGACAATCACCGTTCCAAGGATGAAAACAAGCAGCTGCGGGCGACCAAACGAGCGCGGCCTAGCGCGGGTGGCGTTAGAACAAGCTGCTCAGTGCCCAGAGAGCGACGCGCAAAGAAAGAAAAAAGTATAAGAAAGAACAATCGAGCCATTCGTTGCTGCTGCTCCTTGCAGCGTGCCTAATGGGAACACACGGCAGTGACGGCGGACCGTGCAGCCCGACGCCGCCCGTACACGCGCACGCATCTCAATTCACTACTTGGCCATTCTCTCCCCCTTCTGTTTTCCTCCTCACCCTGACAACACCATCCACCCGACCGCCATTATTCCTCCTTTCCTCCGTCTGCCCATAGCGCGACACGGGCGCACGGGCTCGACACGGGGAACAGCCTTCTCTCCTAACGCACACGAGACGGGTCGGGAGCCGCAAGCCAAAAGACACACACTCCGTCAGGTAGTACGGGCAGGAGGAGAACACTGCAACATGCCATGCCGCATCGCGGGCCTGCACCGCAAGCAAAGCTGGCGAAACGAACGACGACGTCCGAAGCGGGGAGAAGACGGATGGAGGAGAGGGAGGGCGTCGATGCTAGCGCACAAAACGCGAAAAGCGCCAACGACAACAATCGCGGCCGCGGCGGCGGGTGCGCACGTACTTGAGCGGCGGCGCCAGCGGAGCGCGCGAGGCCGCGTCGCCGACGTCGACGAAAAGAACTTCGCTTGCGTCGCCGCAGCGGCTTCGCCGGGGGCGCGCGGCATTTTTACATTACTTCTTTCTTTCTTTTCCTCTTCCAGCGCCGCGATGCTATGAACGGAGAGAGAGCTGACAGCGGAAAACGAGCGCAAACAGGCACCGCAAGGCAAGAAGAAAAGAAATCCGACGCGCTGAGGAGCGAGCGGGAGAGGAATGAATAAAAGAAAGCGGCATCTCAAAAACTCAACAATAACAACAAAGTGCAGAGCGACGATGTTGTGGCAGAGCGTCCCTCTTCTTCGCGGCGCTTCCCTTCTCTTCGCTCTTTCCTCCTCTGGCCCGCTCACGTCGCCGCTTCGCTGCCTTTTCCAGCAGCGCTTCACCTTCCTCGCCCTCTTTTTCCTCCCGAGCTCCGATAGAAACACAACACAAAGCGAAAAATGAAGCGCCGCCGCCGCTGAGCCCGAGTCTTGCGACGCGACCCCGCAGCAGCCGCATACAGCAGCGCCGTCAAGGGGAGAGCGGTGGCTTCGCAGTGGAGAGGGCGGACGCGGATCAACGAAGGATACAGAGAGGACGAAAGCACGACCCGCAGCAACCGCGGCAGCGCTCGTCGCGCAACCTGGCGGCGAGGCGCCCGCTTGCATGAGTTCGTGCGTGCGTGCGTGCGTGCGTGCGTGGGCTTGCTGCGTGCGTCGTATGCCGCGTGAGGGGCCCGAGCGGGCGGCCTGCGCTCCCGCCGCGGCGCGGAGGAGTCTCCTCGTCGTCGTCGTCGTCGTAGTCGTCACTCACCGCTGTCGGGGGGGGAGATTTCTTGGTTTGTTGCCCGTCTCCCCTGCCGCTGCTTGCCTCGGCTCTACGGCGCGGTTTCTACGAGGGACCGAGAGTAGCAGGTTGGGGTAGGGCGACTGTCGCGCTTGCAAAGACATCCCCTGTGCGCGCGGCAAAGCGGGCGGAGGGGGAGGCGCGGGCACGCAACAGGAAGAGCGGGAGGGGGAATATGGGATGAGAAGAAGCCCAGGAAGCGGGGGAAGCGCTGTGCAGGAAATAGACGGCAAGGAGAAGGAGGGGTGCCCTGCCGCCGGGATGCGACAAATAAGACGGGGGGCTGCTCGAGGGAGATATGAAAGGTTGAGAGAAGATTAGGGCTCGAGTGAAAATATAAACATGTGCTTCTTGCCGATGAACGACAGTGGCAGTGTGTTGATACGTCAAAAACGAACTAAGACCAGCGGAGAAATCGTATTTTTGGGGTACCACTAAAACCGTCACCACATAAAGAATGCTTTGTTTCTGAACACCCTTGTTTCCTTTCCACATAAGCATTTCAATGCACTTTTGTGGCCTCAACCTGTCTCAGCTCGCTTTTGACGCCACTGCCATGATCAAATCAACTTGAGTGAAAAACTCAATTTTAAATTATGTAGAGGGCGCAGATGAATTTTATGCATTGATCTACGCGCACCAATATCTTGCATACCATTACAAAACAAAAAATCCAATCCAAAATTTGATGCCCGAAATCTTTTAGACCCTTGGTCAGCATTTTCACTCAAACGGCGCCTGTGCGACAGGTCTAAAAAAACCCTTGCGCATGACCTTGCCAGCACCGACGGAATTTCATGAAGACCGCATGGCCCAGTGATGTTAGCGAGATGTGACACTCATTCTTTTTAGCCGAAAAAAACAGCTCAACGCTCGTATACCACGGTTAAAACATGAAGTAAAATAACCGGTTTCGGTTTGAAGTGTGAGATGAGTACACCTCCTTGAAACAGCTCGGAAAGAGAAATGGATACAGAGAAGACGAAATTGCATAATCCACCTGCACCTTCATATGTTTCTGCGCTAACTTCAGTTATATGAAATGAAGAGAAAATATATCCAAATTTCCAAATGCATCTACAGTGAACGAGTTTCTTCGTTGTTAACTGTTGAGCTCGTTCAGATTTTAGGCGTTCTTTGAAATACCGGCTGATACATAGTTTGTAGTGCGTCGAGCCAGTGATACGACACATGACATGCGCTCGGCTTGTTTTCAGAATACACGTTATATCCGACAATGACGGTGGTTTTTCTTTTTAGTTTAGATACGTGTATCTGAAGGTTGTAAACGTAAAGTGCGGCATACATACGGACGTAAGAAAGACGACAGACAAGCGCTTCTTACGTATACTGCGTTTGACGAACTTTACGTTTACCATGGATTACCAACTATAGCCTGCACCCGCACCTTGCTATATGAAGGTGTCTTGTGTATATATTGGTATGCATTCGATCTTCCACTCCTTTCTCAGCGTCTCTCATATCTGCATTTCGCCTCCTTACCTCCGCCCACGCATCCCTTTCATTTTTCACTGGCCGCGCAGTTGCCGCGGCCAGCACACCGATTTTTCCTCCCGTTTTCATTTTTGAATAAAATCATTGCAACTACTACTAGTTCTCGGAATCTCGATCATACAAACCACTTCTGTACAAACCACTTCAACTGCCATTGAGCCAGGGGAAATTTTAGCTGTACATATTGGACAAGCAGGACGCTCGCGTTTTCCTGTGCACGGTTCGAATATCGACAAAATAATCTTCAGGGATCTATATCACCAGTGTGTGAGGATCGTTTGTTCATTTCAAATGCTCGATCAAAGTATGCGCTTCTTTTAACTTGCATTCACGAAGTGCTTTTAGCCGCCGTCAATCAAGTTTCAGTCAAACGTTCACGGAGAGACTGTGATTTCTTATACACAACCTCATTCACGACCAGAGCAACAGCGGATATTACTTATGCGATACAACACGGGCAGAACAGGAAATCATACTTCCGACTCCACGCCTCCAAAAGGCGACGATTACATCAGCGTCATCATGAATGCTGGCGCGGGGCGTGTTTATGTTATTGTTGTTCCATGGGGAGGGAAATTGTTCATACCGCAGTGAGGGACCGTCCGCCAAAGAGCGGGCGGCAACATGTTGTAAAAACAAACAAAAAAATGATATGAAAATAAAGCTGAGCGCACTTCGAAATACGACGAAAACACTCTTGACTCCAGAGTAAAGAAATGGAAGACTGTAGGCTAAGGCTTGTGTTATGTCTGGGTGATCATAATGAACGCAGATTTTTGCGCTGCGCATATATACGGTTCGAGATATTACACGCACATACATGATGATGATGATGATTATGGAATTGTTTATTGAGGGGGAAAAGGGAGAAGGAATTAAGGAAAGGTGGTCACGAATCATCAGTCCAGGATTCCGTTGGCAAAGGCCGCCGTTTGTGCTCCTTCTACGAGGGCTCGATGATCCTCGAAGTTCAAGCCGGGCAGGGCTGCCTCCCAGTCATCCCACTTTGGATGTCCTATTAAATCTATATACCTATTAGCCTGGCAAGCCCATACCATAACACCACTGGCCACAGAATCTACACTCCGATTTAAAAGCTTCTGAATATATCTTGTGAAGTTTAGTTTTAACGCGACAGATGCGGTAAGTCCATGGACATGGGCGCCATTCACGCGCTCAGAATGTCGTATAGCATCGGCACCACAACCGACACACCAGGCGACGATGTTCCAGCTCGGATGTCTTTGTGCTGCGATATGGAAATTATTAACGCCGTGTGGATGGGACTGACGGCGGAACGCATTGCAAACTACTTCCGTGAAACGTTGTTTACGAGCCAAGACGCTGTCGAAAATTCGCGCGATCAGACACATGCGGATTCGTAGCGACGTGTTGTTGATGCACTGATGGCCGGGCATGACTTCCCTTGGGATGACTTTGTGAGGTGTGGATCATGACGCCGGCACTGAAAAGAGATACACTGACGACGCGATTGTACGTGCAGTACAAGAACTCCCCGACTGCCAATAATTTTACGACGAGGAGGCCGACATACTCTAAACAGGAAGGATTAAAACGGAATAAGCTTTGCTCTAGCACACTCACTTTTATAAAACGGAGTAGAGCAAAGCTTACTGCCTTTTTACTCTCATATAGGCGTATCCGTGTTTAGAGTGTGCCACTGGCCGCCGTGATTAGTTAAGTCGTATTCTTAAAGCAGCTGGTTGCTTGGCCGCGGCGAAAAACGCGTATGACCGCTCTGCAGGGCTAGGGAAGCGCCGTTATATGATATACATCGAAGAAACCAAGGCGCATAATGAACCTTTCTAAGAAACAAACGCCAGTTTCTTTGGACTTCGTATTTATGGCTGTAAAATGAAAAAAGTCCACTTACTACGTGCGAACCTCAGATACAACCAATGCAATATGCGTGACCATCAGGTTCGCTATAAGTGGGCTGCACTGTATTAAAAAAGAAACGTACTAAGCGACTGCATGCAAACATTAATGCTCCTGTTACGTTTTCACAACGTGTAGTAGAGTTTAATATTTTTTGCACATATATTGCACACACATATCGCACACACAGAAGCCCTGCATATAATGTAGAAATGGTGAGTGTGAAAATAAAGTTAGTTTTGGTCGCTATATATGTTCGCGTGACTGGTGCTGTGCCGCACACAAGCGCAGATACACTCATCGTTTAACCTTGTTGCACAGTAAAGGCAGGCTGGCTGTCGGGCCAAAACGTCATAGCTGCAGCGTGCAGCTTTCAGCATGCGGCTACCCGCAGCTGTTTGCGTTTAACGCAAACCTACAGTACAAAGAAATCCAAGATGTACGTAAGTGCATCTTAACCGCCTCCCCTCGTTCCCGCTGTGAGTTTCAAAATTCTGCAGTGAAATGGCTTGCTCGTTGTCTTCTTTTTGTCAAGCTTCTCACTTTTCTTTCGATGTGGTGAAGGAAGAAGTCACGAACAATGAGCCTTCCCTGTTTTCTTTCTTTCCTTCTTTCTTTCTTTCTTTCTTTCTTTCTTTCTTTCTTTCTTTCTTTCTTTCTTTCTTTCTTTCTTTCTTTCCTTCCTTCTTTCTTTCTTTCTTTCTTTCTTTCTTTCTTTCTTTCTTTCTTTCTTTCTTTCTTTCTTTCCTTCCTTCTTTCTTTCTTTCTTTCTTTCTTTCTTTCTTTTACCTTTCTTTCTTTCTCATTTCAAGGAATTGTGCCTGGCGTTGTTCAGAAGCAGCTGTTAATACCTGCGTTCTCGACAGTGGGAGCGTATGTACATTTACGTCAACGCATAATAATATACGTCATCCTCAGAGTCGCACGATGATTTCTGTTTCCTTAATTCCCTCTCGGCAATCTTTCATGGTGTCGACATGCCCGCATACAATGGGAGGTGTCACGGGCAGTTCACTGTGAAGCGGCAGCGGCAGCGGACAAGGCAATGTATAGTGCAGAGGGCAAAATACATGTCTAGAACGACCGAACTGTGTGTTCCGCCGCTCCCAAAGCCGCTATGACCAGGAAGGAAAAAAAATGACGATGTAATTCTATGAGTTTAACTGCGCGTGCTTACATCCAGACTATTTTTAGCCAGATGTTATCGCTATATATCGCGTGTTCAGCCCGAAAAATGCACAGAACGTGTTCGAGACAGCGTTTTGCTCTCTGTACGTGCACCGCGCGGTGACTCTTTTCGCATGTCATATATGCGAAAGGGCATGCACGTCGCCATGTTTTCTTCGATAATCCTTGCTGAATGCGTATCCATGTATGCGGTCAGAAGCGTTTCATTATCTGCGCACAAAATGACCAGCGGACATCAGCCTGCAAGCTAACATGCGAAAAGTGCAAAAAAAAAAAAGGAGGAGCACCTCTCCGTCTAGTTGTAGCTCTTCTTCTTCGGCTGATGTGTCAGCCTCGCGAAGGAAAAACGCGTAATCAACAACTTATAAATGAACCCAACAATTACTTTATGAACTTCAATGCTTGTCTTACAGGGAAGAGGTCGGAATCGGATCGATAATGGCAAAGTGCTTTGAAAAGGTTGTGGCAGGATTTTCGTTCTACAGTTTGCAGCGAAGCTTTTTGGAATTCTAAACGTTAATATGACTGAACCATCTTGTGTGCACAAGATATCGATAATGCCTCGGGCCCTCGATGCCTGAAAATAATGCCGCGGACGGTTTAGAGGTTCCCAATGATCAACCGCTCGTTCGTCCCTATAATTACGGATGCCCAATAATAAATGTCTAGAGTGCCATTTAAGTATTTTTTTTTACTTTATTTATTGGCTATTCGAGAGTTTTCATCTGTTACTTTCGGGCATTCGCATGACGACCGAATATTCGTGTGTAATGGTTGGCGTGATATATGCTGAAGGCTTCTTCATCTCTCGGAGAACTCCTACACCCCCGTGGTTGCAAAACGCACCATATATTTGGCGTTTTGGGGTTATAGCCACTTTACATCAACTTCTGTGAACAGACATCATCACGGTTATGTTAATATATATGACAAGTTAATCGACTTCCTTTCAATTACTTAGCCGCATGATATCTCTTGACATCATCACTCGAATTGTAGCGATTGTTCCTCATCGATCCCTTCCTTCGCATACCATTGTTTCCTTCCACTTCCACTTCGTGAAAGTTTCCTTCCACTTCGAAGCGATATGGATCGTCACTATAGCATACGGATAAGTGGCTAGGTATGAGCGGGGGTATGCATCGTCATTGAAAATAATGACACCACCTTCTCTGCAGTTTGTGCTTTCTCTAACCATTCGAAACAAGAAACGGTTGGTATTCAGTCTATTTTGCAAGAGCTTTTCTGCTGCGCATATTCGCATTTGGTAAGATGTGAACACGATTGTACGCATGCGCGTATCTCAAGCATGAGTGAGTAATTGCTTATTAAAATGGGGCTGGCATGCAGGCCTACCCTCAATTAAGATCCTTCACGTGACCTGACCACTGCCTGGACGGCGGAAGTATCGAGTGAACGAGGCGAGCGCGCCTATGTCGAGGGCAGAAAAAGAGCGTTTATTAACGCGACAGGGTTAGAGAGGACGTTCAGAGGAGAAGCCGTGCGCGTTGTCACACAAATTCAGGATTGGTCGAAAGGGTTGTGACGTCACACGTTGATCTGCGGAATTAAAATTATTTAAATTGGTGTTAAATTGTGACTATGAGGTCATAGCATGACTGAAGTGTCACTGTGACATATGAGGTTGCAAAGTAAATTAATTACGGTGAAAAAAAAATTGAGATCACTGCGGCGACCCACATTGGAGCAATGCGAAAGCAAAACGTCCACACACTATATCGACGTCCGTGTCTGTTCTGACGTCCATGTACTATATCGACGTCCATGGCTATTTTGACATCTAGTTGTATTTATTGGCGTTTTTTCGCGTTTAATTATTTACTAATTACACCTCATCAACCAAATTCTACCCACAGCAACATTTTATCACACTATCAGTCACAGTCATACTTTACTTTAACAAATTTATCTTCGGAGAACGACGTAATCGTGCGGACAAAATTTGCGGACACTTTTTGTTGACGCGACAGAGCCATATAATGCTCTCGCATTAAAAAAAATTGGGGTAATTAGGAGTGGGGCACGTACGTTCGACTTTGTTAAAGGGACTCTTTGTGAACCTTGTTATGTATCACGTTGTCTAATGCGCCTACTGATGTATTCTAATGAGTGTTTGTAATTAGAAAGAGGGTCAAATTAAGAAAGAAAGCAGCAAATAACTAATAACACCGTCGCGTTACACCCTTAGGCCGAAGCTTAAGTGTCCCTTTAATTTTTCCGGTCGAACTCCCTCGTCCCGTACCAACCTCCTGCTATCGAAAAAGGCGTAATCTCACGAACTGATAATGATTTCTCCGCAAGCGGCGCCACTAATACTGCACTTTACAGGCGCAATATGATATGCAACCAGAGAAAAGAAAAGTAGAAAAATTACCAGCCGATCTTCAATGACGACGATAATTTCAGCGCTCCATAGCTGCCAGGCCATTAGAGAATTATATCATACTGCGAATCGCGATCCAGTACCATGATCCACTACCGCACCCCGCAAGTGGGCACGCGCCCGGACACATAGCGCCATCTGGAGCCCGAAAGGTGATATGCGCATGCGCAATGGCACCCCGCGTAAGCATGTCACGGTAGCTAAAGCCCCTCCATAGCGCCCATAGAAGGTCTTTAACGATAGCGGACCGCGGATAGCGCTATGCTATAACTCTCTTTTACCTCCGCCTCCCATATGATGTTGCTGATGAAAGAGGCGGACAAGCGTATACAGCCACCAATGAAATTTTCGCCATTTTTGAGAGTCTGTCATCGACAGAACACGCAGGGCCGAACAGACTGGCGTTGGAAGTGACACAAGCTATCGAGGGGCCAGCACCATCCTGGTTCGCCTGCCACTTGTAAGCGGCGGCTTTGGCTTCATGGGCAGGAGTAGTCGTAGTGGTTTATTTAGAAGTAATAATAAAAAGAAGGAAAAGATTTCTGCTAGCCTCGACACCTGCCATCGCTGCGGGAAGCACCTGAGCTGGGGCAGCGGAAATAGAGTTATAGCAGGCAGACTGGAGAAATGAAATGAAAGAGGTAAGGGGACAGACAGAAAGGATGGGGGGGGGGGGGGGGGGGAGACGTCGTGTTGTGCGCGCATGCTCTTCTTCTTTGATTACGAAATCACACGCGCCCGACCCGTACATAAGTTAATAGTGTAAATAGAATACCTCATGGGCACTATGTCCTCACCACGATCTCCACCAGGATCCTCCCGCGGCTGACGCCTTCGGTCCACTTCAGGGGCGGGCAACACCGGATCTCCACACACTCGTGTCGCTCGCGTTCTCGGCGACTTTCGCGAAGCTTTTCTTGCGACTATAGCTATTCGGGCGACCGAACTACTCTGCCCTATGTAGTCGCGAGCGATCGAGTGACAGCGCGCTGAGCACGCTTCGTTACGCCATCGTCATTAATGTGCATGGCTTCGCACGACGCGACACCACTGCATGTTACCCCTAACAGCCTTATGACGGAAAGTGTTTAGATTTTCGTGCATATCACCACGCTTTTACGCGCGCCTTTCGAGAACCCGGAACTGCCTTGAAGTTTAGCAGCTCCATCTTACTGTGTCTGTCTTGAAGTCTCTCTCGAATCACGGTCGCTGTCCTCATTGAGTCTCGACATTTGACAGTTTTAGCGCAGCGTGATCCGCTACCGTGACCATCTTATGCAGAGATCCAACTGCGCCTGCGCAGTGGCAAGCATCCGCCCCTCGGGATCATCTGCGCATGCGCGAAGAGCCCCAGCGGATTGCGCTAAGCTAAAACACTTGGATGTTATAAAACAGGAACCCTGTGCGGAACGTGCAGCGGCCCCGCTGGACAGGTCAATGGCAGGATTTGTTTTTTAAGACATAACAAGTGCCGTCGTGATGCTGTTGTCAAAATCTCATAGGATTGCGGGTAACCGAAATGCATAGAGGAATGCGCCGGCAAAAGTATTCCAAGACCCACCCTTTGAGGATAAGTGATTTTTGAGGACCCTGATAATGGTGCAAAGGAAATCTTGGTGCCCAAGCACCCGATACCGCAACGGTCGCTTTAGAAACGCAGTAAAACATGATTCTCCTTTTATCTGTGTACGCACGTATACTCGTTGTTCATAGATCCCGATGCTTGAAACATGGAGAGTGTTATATGTGACGCTGGAGATAATGAGAATGCGAAAGTAAATGCGGCGCCAACAGCTATAAAGTGATCTTACATTCAACAATACTTGTCGCCGTGCACGCTTAAGCGGCTTTGTATGTAAAGTTTTCTTTGCACCATTAACGCTTCGTGAAAAAGAGCTCATAATGCAGATATCGTAATGTAAAAACAAAAAAAACGACGAATTTTGTAACAGCTAAATAGATTATAAATAGAGGCATGCATGTATTCACGCTCTTGGATAGGTTTCGTCGTAGAATTTCGCTTAACACGATTTGCTCTAACACTTTACCGAACACGTTAACACGATGCATTAACACGGTTAGCGCGTCTGCCCGATTATGTCGATCAAAGGCAATATTACAATAGCGGCTGCATAATCTTTAACAAATTTTAGTGCCCTGTCGGTAGTCTTAATAACATGGTGCATATGCGTTACAGATGTGTGACGTAAAGGGCTCTAGGTGGAACCCGGGTCTACGAAAAGGCACTGCATGCCTTCTATTTCCGGCATATATCGCTACCATCTTGGACAGATTATTGAAAAGAAGTAACTAGTTTCTATTATCTTTACTACATCTGAAATCTAACTGAATACAAAGGTCAATTACAGCCCCCGAAAAGTAACTGAACAATTACAAAGGAGTAGTCGATTGCTGTTATTTCCCTTCTAACATTTATAAGCGCTACACAAGCATACACGAACTGTAACAAGCTGGTGCGGTTTGCTCGACCTGTTTGCAGCCTATATGTCGCTAACATTCTTTAGCAGTTGTTTTTCGAAGCGTTCGTCAGTATTCTTTCCACTTTTTCTTGTGAACCGTGACATCAGCAGGAACACTGTTCTCGCTGTATACGTGATGGAAGGAAGGGCGGTTTTTTACATTTGCTCGAGCACTTTCGCAAAGCTCCGAGCTTTGTTGTTATCTCTCTGAAGGGACAAAGCCCAAGCTCCATAAAAATGACATATCCGCTTATGCCGTCGTGGCGAAACGCGAACCGCGGGCATATCCTCCTCGCGTGCGGCTTCGCCGCAGCCCAATCTTTGTTGCTGTGTTTAACAAAGGGCCACGCAGTGTTTGCTACCAAGTTCAGGTTCTCGAAGCTGCGCCGCTGGTTAAAGTTTTTTTTTTGTTTAGAATTGCAGGGTTGCCGAATGTGCAAAATGTGCGGGTAAAGCCTGCGAAATCGTTTTGCTCTAGCATTTGAAATGGTGGCGTAATCGCCGAATAATGTCGCCTTCGGTGTCCAGGCTTCTCTGAAGTGCACAGCGACGGGCAGAGGCCCCGATAATGACGTCACGTATGACGGCACTACGTTTCCAGCGAAGAAACGTTATTCCAATGGAAGAAAACCGACGCCATCGAAGGTGAAGCTCACGATGCATTGTTTGGCGCCATCTGAAGACGCACAGCAGCATGCAGCCGTAAACAGCGGACATCTGAAATTTCGGCAACAATGACATCACTTCCGACTTTCCTCGCACTCCTCCAACGTAGTGAGGAGAAGCCTAAACATCGTCGCGGTTTTAATCGACGATTATGTCACAATATTAAATGCTATTGCGAAAATACTTTGCATGCTTTATCTAGAAGCTTGATAGATTCGAATTCTTGAATAACCTCGAATTCTCAAAAAACCGTTTCAGCTTCCCTTTAAGGTGTGGGTGAACGCCCCCACAGGGCATTAGCCCTAGGACAAGAGCATTACTGCTTTAAAGTTGTACAAATATTTAGAGCGATATAGCGTTTCAGTGGCAGCACTCGGTCACTCCTTCTTTACAACGTCACGGATGATGCCAACGTGCCATTTTAGAATGTTCAAAGCCATGCGCCACGTCGTGGCAGCCAAGGAAACTAGAAGCGCTTGTCTCATATTTCTGGTAATGATCAGCCAAACAAGGCGCTCCCAAGTCGCAACTTCTCTCCTCTTCTTTCACTTTTGTACACATCGCACGTTGTATCTGCACTTGTTGAACAAATCTGCCGTTGTGTGCACAGATGCCGCTGTGACGACCCCACATAATGCGCAGGTCCACACGGGACGGAGAGGCAAGAAGACACCGTATGGCTTAGTTTAAACAAAATGATGTAATCAATAATTATACATTGTACATCAGAGGCTGGGGTGTCCGAGCTTACGTGGCGACGCCGTCATGGGGGCGATGGAGGGGCTCCGGAGTTGCGATCCGTCGGTTGCTGGCAGAAGCTGCGCGCCGGCCGGCTTCGGCGCTGAAGGACCCTTTTTTGTGTACGATGTCGTCCTGAGCGTGCTTTTCGTCCGCACTCGCCAGCTATATATGCTCCGCCGGCCACGCCCGATCTCCTGTCTTCCAGGCTGGATTGTTTCCTTCTTCCTCCTTTCCACGGCGGCGCCTGCGGCACCCCCGACCTCCCTCGTTGGGATGTCGTTTGTCTCCCGCCGGCAGCTTTCTTCTCTTGTCGGGTTGTCAGCCTCCCCTGCCGACCTGCCTCGTTGGGATGTCGTTTGTCTCCCGTCGGCAGCTTTCTTCTCTTGTCGGGTTGTCAGCCTCTCCTGTGTCCTTGTACGGCCAGGGAGCCTAATTGGGCTGGCTTTCCCTCCCGCCGGCGTCTTTGTACCATTGTACCCCTTCAGTGGCTTGCCGCCGCTGGGGGCTCCGTCAACGCGGCGCCGTCGAACGCGGACCGGGGAGACAAGGGAGTAGGACGGAACGAGCTGCGTCCTTTGCCGGGGTGCCTCCGGGGTTCAGCACAGGGAAGATTCCGCCGAAGATATGGGCCCTGGTAGCTCACGCACGGAACGTCACACCGGTGAGCCTTCATAAAACACTGGCTCGCCCGCCAGAGCTGACATAAATGTGCCGAAATCGTGCTCCGCTAGAAAGGCTCAAGAAACACGTTTCTATAGAATTATGGAAGCCACGCACAGCCACAGCCAATCGGAACAAGTTTCTCAGCGCCAATCGTATGTTTTCATTCAAAATTGAACTATATGGCGAGGGGTGAACCGTGGCGAATGCGAAGTTGATGACCCGCGCAAATACCGACCGAGTGCATTCCGCGAATCCGTTCACATCCATATGGTCACCGTTGCAACAACACTAACAACAACGACAACGACACAGGCAGCAACAACAACAACAACGACGACGACGACGACGACGACGACGACGACAACAACAACAACAACAACAACAACAACAACAACGACGACGACGACGACGACGACGACGACGACGACGACAACAACAACAACGACGACGACCGCAACGACGACGACCGCAACGACGACGACCGCAACGACGACGACCGCAACGACGACGACGACCGCAACGACGACGACGACCGCAACGACGACGACGACCGCAACGACGACGACGACCGCAACGACGACGACGACCGCAACGACGACGGAAACAGCGAAAACAACGACAACAACGACAACAACAACAACAACGACGACGACCGCAACGACGACGGAAACAGCGAAAACAACGACAACAACGACAACAACAACAACAACGACGACGACCGCAACGACGACGGAAACAGCGAAAACAACGACAAAAAGGACACAAACAACAGAAAGACGGCGGATATGCAGTGGAGAATGCACGTCCCACGTAGGACGAGCGACCTTTTGTTCTGCAGGCATCTCTCGGGAATTGGGTTTCCTTCATGTGGTACGCAGCCGACCTCTCGAGCACTGCAGTCCCTAAACCATGGCTCCCGTTTGTCGGCTCTGCTTCGAGAGAAGAAAGTGACTTTCGGGGGCCCGCTCAGTGGCGAAGCCAAAAATATTTTTCGGAGGGGGCGGGGGGGGGGGGGGGGGGGGTGCTACACGCGACCAGCAAAAAATTAAAAGAAAGACAGCCTGCGCCCAAGGAATATATGAGTGATTTTTCTGCTCTAATAAATCCGAAAGGCTATAGTTGTTTCATTCAGAAATTGATTTGTAAAGACCCCTTTTTTTTTCTAACGAAAAAGCACTCGTACGAAAAATCGCGGATATTTGCAATATATTCACATAGCATATAACACATACAAAAGCTTCTGCTCTACAAAAAAGTCAGCAACTGCAAAGGAATGACATTTGTCAAAATGTCTACCCCATGCATGTGAACCTGCGCCCGGACACAGAGGCGCTTAAAAAAATGCACTTTTTATTTTCGCGGCAATTAGGATCAGCTGAGGATAATGCACAAGATGAAAAAGTAGGCTGACGTGAAAAAGTATGTTGGATTGATTGAACTGTGCCTACAATTAAAAGGAGTTCCATATATCGTGCGATGGCGAAGAAGAGTGACTCTTTTCTGCTATAACTCCCTCTTGCTATTAGAACAGGAACTATTTTTGTTAATAAACCGACGCTCTTCTTATTTTCGTTTTTACATTTTATTATATCGATGCGGTGTATTCATGAATAGCACGGGCGAAAAAGAAGGCCGAAACGAGGGAGAGGGGGAATGCAGAGTTCAGAAAATTTGGTGGGGGGGGGGGGGGGTGCTCTGACACCGACGCCCCCCTTCCTGGCTTCGCCCCTGGACCTGCTGGACTCACGCTTTTGTGTAACCAACGTTTAATTGTACACTGCAGTTTGAAATTCTTGTCTCAAAACAACTGGATAAATAAGTCCGCATTGTTTTGGCTCAGGACTGCACTATGAGCCTTTCCTAAACAGAGGTCTCCTAAAGACAAGTATAAATCATAAGCAACGGCTCAATCCATTTAGTTTCGCGAGCCGGCGCGGTGGCTCAGCGGTTATGGTGCTCGGCTGCTGACCCGAAAGACGCGTGTTCGGTCCCGGCCGCGGCGGTTGAATTTCTTTGGAGGAGAATTTCTAGAGGCCCGTGTACTGTGCGATGTCAGTGCACGTTAAAGAACCCCAGGTGGTCGAAGTTATCCGGAGCCCTCCACTACGGCGTCTCTCATAGCCTCAGTCGCTTTGGGACGTTAAACCCCATAAACCAAACCAAACCAAACCATTTTTTTTCGCGGTGTTGCACTTGCGAAGTCCACCGAATCGCTGCCGATAAGCTGTACATGAAAGAAGTGTGCGTGCATGAGAGTTGAGCGTGCGTGAGTGTACGCGCACGACCAATTTGCGCTTCGCGAATACAATTAAGCAACGCTCGAAACAATAAGATATGGTCGTGTGGTATTGGTGATTTTCACGACCTACAAGCAGTGCCTCAATTGATACAATATGGCGGCAAGGACTCCTCCCAGGGCCAACCCACATAGAATCATGCTTATTATTGCGAAAGCATTACTAGTCCGATTAAGAGAAAAGCCGCCGGCGTGTGTGTAAGTGCGTGTGTCTGTTTGAGTGAGTGGGCGTTTCATCAAGCCACCGCTGTGGCTGAGTGGTTATGGCGCTCGGCTGCTGAGCCGAAGCACGCGAGTTCGATTCCGGCCGCGGAGGTCGAATTTCGATAGAGGCGAAATTCTAGAGGCCCGTGTACTGCATGTGCGATGTCAGGGCATGTCAAGGGAACCCAGGTGGTCGAGATTTCAGGAGCCCTTCACTACGGCGTCCCACACAACCTAAGGGACGTTAAACCCCGTGATGCGAGAGAGTTACTGCGCCATTTCCTTTCTTCAAAAACCAGTTTTCATGTGGAAATTGTGATGCGACCGTTCGTCGTACAGCGTTCCGGGAGGCGCCACACGCGCGTGTGTGGATGGTGTGTGAGTGAGTGGGTGTTAATGCACCCAAGTACAGTAGTAATGCTTTCGCATATCCACACGTCTTAAGTGGTTCAGCCGATTTTTTTTTTTTAATTTGACGATAATCTTGCGCTTGGTTGGCGATGGCGGCAACCTCGTACGAGCCAGTCTTTCGTTTCTTGTGTGTGTAAATGAAATGAACGAATGGCAAGGAAAAAAAACCCTCCTCCGCTTAAAAACAGCCTGCTTGAAAGAGGAACGGTAGGCGGTCGACGCCCGCTTTGGAAAGAATTTGAAATTTATGACTCTTGTAGTATACAACAGGGGAAAGGTCAAACCAGAAGGTCTGGAAAGAAAGATCCAGCGAATGACACTTTGTAATGCTCCTTCGCAGAAAACAACCCTTCTAAAATGGTCTGTAGACTGTTTATAGACTGGTTGTAGATTTTATTGCCTTCCTATAGATATTTCCATTTGTTCATAGTCTATAGACAAAAGTCTACAGAAATTTATGGCCATAAATTTATAGATTGTCTATGGAGTTTGTATTACGTATAAACTAAAAGATTCGTCTATATATAGAGTTCATAGACAAAAGCCTATAGACAGTTTGTATACTGTGTAAAGAAATTCTTGTGAGGAAAGCTAGAAAAGCTTGCGCTTAACCTTTCTTAAACAAATTTCTACCCATTCTCTTCTTTTCGAGCTCGTAAATTTCATTAACCATGCGTTACTTTAAATATAAATATAGATTTATAATCTCGTGTACAGGTTCATAAAGCGAGAGCAATTAAGTCGCCTTTTTTAGCACACTCGTTGCCTTTATGAAGCATTTAACAGCGCCTCGTGCTCTCAGTTTGTACGTAAGCAGCGGATGGGAGGCATACAATGAATTCAAGGCCGATATGAGAGAATTATTTTCGTCACAATTTATTCTTTTATAGCCATCCGTGTCTGTCTGACTGACAACAGCAATAGGGAATAGGGCTATCAAAGTGCATAAAGAATCAGAAGGAAGGGAAATTTAAATCAGGTCATTATATCACCCACTCCTCATTCCCTGTGGATAACAAAGCATGACATATCATCATACTCGCATGGCGTGTTAAAGTCGGTAATTACAGAGACAGTCACGCGCAAAGCTCTCCGCGCTTCAAGTGTTCCCGTTAGTCATGTGTGCTTAGCACTGCATAGACATATGTTTACATGGGCCTTTTTAGCCCCGCCAAACCACCTTTTCCGATATATACGCCGGACGTCTGATAAGAACAGCAAGCGTTCCACTGCACCGTGGAAACATCCTGTTGTCATGCTCTTTTCGCAATGCAAGCTGGCACCGAAAAAACTCACGCGATGACACTTATAGTGGCTCTTTTATCTCGTGCAAACAACCATGCACTTGCAAAGCGTAATTTCACAACAAAACTCTGACTAAAAAAGTCTGAGCATGGCGGCGAACCATTCGGGCAACGTGACAACCAACGCCCCAGCGTGGCGTCGATTTCGCGAAAATTGTCAGCAGCTATTGAAAGTGCGTACTATAACAACCACATTAGAGTCACCGCGTTGCGCAAGTGCTACATTCTGCAGGCGTATGTAGAGCTTCGATCACAAGCATGCGTCAGTACGTTCCACCTCTCGGTGGCCTAAAGTTAGGTTCCATTCGCGCATATTGTCGCAATGGGTCCGAACTCAAAAGTGGGTTCACTATATATACAGAGGGCCGTAGAGCATAGCTTTACCCGTTCACATGTGGTCTGGTACAGCTGCAGAGAAACGGAAGCATATAGGGATGGGTATGCTTCCCACAACCGTGCAAGAACGCCCTGCAAGTGCGAAAGCGGGCGCCCACGTCTCGTCTTGCCGAGAACCACGCCTCTTTCATGCAGAAAGGAGATCCCACACGTGGTCGGTGAATAATCGCAGCTGGACCGGCAGCAGCGCTTGCTTACGCCAGCATGTCTCAGCGGGGTACGTGAGCAACATCTATAGCGTCTTTCGGAGCTGTGTTTACGCGGCACTCGAGCTGCGCCCAGTGTATATGACGCAGGCACGATGACGTCACAGCAGGCTGTGTCCCAACATGGGAAGCCACACGGCGTGTTTAGGCTATTACATAATAGGCGAGCACTTTTCATGTGTGTTGAGGGATATATAGGGACAGCATGAAAGGACACCAACAGGTTGCATCAGATCCTTGATTCTTCTCGCTCAAAATCACGGCTGTCATCGTGTGCACGTTGAAAAACGCGCTTACAGGAAAAGGACGGACGAGGACAAACGAGGTATACACATACGACATGCAGAGTCCGCACTGTTTGATTCCTTTTAGGCGCTCGAAAACCGCCAGATAGCGAATAAATACGTCCATTAACTATACATGGCTTAATATATAGGCCCTTTAGATTATGCTAAAATCTTACTTGCGCGATAAAGACGAATTCAGCTGACGCGATGTGTACACTGCGCACGTATACATGCGCACGTGGGAACGCGGGCGATTTGGACATTAGACTGAGTAGGAAGCTTGGGCACTGATTGTTATCATTTCTTTCAGCTGACCTTTGCGCAAGTATAACCACGTTTAATGGGTCTCTAGTTGTTTAAACGTACAAAGCAACCAATCTTGTTCTTTGAGATTGGAGCCTTCAAACGATTTCTGCAGCGTGGACATGATAATCGTCAGTCGGCCTACAACAGGTATACGCAGGTCAGCAGCAGGACAGCGGGCTGTTTGGTCGAGGGAGCCGAGGCTCATGCTGCTTCGCGGAATAAGGGCACATTGTGCTGTCGAAGACTGCTGCACTTTGAACGCCTCCGTTGTCGCTACTTCATCTTTTGTCTGGGAAGCCACTGGCTCGACTACTGGGAGACAGCAGGGGTCCCCGCCCAGAGGCGACGCGTCTGTGGTTCGGGCAACGCGAGCGAAGGTATGCGTACGATGCTTTCTTGAGAGACGCCGTTAATTTGGACGCCGACAGCGCGCTGTCCTTGAGCAGAGCGACTGCGGCCGCCAGCGGGCGCCCAACCGACCGTCTCGACGAAACGATAGCACCTGTCCCTGGTGAAGTACACGAGATCCGTATCGGCCGCCGTCTCCGCGAAGCGATCACAAGGGGTGTATATACGGGACGTGATCCTCGCCACCCGCCGCGGCCGCAGAGATCGCTATACTGACGCACGGAGTCCAGTTTGCGACCTTGTGAGCCCTCCTGAAAAGTCACCGCAGAGTATAGAGGTGGCTGTTTTCAGTTATATGGAAAACAGAGAAATTTATTAGTGGTTGCGTCATCGAAACGCGCTTGACGGCTTGGATTTTTTACGCTGTCGGACCGGTGCCGGTTCGAAGGGACAAGAAGCTATATGCGGTGGTTGGGAGATCAATATTGGTATGGATTAGTGTATATAAGGAGCTATGTTAGCCGCTTGATGAATTGCCGCAACGTATACGGACTACGGTGTGTGCGTGCAAATCAAAACATGTCCAGCAACGGTCACAGACAATAAAGCAAAGAAAGAAGGAAAGAATGCCCGACCAGTCGAGCTGGGATCCAGACCTACGACTTGTAGAGATATCGCAAGGTTGTGGAACGTCTGTACACAGGTTGAGTACCTTTTACTTTTTTCCCCAAGCGTGGTATTTATTACTGTGAAAAGAGACTCCACGTAGGTTCCTGAATTCATGGTCGCTTTTATCGCCTGATTATTGCTAACTGTCTTAATGCCTTTGCTCCCCATACCCTCCACGGAGTTAATGTTGAGGCGGCGCGCCTCGATGGTCGAAGGCCTGAGAAGACAACGACGAGGATGACGATGTGAGCGGAGTGGAGACTGATGACGGCGAAGAACTGCTTTCCTTTTTCTTTTAACACTGTGCAAGATTATAAGATAGCTCCGTAGTTATTTTAACACTGTAGTACAAGGTTATAAGATAGCTCTGTAGCTCTTCTTTGTAGTCATGTGACGGCGCTCTGCTGGACTGCAATCTACTTAACTCTCCCAACTGAAGCCTTCTCCACCTTGATTGAGCATTTCATCTACTAAACAGATTATGCCCGCTCTGCTCCCTCTTCCACGTATTCTCACGCTCTCATATACAGCAATGCTCTGATCCCATTTTAGTTATTTCTGCTCACTGAAAAGTGGCTACTATAAGTACGCCATAGCATTTGACCGCAGTATTTCACTGCAGAGTATACGACTCTATGCATGCGTGCAATTTTCCGACCTTACTCTACGTACTACCTAGTCTCGAAAAACAAAGCGCTCCCCTGGGAATAGCTGGAAAAGGTTATTGCCTTAATCTTGTGCTTAGCCGCTCGAGTTCCAAAAGCCGCGTTCTATCTAGCACTTTCTGTCATCATACTTTCTGCTTCAAAGCCTTACCATTTTTATTTTTGATTACTTGGGTATTTACTCTTACGTGAGCCACCAACTTCTGTGCGTTCCGCTTATTGTCGACACTACGCCGGTAAAAGTGTTATACAGCTTTCGCCGCCATATATCACTTCCTTTGACTTTTATTTCCTGAAAACTCCCCCTTTCGCATTTATTACGCTTCAATTGTAGGAATTGTCAATTATTTTAATATCATTAATTGTACCCTGCAATGTAATGCAATGTTGCTATGTAAATTTATAGGGCTCATCATTTTAAACCGTAACACCTTATTTCCAAGCACTAATTCCCAGTCCTATACAGTCGCCGCCTTCTTCTTTTTCAGATTGCTTGCAAGACGAGCAGTTTTTAGGCACAAACATTCCTGACAGGTGACTTGTCTCCCGTTTAGTGAAATTAAAAAAAAAAACGACCGCCCGAACGGGGGCTCGAACCCCGGACCGTTAGGTTAAAAGCCTAACGCTCTACCGACTGAGCTATCCGGGCGCGTAACGCCATCTAGTGCACCTTAACTGCAGCCCCCAGTTGCGACTCTCCGCGACGCTAGGCCTCGTGCAGCACGTGTGTAAGCTGCTTACTGTCTCGCAAGGCTTCATAACCGCCACTTTTCTTACTGCGAAAGCGGTCCAAACCAAGAATTTTGTGTGAAGCCTCGGAGTAACTCGGGTAAGCTCGGGATAGTTCGGAGGAGCGTCGCGTTAGCTGTAGCCAAAGGGAGGGTGACCTTGGCCGAGCCTAGCATAGCAACAGCCCATGCAGAAATTTAATTAATATTGCAGCGATTGGGTTTAGAATTCGCGGCGGTGCGAACACATCAGCTTTACAGGCGCGCAAAGTCTATTTAGAATGCCCCCCCCCCCCCCTCCCCCTTTATTTTTTTGCATCTTGGTTTACGCATCCGCAATCCATCCAGTTGCTCGCGTGGCTCGAACGATGAGTGGAGGCGGTTCCTTAATTATGCTCTGGCGAAGAAAATGTTTAATAATACCTAACCAGGAACACTGGTCACGCACTTACGAGCTTGGATTATATTCAGCATACTTACCGCTTAGCTGGATGTGCACACCTGTGCGAAATGTCAGGCGCTCCCATCGTTTCATGAGGCGGCGGAGTCGCGGCCGCGTATACGATCATAGCCCTGCAGCCGTTTCGCGATATCTGAGCGGTAATCGTCCCTCCCACCATCACTTTCTACGTTGTAACTACTGATTTCCTTCATGCTTTCAAGCCGCCAGGTCCCATCTTGCAGGCGTGGCAGCTGCACCGATTCCACCTTGGTGTGACGGAAGCAAGCCGCCGCGAAACATCTAATGTCACATCGTGCGCCGACTGCACGCGAGAAGAAAACCTGAAAAAGAACGCCATATACGCAAAAACGCGTGAAATAAAGACTGCAGCTTTATTCGTCGCACCTTGTGAATGCAATTTCGACAATTTCACACAAAAAAATCCAATTTTGCTTGGGTATCGATCGTGTATAACTGCTGGTGAAACTCTCATATCTTCGCTACACTGTCAGTACGGGTGACTTTAACACTTAATTATTTAACTGGACTTTAATTGTAAGTTTAATTGTTTAACGTGAGAGTGGATTAAGCTTCACCAAGGTTTGCCGGATACAGCCCTGGCCGGTCAAAGCTGATAGAGTAAAAAATGTATTAATCGAAGCCGCAGTGGCTACGGTAATCACAGGAAGTTAACCACACTTAGGTTGCAGTGCAGCTACGTAGAACTACAGCTTAGCCGTGGTTACCTTAGCCGTGGTTAAGACTTCCCTTGTACACAAGGTGTTATTCGAGTGTATTCAGAGGGTGATGAGGGATATGCAACCGATTTGCAAAACCGCCACAATAACACAATGGCGCTTTGCCGCCTCCCATTTTCGAAATCCCTTCGTTTATGCACCTTTGTGTCCATTCCCCCGGGCAGACCTTAAATCTGGTGGGAATAGGGGAGACTATTCCTTCCGCCTTTGGGACGTGACCATAGGGCGCGTGACATCAATCAATCAATCAATCAATCAATCAATCAATCAATCAATCAATCAATCAATCAATCAATCAATCAATCAATCAATCAATCAATCAATCAATCAATCAATTAGTTTATTCTGCACTACAAAGACATTTTACAGATTCAGGCCTGCCGAAGCCTCATTGAGCTTGTATGGCAGCGCCTGGCAGGTAGCGGCAAGTCGCGTGCGGCGCTTTACAAACTAAGATTAGCAGAAACCAACAGAAAAATAGGAACAGCAAAAAAAACAACATTGAAACACATCACACTTCACAGTTAACTGGAAAAAACGCTGAATCCACTAAACTACACGAACAGCAGATGTATATCAGGCAATGTAGGGAACCAATGGCCTCAAGGTTGATTGAATTTCAAACTTTTCCTCAACGAAGCCAATGCAGGAACATTTTTTCTCACACGTGCGCTCCGTGTAATGAACCTTTTCTACCTGTCGATTACCTGTCGATAGTGGTGTTGCGTGAAAGCGACGGCTGTGTTGGACGTAAGAGTGCTCCATGCGTATTCGCAAGTGGTTTGCACGGTTCCGGTTTTCGGCGAGAAACTCCCGAGAAAGTACCGGCGGAACGACGGTGACATTAGGCCTATTCTTTAGGAAAGTCATACAGCGCGAAAATACGAACACAGATATAGTGATGGAATCGACGAGCGCTGATGTTTGCGCTCCTATGTCGTTCCTAAATAGGTGTATGCACCAACAAGACAAGCTAGAAGTACTTCTTAGGCCTATTCGCTGCGCCGAAGTAAACACAAATACTGACTGAGCTGAACCAAGTGCTCTCGTGGCTCCTAAGGGGTGACATGACTACATAGTGCGTCCAATTCCTTTGAATAGTCTTTACTATGGCCTTGATCATCATCGCTGCCTATTCTGAGCCTTCCGTGAACGACAGGAGCGTGGGATTAGGTAGCCTGATTATCACGCGGTACGCGCTTCGTAGTGTTTGCGGTGTCTTTCTCTTTCCTCAAAGAATGGATGGCTCGGATCAATACGCATCGTTTAAGCAACTTTCAGGTCAAAGGCGATATTTTATTGTGTTAGTTTACGTCGAAGGCCACTCTTAACTGCATGTTATGAAAATCGATTGGTTGGTTGGTTCATGGGGTTTAACGTCCCAAAGTGACTCAGGCTATGAGAGACGCCATAGTGAAGGGCTCCGGAAATTTCGAGCACCTGCGGTTCTTAAACGTGCACTGACATCGCACAGTACATGTGCCTCTAGAATTTCGCCTCCATCGAAATTAGGCCACCGCGGCCGGGATCGAACCCGCGTCTTTCGGGTCAGCAGCCGAGCACCATGACCACTAAGCCACCGCGGCGGCGCTATGAAAATCGGGGAAGGTATTATTTTCTTGAGTGTTAAGGGCAGTTTAATTGTCCTTCGCCGTTTAAATGATCGACGTTCACTTGCAATGACGCGCTTTGCGACGGAGAGGCTGTTTTATGCTGTTTTCGTGTTCGATCCTTCCTTCTTTCTCGGTTGGTGTGGGGTCATACCGAACACTGAAATAACTGAATCTGGATACGCCAAATAGTTTCTGAAATGAAGGGAGTCCTTCCGCCGCAACAATTTTTCGGGCGCCGACTGCGATAAAAATGTCTTCGCTATGTGGGCAATTCTTCATTATGTTGTAGATTGAAAAAATGCTCTAAAAGCTCCGTTTTGCAGAAATCGACAATACGAAAGCTGTGGCATAGCTGCGTTTCTAAGTTCTTACTATTATATATATGTGACTCCTCGCGGTAGTTTGCTTTTCTGTATACGTGTGTTTGTCATACTTTCAAAGCGAAGCAGCTGGAGCGGGCAATATTTGCGCACACTCGTGCGCAATATCTAATGCGCACGACTGTGCGCGCGTGCGTGCGTTCGTGCGTCTGCGTCCAAACGCACGCGAGTTATGGGACTGCGGAAATCATATATAGCATTCCGGCGCGCATAGGTTTATTTTTACAGGTTCGCCCCGTATGAAAGTTAACGCGGTAACGCGTGGCCCACGCGCTTCCCTCGAGCGCTGCCAACGAGAGCCGGTGTGAACAGCAGAGGAGCACGTGCAGTAAGCATGGCGGCTGCTCTGGCCGCGCATGCGCACTACCGCCAATTCTCGCCGGCTCTCGCCGTTATAAAAATGGTATATAGACAGTCTATAGACTTCTTGTTCACTCTATAGACTTCCTATATATATTGCTTTTCGTCTATTCATAGTCTATAGACTGTCTATAGACAAAAGTCTACTAAAATATATGGCCATAAATCTATAGATTGTCTATAGACTGTCTATAGACAAAAGTCTACTAAAAATGTATGGCCATAAATCTATAGATTGTCTATAGACTGTCTAGGGCATCTGTATTGTTTATAGACTTTTGTCTATAGACGTTTGTCTATAGACAGCCTTTAGACGTTTGTCTATAGACAGTCTATAGACTTTATAGACAGAAGTCCATAGACACTCTATAGACTGTCTAAAACTTTTTCTGTAAGGGCGGCGGCAGCGATTCCGGAACCGCAGGGGCCCCGTGCTCCCGAGTTCATTTTATTACTGAACGACCCTGCACACGTATGCATGCGTAAGGTCATGAAAGTGGATGTGTGCATATTAGAAAGAAAGGACCGCAGTACATGACATGCGCCGAAGGTGTAACTGCGTTTTTCAATTTTCAGCCGCCAGAGCGGCTGAAAATTGAAAATTGGTTTTTGAGGAAAGTAAATGGCACAATATCTGCCTCACATCTCGGTGGACAACTGAACTGCGCAGTAAGGGAAGGGATAAAGGAGGAAGTGAGAGAATAAAGGAAGAAAGAGGTGCCGCAATGGAGGACTCCAGAATAATTTCGACCACTTGGGGATATTTGACGTGCCCTGACATCGCACAGTACACTGGCGCCTTTCCCGTTCCGCCTCCATCGAAACGCAGCCGCCGCGCCCGGGTTCGAACCCGGGAACTCCGGCTCAGTAGCCGACCGCCTTAACCACTGAGCCACCACGGCGGGTGCGGATGGCTGGCGCCACACTCGTTTTTCTCAACCTATCCGTTCGCTCTTGTACTCACTTGTCATTTTGAAGGGAACAGAGTATACAAGAGAGGAACTGCGACAGGATAAGATTTTGCGTCGTTTCATTCAGGATACATCCCCACCAACTAACCCGGACCACTGTGCTGTTTGGTTTATGATTGTTTTCAGCCGCCGGATGCATGAAATGCGCGTGCCCACTATATATCGCTGCGGGAATGGGGCAGGTCGGACACTTCCCGAAGTGAAAGAAAAAAATTCTGAGGACGATTACGATTTTCCCTAATGCAAAATTTGAGCGCAGCCACGTCGGTGTCTCAGGCTCTGGAGACTCATATCGTTTTACTTTGCTGAGTCGTCAGCACGTCTAGCTACGCTGTTACTTCGATAGTAGAATTATTTGACGAAGCTTACGACGATGTAAACACACAGCGCGCGAGAATGTGTACACGAGTTCGATAGCAGTATTATTTGAAGACGACGACGATGTGCAATGCACAGCGAGACAGTGTGTGGCAGTTTAGCACCAGGCGTGATCGGCTATGGTGATAGACTACTCTTAGGAAAAAGGGGCTAACAGGGGGCGAGAGGTTAGTCTTTTTGGGGACTAACTCACCTCCCACTGGCATTCGTCCTTTTCGGGACGAACTGCAAAGGGTGTAACTGTTGGTCCCCTTGGAAAGGGTGCAACAGGTAGTCCCCGGGTGCAGACGCTTAATGAAAAAATGCAAATTACGCGTGATTTTCACAGTAATTTCGAGCGGGATAGTTTCTGACAGAACTTGACACATATAACAATAACAACGATAAAGGAAACAGAAATAAACTTAGATAAAAACACCAGGATTCGAACCGACAACCTTTGGATTATGAGCCGAGCGCGTATATGACTAAACCACCATATAGCGGACGGTCCACGGCAGAAAATAAAAGTCTTATATGCGAAACACACACATTGTCTGTCTTTACCGTTCAAATTGTTATCAAACATATTGCTATTTAGAGCACAGTATAGTGGTTTTGGTGTCATATGCTTTTGGAACAACTTGCGGTAAGCTTTAATGCGCACGCACGACGGTCTAAATCACGTTTTGGCATAAAAAGAAGTGCTGATCTGTGTATACATTACGGCCGGTACTGCACAACCACAACAGTTGTTTTCTTTTCGTTTCTTTTTTTTTTGCGCATAAGATGGTCTTATTTCCTGTAATTGCCAGCTGCACATTACAGCCTGTTGAAAACAAATATAGAAGGCGATGGTTCACTTCGTTTTTTGTTACTGGCGGACAGCGGTGACAGGGAATTGACTGCTTGCCACTCACTGATTCGCTAAGTGTCGCTGATACTTACACAGCATCAAATAAGCTCGTAAACAACGGCAATGATATGAAACTACGTGTACTTGCTCAACCCTAACCTTTACAGCTGACATTCGGCACGTATTGAAGCTCGTAGCATTTGTTTATGCACCTGCACAGCTGCCAGCCGTTTCGGTGGCACAAAGCCTTTTTCTCACGGAAAAGGATACCCGCTGCGTCACAGGCAGCGGCGGTGCTCTCATTGGCCTTAGACCACGCCCTGCGCTTCAAAAATCGAGTACTATTGCAGTCGGGGTATTCTCGCGCGATTTTCGCGTGCTGCTATGCTGCGATTCGCCCCCCGTTAGTCTCTTTCTCGACAGTTAGTCCGTTGAGTTTGCGCACGGCTACCATTTCTGGCAAGAAGAGTGTCGTGTGCAAATTTAGGGACTAACGAGCCGTTTTGAGGAATAAAGTTGTCTTTACTCCCCCCTGGGCCGGTTTTTTTCTTAGTCTCGTGCAATGGCCAGCGATGTTGGTCTGTTGGAGGCGCCGAGAGTTCGAATCCCAGTCGTGGCACTGTTTATTTCTATTTATTTATGGTTTGGCTCGGTTACACCGACGGCGGCGATGCGGCTCAACCCACAAATTGACGCTTAAGAGCCGCCTCTAAACAGGAAATCTGGGCCTTAAAAATGATATTAATGTCCGCCCTTTATAAAGTGCGGGAAGCGCGCTGTCATTTAATTCCCTCACACTATCCCCCTTTCGCTTCATTACTGGAGCGCATTTCTTGCCTGTAGACGTCCCGCGAGAAATTAAACTGGAAAGTGGACACCACTTCGCCGCTGGCGCTTCCATCCTCCTCCAAAACGCTTCTGGCCGCAAAGCATCCAGCAAAGGCGTCGATGGTGCGTTGATGGCCGCTGGCTTAAAAGAAAGCAAAGTGGGGCGTAATTTTCTAGAAAGGTGCGCCCTGTACAAAATGCGGCCGCCTTGCCGTCGAGCCACTCACGTTATGGACGTCCAATTTGGCCTTAAAGCTTCGTAACAGATTGCAAGCGCTGACACCTTCTATAGTGATGATAATATAGATAATTTGCTTTGCATTAACATCCGCTAAATTGGCGCTCCTTCCCATTTACACTTTGCTAGCGCTTAATAAATCCGCAGCTTTGGTATGTGCATGTGCGCTGAGTGGAGAGTGTTAAAACCTTCCAAAATGCGTCACCGCGAATTTGCATGCATCAGCTCAGGTGTCCTCAGCGAAAGAAAAATACTAGACCGCAGCTATTTCTGACGTCGGTGAGCGAGCATTAGCAGCTACTAATTCCTTTTTCTTCCTTATGCGCTTCGAGATATTTCATATTGCAACGATGGACTATATAATTAGAGCATCGGCATCACATGAGCGCGATGGTGCAACGGATATATACTACGAGCACCATCGGATATACAAACATGTGTTTCAGGATCTTTCTCCCGGCCTGCAGGTCTTCAGCTTTCGTGAGGTGAAATGCTTCGAAACAAGGTTATTGACCCGGCCCTCCCCCACAGAAAAATAAAAAAAAGTTTTTTTTTTTGGTATTGGCGTTGTTTACGTGTGGCAGTTCGACGCACTGCTCTGACTCGTCACCTCCGACAGGCGTGCGCGGTGCCCTGCCGCCGCTTTGCATTTGCCGGTCTCCTTTGGAGTATTGACTCCAGCCGAGAGATGACGAAGACGCACTGACCCGCAAGCTGTCGAAATCGACGCAGAATCGAATCAGCTGCTGGCCGCGTATAAAATGCACGGCTGCGCGTCAGCTCTCAAGGCGCTGTGATCCGCGTCACTGCTGACCAAGGGCGTCCGCAGAATTTTTTGCAGGGGGGGGCCCCGTTGGTGCCCCGGGGGGGGGGGGGGGGGGGGGTATGTTCGTAGCAAAAAGGCGCTATTTGCGGAGTAAATTTATTTATTTATATATAAATAAAAATTAAACAAAATGCACACATGAAAGAAAAATTACAAACAGCAAATTAAAGCGCGGCTAGGAGAGGTACATTGGAGTTTATCAACGAAGAAACAACTAAAATTAATAAAAAATGCAAAAAGATGCTATATCACTTCGTGGAGAAGAGTGCTCAGTCTTCCTGCATACGGGTTCTCGACTCACCCGGATTGATGACCAGCACACAGCACAATATGTTCGCAAACACGCAACTACAGTCACTCAGTCAGTCTTCCTTGAACAGCAACTGTAGGCGCCTCGGATTTTTCTGGGCGAATTGCGTAATTACACGTGTGATAAATTCACTTCTGTGCTTCATTACACGCTCTCGGTGCACACTCATCATACACATTGATTGGAAAAACTGTTGAACGCGTACGTTGAAAACAAAAGATGACTACATATACAACGAAAACTTATTTACAAGATAAATGCACGCTCGCAGCTTCATACACCTCGCTCCATCTTGCTTGCGCATCCGCACAGTCGAGCAACCCCACACACACTGCTCGCCGCTCGTCGTTTTCTCGTCCGCTGTCTTGGTTGTTCTCAGCTTCGCTGACAACCGGCCACTAAAAACACCCAAGCACAAACACAGAGGCGCGCACACGTGCGAGGGCTTACTTGCCGCAGTATCCCCGAATGCGCACTTTGGGGGTGAAAGGAACGCCGCGCAACTTCCGAGGGGAAGGGACACCCGCAACTAATTCGGCCGGAAAATTTGTTTTTGTGCTTTTATGGGGTTCAGAGCCCCAAAACGACTCAGGCTATCTGGGCGTTTACATGAGCCCGACAAAAGTCGGGTTAAGCAGGCTGTCGGGCCGGGAACCGGTTGTCGGGCTCATGTATACGCTAGGGGGTCGAGCAAAGTGACCGTCGAGTCGAGCAAGGCCAGCCCGACTGCAGGGGGTGGGTTGGCTCTGCCCGACCCGGTTGGAAGGAGCGTGTATACGCTGCCGCATCGGCTTAGCGCCTCCTCTCCTGCCTCCTTTCTTGCCTCCTCTCCGGTCTGGCTGGCGCTCTGCAGGAACTCGGAGCACTTGGCAACTCGGCGCGCGCGCTCTTTCTTACGGCCTGTGCATGAGGGCCAGTTGCTACCTATCGCCGCAACTCTCCGGAGGCTGGTTCGGTTACTTTGCACATATTGCTGAACGGCTGCTCCGAGTACTGAACAAGAACTTGACAACCATGTCTTATGCAGCCACTGCTATCGGCACGCAAAGCAGGGAACTAGTAGATGGATCTCAAAACATTGAAGTCGGCATGCAATGATGGCGCAAAGTATTAGCGAATAGGGCTGTATCATTTGCGACTAACAGGAATAAAAGTGAGGCAAGATATTACAGGGCGAAGCCACGGTTAGGAAAACATTTATTTTCATCTTCAGGGCTGGCACAGTCTCTGTCGATACTTGGAAATGTATGAATAAAATAATAGCACTTGCCGTTTGAAAACATTCGAAGTATCTGTGCCATCTGTTCTCACTGCGTGAAACACACCAGATCAGAAAGATCCTTTGCTCTTTGGAACTCCGATATCGTTTCACATACTTAGAAGTACTGAAAACAATAACAGACGCTGCTTGTAATGACCTATACAACATTGTCGTGCGGCTCGCAGTTGAAGGGATGTCAGTTACAGCCTTAAATGCTTTCGAGTTGCCTTGTAGATGAAACCAGACGGCTTGTCATTTTGGTTTATCAATTTCTTTGTGTAGTTGACGAGAAGAATTCGGAGAAACTTCTCAGAAATGAGGTGTGTTAATCATTTGGTGTGGCTTCTGTCAACCCCTTGCGGGCAGCATAGGATGGGTGAATCTTCTAGATGTGGTTCAACGATTAGTTACAAGACTTCGAGAATTTCGATCGTGGGAGATACTTGACCGCCTTTTCAAAAAAAAAAAAAAACAACTCCGAAATCACTAGAAACCCCGGCTTTGGATAGTGGTGTTCACCATGCTTTGTTCCCTCGGCGCCTGCTCAGGCCGTAAGAAGAAAGCGAGAAAGCGCGCGCGTCGAGACCGGCCGTGCTCGGAGATATTTTTTCCGGCAGCGGAGACACCCATTGGAAATCAAAGCGAGCCGCTGCCGGCCTCGAAGACAGCGCGCACGTGAACGGGCGAACCAACGACCGGAAAGAGCAGCAGTCGAGAAAGGGAACTTTTCGTCTGGGCGTTCCTCCTCCTCTAGCATGCTTGTGGTTTGCTTGCTCGACGCTAGGGGTAGCGACGATCTCTGCTCGACAGAAAACCGCTTCATGTAAACGCGGTAGGGTCGGGCTGGTCAGCCCGACATCTGGTGCACCCCGACCCGACCCGCAACGTCGGGCTCCATGTATACGAGGCTTATGAGGGACGGAGTAGTACAGAGTTTCGGATAATGTCGACCACCTGGGTCTCTTTACCATGCACTGACACGCACAGTACATGGGCCCTGTTGTGATTTGAGGCCCAGCCAGAGGTGACAGGCGAGCCAGGCAGGCGCCATCGGGCTGCGTTGACCAAAGGCGCTGGTTTTCACAGAAGACGCAAAGAACGCTGGTGTGGGGGCGCCTCGGGAGACTGCGTCGCCGTGAACAAAAGCAGCTAATCCCCTTTGCCGGAGATTCTGAAAGCGGCGCTTCTACCGAACTGCGCTACACGTGGATCGGAGGAGACAGCGAGCGGCGGCGGCGCCAACTCATCGCCCGCTTGCCCCTGAGCAGCCCGACAAAGCGGGGGTGGACACGGCTGATTTGTCCTTCCCTCCTTAAGAATTCATCGGTGACCGGCGTAACGACATAGGCGAAAACAAGATGCCCCGTGCACTGTCTGCCTCCGTGTCGCTATCTCTCTAGAGATCAAAGAAACAGACACCCATCTCAAGGCGGCTCGAAACACATGCTCGCCGGTGCCGCTGTATGTCTGGAACAGGTCGCCCTTCAGTAGAGCTAACGATGGCGTGGTTTGAAAACGGCGGAACGACGCACGCCCGGACGCGGCATTTCGCAGATGTGACCATGCGGGGCTGCTTTTACCCTTTTGACTGAGCGCACCACCGCCCCTGGTGTGCGGCCATCACTCACGGTTCGAGTGAGTGATTTTCCAGGGGGGTGCAACCGCCCCCCCTTGCCCCCCCCTCCGGACGCCCATGCTGCTGACGACGTATACATACATAGTTACGGGATTTTCCATCCGTATGTGTAATATATAGAGTGCGCGACTTCGGCCGTTATTTCGTCGCGCTTTCCACATTATATATACCCCGGAAAGGGCACGGTTTGTCTTTATCGCGGCTCCTTCAAGTTTATTCAATTCGGACGTCATCATTCCTGCATTTTCTGCTATAATTGCTGGTATAATACGTTGCACCGCAGCCCTCGATTATCCGCACGTTTCACGCACCTTGCACCCCGTTCGTACAAAATGCGTAGCGTACATACGTGGTGCTGTCGAAGTATAAGAGAAAGTCTGAACACCTGGCCATCTGGTCTGCATGGTGCTCGGATCCTCTGGGATGAAATGCTTGGAGAAATGAGCCCACATCGCGGGAGTCTAAAAGCACGTTAGCCATATAAGCTTTTGGTCAAGCTACCTTTGAGCAGTTAAAGTCAAATCAGCATAATCGCCAGCTTTACACCTACACGCGAGCATCGGTGTAACACCGGCGCAGAGGGGCCTGCAGGTAGTGCTAACCAAAATTTACAAGATGATTTGATTTTAGCGAATGCTTTAAACCTTCTGCAAAGTTCTTCTGACTCGTCTATGCGTTTCATTTCATTGACGTACGGCAATAACCGACTTCGCAGTTGGTATGGCAACGAATGACGATGTTCGTCCTTCTGTGCCTCCAAGTCGGCCGCAGACGACCTGCGGCCATCCCAGCATCGATTTCATTTACTGCTGCGGGTTACGATATAGCGCTATAGTTACTTCTTCAGCTGCGGTAGTACTTCCGTAATAAAAAAAAAGACAAGCAGGCTTGGCCTGAAATCTCGCCAGTGAACATACCGTTAACTCGTGCTTTACAAACGTATTCTCACTAAATTTCTAAATATCCTGTTATAATTAATTTGTATTCAAGCGTTATGAAAATGTTATTAGGCGAAGTAGCTATGATACTGACTCTGCCCAGACTCGACTGATAAGCAAGTGCCACTATGAATGCCGCTATTTTCAAGCCTTCTTGTTTGTTCCTATTGTCCATCTCCTTCACCGCCCTTGCGCGTAGGCGCAAGCGAGCGCAGTTTCCAGCTGGCTTAAATATCAGTGATTCGTTGCATGTGCATGCCAGTCGCAAGTGTTCAGAAGCCGCGCGATGACTTTGAGCCTAATAACGTTTAAAGTTTTTTTTAGCTGCGTGGATGGACGAATACTTTGCGAGCTGCGGATAAAGAGCTGTTAATAGACCTGCCGTCCAATAAACTGTGTCACCGCCAATGAGCGAAGAGCATTTCAGAATTCCTTTCTATCCACACCCACTAACCGCTTGGACTTGGACGGCGCTTAGCCTACCCTGAAGAGTCCAATGCGATAGCATTGGGTATCCCTCCAGCGCAAGTGTTCCTTCTCTTTTACTTAATTTCTGCCATATATGCGGAATTGGTCATTCTACTCTTTACTGTTTTCTTTGCAGCCGAAGTTTTTGAATGTAATATGATGTAACTAAATTATTTTAATTGCCACTGGCCACGTGAAGGCAAGTATATAGGCACCTGCTGCGATGGACAGGTTGTGATGACATCACAAATTCACGTGACCTCTCTCGACCAATTACAGTGGCAGGAGAGCTACCTGCTTTTTCGCGTCACGGACGGACGAACACGCGCCGGTTTATTTCTATAATGGGACGTCCAGTACTAAGGCATTAAATGCATTCTGTATACGAAACCATCGTTTTCGACGAGGTTTGCGCCCCTAGCTACGCGAGTAGGTGTCGAGCGCAAGTGAAGCGTGCGCAACCGACGTCTGCTGCTCGTCGGCGCTCCCGCTGCCGGCACGGCGTTCCCGTTCAGCAGGAGCTGACGCCTCGCGGCTGTCCGATTGCGCCCCTTCTCCCAGCGAAGCGAGCTGCGAGGAGGAGGAGAAGGCTGGATTTACGAGCCGCCGCCGGCGCCTGGCTGCCTGCTGGCGTGCGTCCAGCAGACCCCTCGCCGCCGCCCAACGCGGCCGGCGCCGGGCCCGACGCTGCGCTGCGCTGCTCGGCCAGCGCTAAACGCGCCGCCGCGCGACTGCGCGCGTGATGCGTGCTGCGCAAGCGGGACTCGCCTTCGCCGCTGGCTGCGTGCCGCTCACCACCCTCTCTCTCTCTCTGCCACCCTTGGGCGCGCGTGACCTATGGGACGCCATTGAGGAAGCCACGTTGGCCACGCCGAACGAGACACCGCTGGGCGAGTCTAGCGGCGCTCTGCCTTTGTGCGGCATCGAATGCAAACCGTAATCTGCAGCAAACATCTGTGGCAGAAGTGTAAGCAACACGACTCTAGAACATCGGCCAGTCATGAAAAGGAGTTCCTTAATTAAGGAAATCTGCTCCGACCTCTTTCTTAAGAGGACTGCAGTGGTTCAGTTTGAGCTATACGTACATGCATTTGCGTATGTTATTCAAACGTGGCCGAAGTTCTGTTAGTTACGAAGTTATATTTTAGAAGCACCAGTACATATCTGCGTTGTTTTTCTATTTTTCGCTCTCCTGTCAATATTCAAGGCTGCTTTCAGTCAGACCGGCTTCTAATGCTTGAGAGAAAATATGAAAGTCGGCTTTAAATGTGCGAGTAGAGGGGAACACGTTCACGACCACAGGCTCTGAAGAAATTTCGCGCCCTCGCAGCCTAAAAATGTAATGAAAGACTACGATGATAGTGTCGATAAAGGCACTGTAAAAGTGCCTCTGTCTTGTAACCGAAATCGCCCATATGTGAATGACACGAGGTTTGCTCGAGAGCTGTAATGATACATCGCGCGGTTTCGATACGCGGCCGATGCGGCTTTTTGACGAAGGCTAAAAAAAAAAAATGTGTCCAACGTGTCCCTCCTTCCACAAGAACGCCCACTACCAGGCTCACCTGAACCACTAGATGCCGTTTTACGTCTATGGTCACGTGATTCGCGTATATAGTTGATAACCACTGGAGTTTGCAGCCATCGGGCCATTGCTTGCTGTGACGGCTACGGCCGTCTCCCTTGGCGTCGCCACATTGCTCGCCGAACTGCTGCCTTCGCCTGGCCTACCATTTCCCCTGTGCTTGCACCAAGTGCGCACAACAGTCCACCAAGCAATATCGGAATGCTCAGGCTGGAAAGGTCCACAAGAACAAGACTTACTAGGCCCACTGCAAGACAAAGACATCTTCTATATCTCTCCAATTAACCGAGTCCTGCGCCAGCTGAGGCCGCCCTAACCCCGAGATTGTCCTAAGCTCATTCGCCCACCTAACTTCCGCCGCCCTCTGCTGCACTTGCTCTCTGATGGAATATATTCAATAACAGGGCAAAGTGGACCGCTTTTACTCTGACTTAACTGGGTCCTTAGACGCAATACGAACAGGTACAGTGCAGCAGGCTACACTGTAGGCTCCTTCCATTACAAACCACTTCAAGTTAATATGCTTTTAGGCGGGAATATGCATCATTTGCCAACAGTAAGCATTTGGAGTATTTAGTGAGCAGCAGCATTGGGCGCCAGAGAGTTAGTTGGGCGGATGAGATTACGAAATTTGTGCGGGCAATGTGGTGGCAGTTGGTACAGAACCATGTTAATATAGGGAAATATAGGAGAGGCGTTTGCAGTGGGCGTATTCTCGCTGATGACGACGACGATAGTGGTCGAAATCTGCCTCGGTACTTTAGGTACATAACATGCCCCTAAAAGGCAGTGCCCTAGAGGGCTGCTTACTCCCTTTTTACACCCTTGTAGGGCAATTCATGCTTACAGTGTAGATCAACCCTTGAGCCACGGGCAATCCCAGCTGTCCCATGACCTTATAAGCAGTCTGCTGCTGCAGTTGCAATGATGGTGAGGTCACTTTCCACCTGAACTGCACGGATACCACCGACCTGTTAGAGACCGCTTTCGGGGAAACTTCGGGGCTGCACTTTATTCCGCGGAAGAATCTAGGCAGAATAGGGCAGAATACGCAGCCAGTGACATCTGTTGGCGAAATGCAAAAATGTGAGAGTGCTGTGCGATGTCAGCGCTCGGTCGATTGCGCCGAACCAGGATCGGATGCAACAATTGCCCTCCTGACTCCAACGTATATCTACGTCACCTCACCTGGACCTGCCCCGGCAGTGGGAGCCTCGGTGCCTGCTGCAACTCTGCCCTCCGCATCAAGACATACGTGTACGATACTAGGCGGCCCAGAAGTATAACGCCAAGAGAAAGTTCAGTGCCATGTTGGACTTAGTTTCGGAGTCTGGCACTCATACGTTCACCTAACCCTCCCACTTTGCACGCTGAGGTCTCAGGACATTCTTATCTATAAAGGTGAATGAATGAATGAATGTCAGCGCACGCCAACAGTTAAGCAAGGCTAAGCATCGTTGAAGGAGAGGAAGAAGAAAAACTTCATTAAATTGCTGCCGTCTTTTTGCCCGTCTTTTTTTAAATATTGGTACAGCCGAACCTCTTTATAACGAAAAGGTTTATAATGAAATAATGGATATAACAAAGGAATGACGATTCCCCTTGGAAGCTCGGTCAACACGGGCTATAACGAAGTAACCGCCGGGCCCCCTTCAATTTTCTTATAACGAGGTTTAACTGCAGTAATTGAAGCGCGTTTCATGTGTTTACCTAAAATTAGCTCTCTACTTGAATCCGTACACCTTTGATGGTCGTTTGGTAATGGTTCCTTCGTATCTCTACAGAAATATTCCGCGACTCACTTAACTCTATTCTGCATTTTACGAGGTTGCACAGGCAATCGACGGACGTGACTGCGGTTATTAGGGCGCGTGCCTGCAAGCAGTATACTGACAAATGATGGGGAGTTTTAGAATTGGGGCCAAGAAGTTTGGGGCGTCGAAGTGCGCATGCGCAGAACGCAAGGCCCAAGGAACGCAAGGCAACAAACATGGCGGCGCCCATCGAAGCGGGGCCTCTTGATCCACCACCGATTCGTCGTTGTCGCTACGCTGTACCCCACGTTCACGGCAAACTAAATGCGCACGAAGCTTTCGCTTTGTCTGAACTTGCCTCAACCACACAATTTTAGCGATAGAACACCCCAAATTTTCAGATTGCTTCTGTGTTTACAGCGCTGCTAGGCTTAGCGAGTACGCGTCGTTTGACGGCACAGAGCGCGGGAGGTTCAAACAGGCGTGCGCTCCTCGCGGCTCTACGTTCAGGCAACATGGCGGCGCCCTCGAAGCGGGGCCTCTCGCTTCACCACCGATTCGTTGTCGCCGCTACTCTGTGTACTAAGTTCACGGCAAACGAAAGGCCAAACGAAAGGCGCACGAAGCTTTCGTTTTGTCTGAAGGTGCCCGCAATACAAGATTTTAGCGATGAAATGCGCTATATTTTCAGATTGCTTCCGTGTTTACAAAGCTGCTAGGCTTAGCGAGTACGCATTGTTTCGTCGCCGTAGAGATGACTTGGTGGGACGTTCGAATGGGGTTTCCCGCCTCAGTAAAAACACAGACTTATATTCTACTCTTAAATAGTGTATCTGCAATAATAGCAGTTTCTGGGGAAGAAAAAAACGCATATTTCAAAATCTTTTCAGGAGTAGTTTTTTGGATGGCAGTAGTGGCGCTGCTATCGATAAACGCAAGCCTGGCCCCGCTGAGTAGGGGAGACCTCTATTCTAAAACTCACGAAGCGCTGGGGGCCGCTATTTCCTTTGGGCCGCCAAGCCTTGGGGCCCATTCTAAAACTCTCTAATATGCCTGAGTTTGTTAGCGGCTTAAAAACTTGATATGTGGGGTTTAACACCTCGATGGGACACATGGGATACGAGGGACGCCGTAGTGGAGGGAATAAGAGTGAATGGAGTATGTCTTAGCTGTCTCCGATTTCCGGATGACAGTGCTTAGCGAACGAAATGCAAAACATGATCGAGAACCTAGACGGGCAAAGCAGAACTGTGGGTCTAAAGATCAATGCACAGAAAACTAAAGTAATGCTGAACAGTCTCGTAAGGGAACAGCAGTTTACTATAGGCACTGAAGCACTGGAAGTGTTAAGGGAATACATCTACTTAGGGCAGGTAGTGATCGGCGATATGGACCACGAGAATCAACTAGGAGAATAAGAATGGTGTGGAGCGCACTTACAGGTACTCTCAGATGATGACTGGCAGTTAGTATACCAGCAATCCTCAAGAGGAAAGTATATAACAACTGTACGTAATCGGTACTCACCTCTGGGAGAGAAACGTGGAGATTAACGAAAAGGGTTGAATTTAAACTAAGAACAACCCGTCGAGCTAAGGGTAGGAAAATAATAGGCGCAACTTTAGGAAACTGCAAGAGAACAAAGTGGGTCAGGGAACAAACGACAGTTAATGACATCCTAGTCGAAACAAAGAACGACTCATATGATAGACACGGACAGGGTATGTAATGCGAATACAAGGTAACAGATGGCATTCAAGGGCAATGGAGTGGATTCCAAGAGAAGGAAAGCGTAGCAGGGGCAACAGAAAGCCAAGTGAGCGTATCGGATTAGGAAGTTTGCGGCGATATCAAACTAAATGTTCTTTGGTCCTTTCATCAGTAACGACGGCCGTCAGCCCCGTAAACCACGTTTGGTCACCGAGAAGATTATAGCTGGGGCGCGAGACTGCCCTGTGCACAGTTACAGGGCCCTCGACAGCAAAGAGACGAACGGAGGGTATTTAGCTCCCGTTATTAAATCACTTCCCGCTCTTTAGCTTTGCCTGACTGTCACCAACTCTGATGTTATGTTTGCTGCTTATGAAATCGTGGCCCGTTGCAATCGAAGTGCGCAAGACCATGCAACAAGTGAAAAAAAAAAATGTCATAAGCTAGGCTGTTATAAAGAAGAGCGCCCTCGCTATTCGTGCGAAAGAAAGGCTTAGTGGCATCGGAACAATCGGAAGCTGAGAATGCGGCGATATATGGCATATAACGGGGGGTGCCACCTAAGTCTTTTCACAGTGAGAAAAAAAAACAAAAAAGCTTTTTGAGTTAGAGATGCGCTTTTCTCGCGTAGCATTTTGCGAGCATAGCATTTTTGCTATTTCGACGAGCTGTATAGTTACGTGCACTGGAGAGGTTGCTTTGCCTGCAAGCTTCACGAAAGCGCATTATTTTAGCACGATGTAACCAAAATTTATTGGGCCACAGCGTTGAGGGTAACCACGTTTTAAAAATTTTAAAAACATATATGGATATTACGTACTTACGGTAGGCTACACGTCTGTCACTATTGACGGAGCCTCAGAGTAATAGCTAAAAAGTTAACTATTTGATATTAGTTAAGCAGCCTGCTAGTTAGCACATATTAACTGCATTCTGATTACTACACCGCTGACAACGCTGTGCCGCAAAATGCACAATTCTAATGGAAAAACCATATTTTTTAAAATTTTGTGAAGTCCTAGGTGAAACACTCTGTACTTTTCTTAGTGTGTATTCGGGAGAGTTGCGTGTTGCGCGTAGAATATGCGCAATTTCACTTCGTTCCTGCAGGCATACAGCTTTGTATGTTGCCTGACAGCGAAGCGGTGCTCTGTAGTGCATGGCAAACGGCATGTCGTTGTCGTCGCACCGTTTACTCGAAGGCACCGTTTACTGGAAGTCGCCCGGCGTGTATTATCGCCGAGCTTAAAGGAATGACGAGATGGCGGCGAGGAAAGCCAGAGACCGTGCCGATACGGCACCGGACGGCATCGAGCGAACGGTACCGATCATGGCAGAACCGGCTGCGAAATATTCCTTGAGTACACGCATTGTTCGATTGCAATTTCTTGCGTGAATCAAGCCGTTATAAGCGCGGTCTGTTATGCTTTAAGGCTTATAAGAGCCTTCTGCGGAAGAGTGTGAATGCAAAACAGCCACGCAATGCGTCTATTATAACAATAAACGTTCGATGAACCGCAACTGGGCTACATATATTAAACCTCTTCCGTGCTTCATGCATACGACTAACGTATTCGGGAGGCTAAATCGGTTGGAACAGTGTTGTAGATAGCGCACACGATGCAGAACCGATGAAAAAGTGGTTCGATTTCCACTGCGGACACAGAATTTCAAAAAAATTATTTCAGCAGTTGCTCTCTTTCGACGAATGAATGCACCCCTATGTTGCTCGCTTCGGACGAACAATTCCACCCAAAAGGATGACTTCTTGAAAATCTAATGATTAATTCCCTCTACATTTAGTCTCAAAAAGGGCAAATGGTTGAGTCAAGTGAATTCATCCCTGAGAGGACCAACCCATGCATGCCTCTTTACCTCCGAAATGACGAAAAATTAGTTAGAGTTATAACGTGGCCGCAGCTGGCCCGAAGAGGCTTAACTGGGGCTATTTGAAATAGACATTTAGACATTTCCTGTAGTGGGCGTAGTTAGGCTGATGATGATGATTTAGTGTAAGGCTCCGAATAAGTTGAGACCAGCTGGGGTTCTTCAACGTGCGCTGACATTGCACAGCACACGGGCGTTTTTGCATTTCGTCTCCATCAAAAATGCGACCACCGCGGCCAGGATTCGGTTCCCCTACATTAGATCAGCAGGCGAACGTCAAAGCCACCGCCGCGGATTCTTGGAAACGGAAATACTTATGGAAGAAGTATATAGATTGCAGCATAAGCCCATGTAGTATAATTGGCTGCACGGCTTTTGGGTTGACACTCGTTACCGAGACGTTTTCAAGTGTGATCTGGGGTCGCACCGCCAGTAGCATTAAATAGTGCTACTGGCGGACCGTTGCTTTTGCAGTGCAGTACTGCACATACAGAATCTTACAACGAGGCATACAATTCAAGAACGAAGCGGCAAATGCCTAAGCAGTCCTCCAAACAATCGCATTGACCTACGCTCATGGCGACGCAGTCAACCCCATTGTACATGTACCTGTTAGCGTGGCACCGTGCTAGCAGGTGTAAAGAGATTGGTCGCGACTTCATGACAACAGACTGACGCCGTTAATTCGCTGCACCGTTTTTTTTGAACGAGGTTTGCTGCTTTGTAGAGTTTTCGACTATTCGTTCACATTATCGTATATTCCCGCTTAGTCAGTATACGTAAGAGGACATTTTTTGGTTGTATTTGAGAAGCGGCGGTTCGTGCTTCAGTTGCTACAACTCTTCAGGATAGGCAAAGCTGTAAACATAGCGCATATGTGCGGCAAAGCGCTAAAGCTCCATATCCTTGCCCATGAGTCGCCAAAAACTGGAGGCTTTTTACTACAGGCGTGGTTATAAAAATGAATTCGCACACGTCTGGATCAGAAGAAAAACTCAGGAAGTCGGCTAGGATACAGACGGCGCGTCCAAAACATGGGAGATTAATGAACAGATTACATAAGTTCCGCGGTGGAAGTATGACCTGATGATGATAAGCTATAGTGTGCGCACGGCGCGCATGCGAGTATTTACCATGACGTGGAAAGTTTAATTTTGTTTTCCTTCACATATAACGAGAATGTCACTGCGCTTATGTCCTCGAGTCCCTCTGCTATTTCCGCTTCACTTAAAAATTAAGGTCATTAGACTCACTGAGAAATATGGTTAGTCCGCCTGGTCTGACCGTGAATGCTTCGCTTGAGTCACTGATGTAGAATAAAAACCAAATGACGATTTAATTGCGTTGCATTTTATTACGCGTAAACGACTAAGGCTATTATGCGAGTCAGAAAAGAGAATAGCAAGCAGGAAAGAAAGGAGATGATACTACGATGATAATCTCTCGACTCTACTGTCCTTTGCGGCGTCTTCGCCTTTAAAGCGAGAGGCACGCATGGTTCTGAACATAGAAGGTGAGCTAGTTAACAATTTCCCACGTCAATGTAGGTCCATTTGTCATGTTTACTGCGCTGTTTTCTGGCTCAGAACAACTTCCCGGCTGCTTCGCCCAAGCAACTTCCGAAGGTGTAAAGCCAAAGTAGCCAAAGAGAATGACGTGCACGGCGGCATTCGCACACAAATGCACATAGGCTTCACATCCCGACCTGAGACTGAACGCCGAATCCATATCAAGCGTAGAGACTGGCGCGGCCCGCATATCTCGGCATCATGAGAGAGAGATGGTTCACTCACGCTTCGAAAATATTTTTCTTCTCCGCCCACTGACTGACACCCTCACTGTTCTTACGTCCACTCACACTAACAGCGGCGCGCTCGCAGTTGTTTGCGTGTTTTCTGACCATTAAAAATTACACACACAGGACAAACGCTGTACAAAACAAACGGTACAAATGAGTCACACACACTCGTGGTTGTGAACCAATCGAAATGAGCACAATTATAGGCATATAATTCAGTCGGTCCGGCTGTCCGTAGAGTTTTTGCGCCCAGTGCACGCCGCGTGCGTCTTGCTTCACCTGAGCTATCGCTCAACTGACACACCCATCTCCATGAAATCTCCTGGACGGCGTACATGATTCAGCCAACTATGCCGTTTCGCGGCCTCTTTCCCCTGCTCCATCGGGTCATCCAGGTCTTCCTCGGGCAGGCGAGAGCGCTGTCAGCCCGGTAGACCCGCGGCACCGAAAAGGATGACGGGCCGGCACCTTCGCCTCGGAGCGCAAGCGGCAGCAGGCGATGCTATCCGACGCCATTCACCGTCGGGCCAGGAACAAGGGATACCATTGTGCGCTGCTGGCCGCGGTGGGAAAAGGGGGGGAACAGGCGGCGCGAGGTCGATCTCTAGCGGCGGCCCTTCTGCCCGGAGAAGCTGGTCAACCGGCAATGATGGTCTTACGGGGCGAGCGTGGAGGCGCCGCGAAAGACCGCGGAGGCGCCAGAGTGGCCGGGACTCGCGCTCTTTCTGTATACGCAAAGGAGGCCGCGCCGGTCTTTCGTGTATATACTACTACACAGTACGCGTGCGTATGTAGCGTGGCCCGAGTGAAGGGGCGCAGACGGCCTCGGCTTTTCCCGCCAGCTAGCCCCATAATACGCTTTATTTACGACACCTCTGAGGGCAAGGGTAGAAATTAGGCCTGTCTGAGCAGGGAACTAGCTTGCACTCCGAGGTATACTGCTGCTCCTCCTATAGCTCTTCTCGTCGTGGTGCTGCTGCTGCGGGCGGAGGGGGGGGGGGGGGGGGGTCGAGCTTTTCACGCTCTGCAGACAAGGCGTTCTTGTTCAGTCCTGCGCTGCTGTAAGCCGTGATCTGCAATGCTTGCAGTGCACCTACGTACAAGTTAGGAGATGCGGCGCATTCTAGATGAAACAAATGATTCTGTTTATACGTAGCTCGTCTGTTTCGTCACAGCGAATAGAAATTGGATGGCGTTAGATAGTTACTACATGCCTATTGAAAGAGCTAGGGAGAACAATGGCAGGATTTTTTCTCTTTTTTTGTTCGGAAGCCGTATGCGATGAACGAGAAGAACAGTTAGTGAGGGAAGTGAGAAGGAACGTAGACAAAGAAGCGTGGGCACAGAAAATGGAAGGCTATAGAGAAACAGTGGAATTAAGCGCGAGATAGCTTGCCACTGCTGGAGGGAACTGAAGCAGTGTTCGTCCTCTAGTGTTTATGTTGATCGTAATCATGGAGGAAGGAGAGAACTAAGGAGAGGCCCTGACGTCACTTTTTGTGAAGCCTCCCCGCAACCGGAAGTTGGCTCGGCTCTCCTCACTATCTTTTTTCTGCACCGAGCTGCCGGGCGGGGATCACGCGCGGCTCGCAAGCGCTTCGTAAAAGAAAGCTATCAAAAAAATCACGCCGCTCGCCGCTACACTCCTACACCTCCCTCCCCGCAAACACGCACCTAGACACAGACCGGCGCACAGGTGCGGTGAACCTTTTCCGACGCCAGGCGAAGAAAGACGACATTGCTCAGCTCACCATCCTCCTCGGGCTACGCGTTTGGCCTTCGAAACGCAGCTCAGCATCGCCGAGAGCGGCTTCATGTTTCTGTGCTGTTTGGTGAGGTGCGAAAGTTCGCTGATCAAAACAATCAACGCTTCTTCGCATGTCGAAGCGTGGTTCCGGAGTGCCACCTTTTCGCGAAATTCATTTCAATGCATTGATCGCTCCGCGTAACGACACCAAGTTTGACGAACAAAATATCAAATGAGCGGTTATTTGCTGCATTTAAAAGCAATCTTAGATGCGTGCGTAACGTCACGACGCCAGGCATGTAGACTTTAGCACGCAAGGTCGAACACACCGTGCCGAAAGCCTGTCCACCGCCACCCGAGAAACACTCGGGCCCCTAGCAACAACGACGCTAACGACGCCGTACGCCGTTGCTAGTGGCCCGAGTTTTTGAGCCTAAATTTTGACGTCACTTCCGCCACATTCTTGTCAATGCATTGGGAATACGGAGGGCCTCTCCTTAGTTTTCCTTCCTCCATGATCGTAATGATGGCGCTAGCCGCGGCAGCGACGATGATACTAAGTGCTACAATACGGCACTTTGGCAACTCACAAAACAGCTCACTCCCAACGACGACTTGCATGCTGCGGTAGGTAACTGACTGCATTCCATTGCGTCTGAACAATTTACTGATCCTGCTGTGAGTTTGCTCCAGCTTCCATATTGGCACGATCTCCTTTGTTTCCCTTCTCCCGAACTCAACTGGAATTCCTTGTCCTGTCATGCTCAGTCGATACATCTTCACTCCACGCCTATTAGTTCGAGCATTACCGTATGAGGTTGGTCCGAGGTTCGATCCCCAGAGCTACCTGGTGTCTACAGGCTTCCTCGCGGGTACACGCTTTTTCGAGGCCTATAGAGCTCGTCTAACCTGGGGTAAAATGCCGTGCAAAATAGGGCCGTTGGCCCACCTCGTGCACATAAAAAACGCGTTAATCAATGCACTCCTTGCTGGCCCTGAGCCATTAAATGAAATCAACGCCATCAGGTATGCAAACGACTTCAGAGTCATTTGACGATGATGTCAGAGTTGCACGACAAATAGGCTATTTGGCTTTTGTCTTCGGCTTCAGCGTCTTGTTCGTCCACATCGGGCTCCAACCTCCTGGCACATGGGTGTTCGTTATATTCATACTATATGCGCACGTATGTTACACAGCTATACGTATATACTCCAGGACTCCGAAGGAAACCTGAAAAAATACGAAGTATTACGATGCAAGGGAAACAATGGGGAAATGATTAGGAGATTGCAAGCAACAGCTGAGCAAGTGGCGAGAATGATTTGTAGGTATCAAACCACAAGCCCGGACTTAAAGAAGAAGGCACTATGAAGTTAAAACAGACATTTATTGTGAGCATAATCTTTTACACATCGCATATCTGAAATGCAAAAAAAGTGAGACGAATAAGTTGGACTTTTTTAATACGCAAAGCATATAAAAGAGCGCATGGCATCCTGGTCAAGTATGGACTGCTAAACGTGGCCATTCACAACCCTTAGCATCCTAAATTATCGAAGGTCAGTTGATTTCACAGAGGATACGGCTACCAGGAAGCAGATTGGGAAGGGACGTACTGGACAGAGGGCTCCTATTCATTTGACCTACAGAGGACAGGGAGGCCTTGGAAGAACAGCACAGAAGCAAGATCGAGGTGCGGCCCATTCCGAGAAACATGCGCCCGGAATTTCATAAGGAAAGAAGAAAGTCTACGGTGAAGGCCGTCAGGAGAACATTGGGCGGGATGGAAGAGGCAATTTGTGCGGACACGGCGGGACTGGCCAACGTAATAACAACCATAGCGCGCACGGATCCGGAAGGGAAATTAGTTAATGGGGCATCAGTTAGATGCCAGGGAATCGTCCAGGCGGAGGCGGTGGTTACTTTGGCGATGGCTTCCCGTGAGCTATCATGTGTAATCAGGGATACACAGACTGCACGTCCGAGCTATACCAGAGGAAGGATTGGTACCATGCATGCAAGAAGAATACTCCGAAGTAGAAAAGACAAAACTTTAAGTGCACAGTGATACGGACGCCAGGACATTCTTCGGATGTTGGAAACGTTAATAGAGCCGTTATTAAGCTATAAGATTACTCCAACATTTGAGATTAACAAGTGGTACTCGAGAGTGAATCCCTGGCAAGGAAATGCGGAAGGCCGATTTTCACTGGCGGCGACACACTTGCCAGTGCCCGACCAAGAGAGGAAGAATTTCTCGCTGTCGACGGCTCGGTATGCGCACTCAGCCATCAGTGCATTCATTTTATTTCGCAATTCGTCTCCGTATCTTTAAGAAGCAATGAGGACGAGCGTTGTATACAGCACTGACCACGCGAGAAGTGCGCTTGCCTTGCCCTCCGGCCGCTCGCAGCAAGGGCGTCCGCAGAATTTTTTGCAGGGGGGGGCCCCATTGGTTGTTGGCGCCGGAGGGGGGGGGGGCATGTTCGTAGCAAAAAGGCACTATTTGCGGTATGAATTTATTTATTTATATATAAATAAAAAATAAGTGAAATACACACATGAAATAAAAATTACAAACAGCAAATTAAAGTGTGGCTAGGAGAGATACATTGCAGTTTATCAACGAAGAAACAATTAAAATTAATAAAAAATCCAAAAATATACTATCACTTCGTGGAGAAGAGTGCTCAGTATTGCTGCATACGGGTTCTCGACTCACCCGGATTGATGACCAGCACACAGCACAATATGGTCACAAACACGCAACTACAGTCACTCAGTCAGTCTTCCTTGAACAGCAACTGTAGACTCCACGGATTTTTCTGGGCGAATTGCGTGATTACAAGGGTGATAAATTCATTTCTGTGCTTCATTACACGCTCTCGGTGCACACTCGTCACACACATTGATTGGAAAAACGGTTGAACGCGTACGTTGAAAACAAAAGATGTCTATACATACAACGAAAACTTATTTACAAGATAAATGCACGCTCGCAGCTTCATACACCTCGCTCCATCTTGCTCGCGCATCCGCACAGTCGAGCAACCGCACGCACACTGCTCGCCGCTCGTAGTTTTCTCGTCCACTGTCTTGGTTGTTCTCAGATTCGTTTACAAACGGCCACTAAAAACACCGAAGCACAAATACAGAGGCGCGCACACGTGCAAGGGCTTACTTCCGTGCGACTTCCAAGGGGAAGGGACACTCGCCACTCCGGTAGGAAAATTTGTTTTGTGTGTTTTTATGGGGTTCAGAGCCCCAAAACGACTCAGGTTATGAGGAACGGAGTAGTACAGAGCTCCGGATAATGTCGACCACCTGGGTCTCTTTACCGGGCACTGACCTCGCACAGTACACGGGCGCTGTTGTCATTTGAGGCCCAGCCAGAGGTGACAGGCGAGCCAGGCAGGCGCCATCGGGCTGCGTTGACCAAAGGCGCTGGTTTTCGGAGAAGACGCAAGGGACGCTGGTGTGGGGGCGCCTCTGGAGACTGCGTCGCCGTGAACAAAAGATGCTAATCTCCTTTGCCGAAGATTCTGATAGCGGCGCTTCTACCGCACTGCGCTCTCCCGTGGATCGGAGGCACAGCGAGCGGCGGCGGCGCCAACTGATCGCCCGCTTGCCCATGAGCAGCCCGACAAAGCGGGGGTGGACACGGCTGATTTGTCTTTCCCTCCTGAAGAATTCATCGGTGGCCGGCATAACGAAGGCGAAAACAAGATGCACTGTGCACTGTCTGCCTCCGTGTCGCTATCTGTCTAGAGATCAAAGAAACAGGCACCCATTTCAAGACGGCTTGAAACACATGCTCGCCGGTGCCGCTGTATGTCTGCAACAGGTCGGCCTTCAACAGAGCTAACGATGGCGTGGTTTGAAAACGGCATAAAGACGCGTGCCCGGACGCGGCATTTCGCAGATGTGACCCAAAGCGTGGAAGCGGGGCTGCTTTTACCCTTTTGGCTGAGTCCACCACGTCCCCTGGCGTGCGGCCATCACTCACGGTTCGAGGGAGTGATTTTCCAGGGGGGTGCAGCCGCCCCCCCTTGCCCCCCCCCCCTCCGGACGCCCATGGCTCGCAGTATCACATTCATGGCGTTATTCTCTCACACCGCTAGGCGGAGAGAGAGAGAGAGTAAACGCGTTTCCAATGCGCGAAGACGGCCTCAAAAATATCTCCTCTCTGGGCTGTTGTAAACCGGTTCCACCTTCTCTGCCGCTTCCACTACGGTAGCGCCAAGCGCACACAACACCCCAGGGATCAGAGTGGCGACGCCCAGGGAGTCCTCAATGGAAATGCGACGCTCTAAGACACCCCATGGTTGCATGTCGAGTGGTAAGTGTGTTTCTTCATGCAGGTGCGCCATTTTTTTTTTTAATATCTGGTGGGGACTCCTCCGATAAATCATTTGTCGCTTGCGCTAGTCCGTGTTTTTTATATGCGTTCTGTCCGTGTTTTTCGCTCAAGCGTTTCGACGTCTCAACGAAGCACGTTATGCTCAACATTAAGGTGGCGTTTTCAAGCACCCATCCATGATACGTCAAGACGGTGGCTGATTCACGTGGACGAGCTATGTCCTTGTCCTTTGCTGAGTGATATCGTCACGGCTACTTGCGGCCAGAACGGCAAAGTTTGCGTTGCTCGCGGTGACTCACCGGCATTTGGGCTATTTAACAAGCTCATACCCCTTTATCCTAAAAACGAAGGGGTCCAAGTGAGGTCCATGAAGGACGAGCGGGAATGACGCACCGACCGGCGCCCCTCGGCGGAGAGACCGAGGAGTCGAACACGAAAAAGAACCCGAGCTTACGAGGAATGCCGCACAGGGACGGGGGAGCGGAGGAGCGAGAGACACCGCTTGAAGAGGCCGATCCAGCCTCGCCTCTGGCGAGACGACTATCCGATTGGTCGCCAGTCCTGCGCGCAAACGAACACAGCTCGCCTAGCCGTGTCAACCTTCATCATCTGCGCTGTTACCGGTCATCTCCAAGCACCGGATCACTGCAGTGACGTCCAGACGCCGCCTCAAGACCGCCGGGAGAACGCCGGGACATCCAGTTCCTAATTAAATTTCTCATCGACCCTATTTCACGTGTCGTTCCTGCTCTCCCGCCCCGCAAAGATAGAGGGGGCATCACATCGTCAACACAGCAGAGTGCTGACTTTATTTTGAATAATATCCTCACTTCGTACCTAGTTCTCATGTGGAAAAAATTGGCTATGGCTTAGCTTAGGTTAAGCCTGGATATCAGCGAAACGCTTCGCTGAGCGTCATACGAGGAAGCCGAGCGCGCGCCGATGCACACTCGCTGAACACGCGCAGAGCGCGCGAACGACGGCGAAGGTCGACCGACGGAGCCGCGCTCGGCGGCGGCTGCGCCGACCACGTGCGCCTCTCTAGTGACGTGACGTGGCGAACTCGCGCACGCGCAGGTGTGGCTAAAATTGATCACGGCGCACGCCAGTCGCGGTGTTGACTAGCCTAGTGAAGCTTTTCGCTTCAAAAATGCATACGAAGATAGGTAAAGGGTGCGTACACATGCCGCCATAAAGAGAATTCCGTCTGAAAGTAAATCTGTGTGGTTCACTCCCGCAGTTTCTCGCAAGTTTCTGACAGGAAGTGAACCATCCTCGGTACGCTACTCGCTGTTAAGCCGACTCACCCGCCAAAAGGTTGCTTCTTTGGATGATGCAGAGGGAGTGCTGAGACATGTCACTATACTGCAGCTGAAAATCCACCTGTGCACTAATAACACGCAGTCGCGCATCAAGTTCTGGTTTGACGACACAGCGACACAGTGTCGAGAGGCCGAACCCGCCTCGTTGTTCGGCTTGTTTGATCAGCGCTAGCTCCTCCTCGCTTGATGGGACGATGAGCTGTGACGATACTAACGTTGCTTTAATGACCCATTGTTCACTGACAGGAGCACAGCTCCAGCCGCGAGGGTGTACATGAATATACAGGAGGAAAGCCGCGGCATGACATCTCGAGTACGAGCCGAGCATCACGTGGCTTGAGGTCATGGATTCAGGCCGACGGAATATAGCATCCAAGGACGACATTGACGTTAAAAGAACGGTGCTTTTACGCCTTGAGATCTGCCGTTTTCACCCGTCGTGTGAACGCTTTCAGTATACCCGGACGGTCCCCTCAGTTGACGTGACTTCGCGAGTTCGTCCGCGACCACATACGTGTTGTGAAACCGCTTTTACGGGGAGAAATTCTCGTGAGAAATGCTTGTTCGGCTATGCGACATAAACTGCTTCAGGGGCCGTTCAAAACTTTGGCCACCGGCATTTAAGCGCTCGCGAGCACGTTTCTACAGTGCGCCAGCCATCGCGCGCTCTGGCAAACATCTGTCTGTACATATCATGTGCCGTTGGTTGAACAATTAGAAAGATGGATCGCTGCATAATGAAGCGAATCTTGCACTCGTTTAGTTCCTTTCCTCTGGTGCATTTCTTCTTTATTTTTTCCTGACTGCTCGGCTCTGCATTCAGGCTTTTTCTTTGTTTTTCGAGCTACTAAAGGGATGGGATATGCGTTTGGGAGGGACTGCTGCATGAGGCTGCGACCCTTTGCACCAGCATATACTCAGCGCGAAATGACTGGGTTCATTTTCGCGAACAGACTCTCCCATTGAGGGCTCCCTGGGTGTCGCCATATTGCTCGCTGAGTTGCCGTGTGCACTTGGCGCTAGTGCGGTGGAAGAAGCGGCAGCGTAAATAGTTTGCAACAGCCCAGAGAGGGGGCGCTTCGACATCCTCCTCACCGGATGGAAAGGCCTACACATCAATGAATTAAATGATTCCTGAAAACGGAAGGTTAGGAAAGTCAAAAGGTGATGATCCCGCATCGGTTTGCTGCGAAAAACGAACGCAATTAGCGATCGCGTTGCGGACACGTATAAATGTGACGGCTTACACCGATGATACTTTCAAACCCTTTTGACACAACAAACTTTTGGGTGCCAGCTATAGGGCCGTGTTCTTGTGGATGTGAACAGCAAATACAGTCGATTTTCTGAGCATGCATGCATGATAGAGTGATGCAACAGAGCAATGCAAGCGGTGTTTCTCGTTAAGCGAGAAGAAACGGTGCTGAGCATTAAGCGTGGGAATGAACTGTTGTGCCTGTCAGTCTCGGGCACGCTCCACTTGGGCCGTGAGGACAACACTTCCTCGTTATAAAGGCGCGCGATGAGGAAAGTCCGAAACTTTCCGCAGCCTGCGCGAAAACCACTTATACGCGGACAGCTCCGAAAACTTTTACGAGCGCGTGGTCGTAAAGGGCCTGCGCGCCGAAAAAGAAAAATAGAATTACAGCGTCGTATATCAACTGATGTGAGCAGATGAATAGGCTCTTAGCGCGGCTGCCGGCGACGGTCCTTCTCGAGGAATAAGAAGCCTTTTAATTCAGCGCTTGCAGCTATAGGCTTCTTTTTGGCTTTTTTTGGCTTTCTTTCTTGTTGGTTTTTTTTGGCTCATGGCTATATTTTTGCTCGAGGATAAGGGACAAGTAAGTGGGTTTCTCAGTTTCGTTAAATATACGAGGCAGCATTCGTTTATTCCTTAGAAAGCAGAATCCTCATTCACTCGACGGCATGTAGAGAGCCCGGAGTGTGTGTGTGTATGTATATATATATATATATATATATATATATATATATATATATATATATATATATATATATATATATATATATATATATATATATATATATATATATTACTGAGGTATACACCAATTTTTCTGCAAAATCCAAAACGTTTCTGGAGATCAGACAAAAGATTGAACAGCCATTTCAAGACTGTACAAAATGGACACTGGCAGCGCGCTGGATTGCAGGTGGCTATCTCTATATTGGCAAAAAGTATGTATGAAGGGCGGGGGGGGGGGGGGGGGGGGGTACTGAGGAAAGCGCCATTTAAACCGGAACGCGCGAGGCACTCAAAACTTGGTAGATACAAGATAGGCAATCTCCACACGCCACAGCGCAACAATTTGTATGCTTGCTTAGGCACTTGCCGCGTTCGCGTGTCGTCGTGCTACCGCGGCTTTAGAGATTGCACATCTTAACGATCCAGTTTTCAGCACGGCGAGCTTTAAATTTCGTCATGTTTGTACTTGCTCCCTGCGTTTATGCATAAACACCGTTAAGTTAGGTGGTGTGTCCACGAGCAGCCACCACTGATCAGACACACCCGATTTTAAGGGGCCAGCGAAGACATGCAGCCACTGACATGCGTATAGTAAGAGCCCTAATCATGACCCCGATCTCAGTCTTTAATGTGCGCGACTCTCGGAGGCTTGCTTAAGTGCCGCGCCATAACTCTGATGGGACTTCGTAAACACACTCGCGTTCGTCGTCGAAACTGAAATTGATTTTTTCCACCTTTACTACCTGGAAACAGTAAGAGTTGCGGTGCTGAATAGGAACGAAACTTTTCCGGCGATATAGGGCGCAATGTTATAAAATTAACGGACTTAATGGGCTCCGAGGCAAGCTGAAGTAGAGGGCTGTGGAATAATTTTGACCACCGGCGGCTGCTATAACATACTCCGAAATCTCGCTACAAGGCTGTTTTCGTATTTTGCCGCCTGCATCGAAATACGGCGGTAGGAACCAATCTTGCTCTAAGTAACTCAACTCCATAACCACTGAGCTATGCCGCGGTTAGTGAAGCAGTGAAGCAGAGAGAGTAAGCCAGCCCCACAACCATGAGCGCTGATACGCATGCGCGGCTCCCAAAATAAGCACCTTTACATGCAGATCCAGCATCCATATCGGAAACCTCCGCGAGCCATAGAAAGCAACAAGTGAAACATGCAGGGTGTTTCGCCTAAGGGTTTACACAATTTTTAAAAATAGGCTTTTAATTAAAAGAGAGCTTTTTTTCGGTGTAGGAATGTCAGCGGTGTAGTACATCAGAATACAGCTAAGACGTACCAACCAGCAGGTTGGTTAAGTAATATTGAATAGCTCAGTTTTTAATTATTACTGTTAAGATCCTTAATTACTGAGAGGCGTGTAGCCACCGCAAATAATATTCATACCAGCTTTTAAAATTTCGAAAACGCAGTTTCTCTCGGCGCTGTTGCCCAACAAATTCTGGTTACATCGCACCAAAATACATGTGTTTTCGAGATGCTTGCAGGCAAAGCAACCCCTCCAGTGCTCATTGAAGTAGCCAAGTTTTGTTGGGCCACAAGGCCCAGGGTAACCGCGTTTTCGAAATTCTAAAAACTGACGTGGATGCTGCTTACAGTGGGCTAAACGCCTCTCAATAATAAGGCGCCTGACAGAAATAGCTGAAAAGTTAAGTATTCAATATTAGTTCACCAACCTGCTAATTAGCACGTCTTATCTGAATCCTGATGTCCAAGAGCGCTGACAGTGCTATGCCGAAAAAAACACTCTTCTAACTCAGAAAGCTTATTTTGAAAAGTTGTGGAAAGCGTTAGGTGAAGCACCCTGTATACAGAAAGCGATGGGCGGTACCTGAGCGCGCACTTTTCAAAGGCTACTTTTCTCATTATACACTACAATTACGCATCGTAATGTATACCTGTATGCACACAACCAAGCAAATTTGATATCGCTGCGTTCATAATTAAAGCATAAGATTTGGCGTTCATTCCTTCTGAGAAAATAAAGTTGTTACCAACCAACCATATTCCTTCCGAGAAGGCCGTGCGCCACAAAACACGATCTATCGCACTCATCGCCACCGCTCTACAAATCCGCGCCGCAGGCGGCCTCCGCGGTCGCCGAACATGTCCCGAAGGAAATGGACGCGCACTGGGAGGCTGCAAGGGCGCCTGTCGTAGTCCGCCGCGCGTATCGCCGTCCGTGGCGGCCCCACGAGCGCGCCACGCGCTTGCCTGCGCCGTCGTCACCGCTGACGACGCGGCGACCTTTCGGCAGCGGCTTCCACCGCTCTTGCAGCCAGCCACGGATGGCCACAGCTGGTCGCGCTCGGCTGACACGAACGCTGCGTGCACCGGGCGTATACGTACGAGTAATCTGCGCCGAACGCGCGCGGGAATTGTTATCGACTTGCCTCTAAACACAATAATAAACATGGAACCCCCCCCCCCCCAAAAAAAAAAAAAAGAAAAGAAATAGGAGTGGGCAATTAAGCTCCACCTTAAAGGTGCACTAAAGAGGATTCTGAGCTTGTCTTTTTACCGCGGGACCTAGATCTACACGTCCCGAGCGTTCTTAGAAACGTTGAATTATTGTCCTCTGCGGCCGATTCCCTATTAAATCGGATTAAACATTCCGGCTCCCGCCTTTTTTTTTTTTAAAACTGACCACCACGAATAGGAGTCAAAGAACGTGTGGAGTGCTTTTCAGCAGTGTGGAGTGCTTTTATTTATCTCTTTTTTTAGGTTTCCGTGAATGAATGGTTTCGGTCGCAGACAACATATCATGAAATCAGGCCCACGGAAATAAAAATACGCGTGGGCTCTTTGCTTTCGCAGGACATGTCGCGTATCACTACGCATCACTCCATCGATGGCAGAGCGGCGACTGGCTGAAAGGCACTCCGCGCGTTGGTTGACTCCTCCTCTTCTCGGAGGTCAGTTAAAAGAAAAAGAAAATGGTGGGAGTTGCGACGTTAGGGGAATAGGCCATAGAGGACAATAATTCGAAGCTTCTAAGGATGCTTGGAGCGTGTAGATCTATAGTTCCCGCGGTAAAAAGACCAGCTCAGAATCCTTTTTGTGCACCTTTTGGGGCGTTACGCGATAGGGTTAAGCATTTAATGCTCATATATGCGGAAGCGGTCAGTGTCAACTTTACATTCACAGGTCCCTGGGGGTCCTCATGCCGCTCCTTGCCCAATGGTGCAGCGCCATTGTTTTGCGATGGCAGATACTGTCACCGGTGGGGCTTGTGCGACCTTTTCGAGAAGCCTCTCCCGATACTTCCGCCTGCCACGGTGATCAGTTTGGCCACAGTGCGATGGGCAGGTTGTGATGACGTCATAATGTCACGTGACCTAGGTGGCCCACCTCTTTTTTCTTTCCGAGGGGTGGCCATTTGGACCACCCCATGCGAAACCGCCGTAGTTTTCGCTCACAAAGCCGCCGACGGCGCCGGATTTTCTGCACAAGAGCCTTAACGATAACGCGTTAAAAATTATTACACAGTTTTAGCTGTGCGTCCGCAAAAGCTGTGCGTACGCTACGGGCGCACCTTACGCGCAGTGCCACCCATCCTGGCAACGACAGTTTTAGTTTGGAGTGGCTAGCGTAGCGCCCGGGGAGCGTAGGATACAGTGGCGCCATCTAGCGACAGCAAGTCAAAGCTCCTGAACTGTGTGCTGAGAAAACTTTTTCCTCTTTTATTAATGGCAGTGGTATTTGCACTCGAAGGCTTTGTTTCTTTTTTAATGAAAATCAATTGAATCAGATGAAAATATAAGTTCTAGCGCAAAGTTGGAGAAGTACTTTATCAGAGGTCGTTGCTATGACGACAGTGTACGCCGTAGATAGTTAGGCTTAACATCAAGAAATTCTTGGATTTATCTAAGAAACGATGGCTATTTGTTACATATATCGTTACGGAGGGGTGAGAATGCACAAAATAAAAGTGAATACAACCGTTTAGAGCGAGCTATCGCGTCGAAAAATGCAGCGGCGACGCAGTGTTTGGTTCGAAACGGGCGTGCAGGGCGCCGCCATGTTGCCAACGTTAGCTACGCAAGCCACGCAAGCAACGCAACGCAAACTCCGCTGGCTTGCGTACGTACGCAAGACGCAGGGCTCGCGCTTGCGTTCTGCGCATGCGCACTACGGTCCCCGCAAGCTCCTTCCGTACGCTAAGCCCTTGCGGACGCACAGCTAAAACTGTCTATTGTGGTCTTGCGTTCATATTTAGCCTATAAATGTTACTACTGACATGAATATATATATATATATATATATATATATAGGTTGCGAAATCATAAAGTACTTGACTGCTTACAAGAGTATATAGCGAAGTATACGCTTTAAAATCACTCCTGTAGAAGATCGGTCTTCCGATCGAAACGTCGAGTCGAATATGTTTCCTTTAACGAAGCGTATACTTCGATATATATATATATATATATATATATATATATAGCAGGTGTCCCAGCTAAATGTAACCAAGCTTTTAAAAAACACGAGGTGTCCTAGCCGTCTGAAACCACATGAGGGTTGTTTAGAGTCGCGGGACCTAGCCTGCAGTATTTTTTCGTTCTTCAAGGTTGACTAATTAGCTAAGCTTAATTAACTAACTTTTTAATTATTGACTTGAGGAACAAAGTGTCAATGGAAAAGTTGTAGATCACTTTAGAAACAGCTTACTGAGACATTTGCAGCAAAGTAATATTTACAGTTTTTTTTTACCGGCCTTTAACCATAACCCGCACAATAAGAAAAAGCTTCCAGATGACAACTGTGCCACTTCAACGTCCCAAGACGCGCCTTAAAGAATAAAATCCATTTTTTTTCTGAAGTCCTCTGCTCGATGAGACTTGGGTGCACATTGGCGCAGAGAAGTGAGCGAGCAGCTGGTCACGTGACAACTTTCTTTTAGGGCCAATAAATGAAGCTACGTAAATCGTAACTTGACGGAAACAGCACTACTAGCGGGTTTTCGAGGTGATCTAAAACTTTTGCATTGACACTTCCTTCCTGAGGTTAATAATTAAAAAGTTAGCTAATTAAACTTAACTAATTAATTAACTTTGAAGAGCGAGAAAAATACTCAGACTAGGCCACGCGACTATGAACCCTGAGTTGGTTTCACTCGACTAGGACACACACATATATATATATATATATATATATATATATATATATATATATATTAGGGTGTTCTTAAGCTTTTACAGATTTTTTTTTAAAGGCGCTGATAGTATCGCGAATGCCGCCTTCACGGAATGTATATGCTCGGCGGACACAATGACATACCGACCAAATTTATTTAATTAATTAGCCAAATTTCACTAATAATTTCTTTAACTTCACGTTACACTGCATATTGCAATCGCAGTTTTGGAGACTGTAATTATTCAAAGCAAATACAATTCGCAGCATGTCCCTAAGTGCAACAGATATTCAGATATTCGCGATTGAATTTTCAGTCTTTTCGGATCCGATTCGGGAACTGAACGCTCAGAGTGCGCCGGAAATCCTGCCCACGATACTACGCAAGAGATTGACGAACTGCTGACGACAACCGACGGCACCTAGGCTATAGCTAGACTGCGGGAGGGAGGCGCTCGAGAAGAGCGCATAGTCACTGCCTCCGTGAGCAGCACGCGCTCTTTTTTCGTCAATGGCAATGAACTTGGAGGCACCTTTCCTGCCGTCAGCGGCTTTGAAGAAGCAGCACGGTGATAACGCGCAAGATATCCCTTTCCGCTCTGGCTCGGCCAAAAACCGGGGGCTTGCAGTGGCGTAGCCAGAAATTTTGTTCGGAGGGGGGGGGGGGGGGGGCTCATGTTGCAGCACGGACTCCTCATAGAATTTGTGGAGCGATCAAGTGCAAAATAAAAAAAAATAACTGCATTGCCATTGACAATGTCATTGCGTATTAGATAACGCTACCCACTGTCTAAACATGTGAGATATGTTTGTTTTTAAATAAAAGAATGCATTGTATGTCTTAAAAATCGTGGCATATATAAGTGATACCAATGCTTCCATGTTTTTGCGTATTTAATAAGTAAAGGAAATATCACACGAAGTCTAGAACTATCAGTCCGAAACCAGCAATGCAGTTCATGCCGCTGAGATTGAAAACGTAAAGGCCATGAAGTTAACAAGTAGAGGACAAATATTTTAATGAACCTTTGTCGTTCATTTTTGTACATATGCAACGGCCAGGACGCTGTCCTCTGTTCCAGTGTACTGCGCAGTAGCAGCTGTCACCGTTCATGTATTGCGAGTAATTGCACCGAAATTTTAGTCGGAACAGCGAGGAGTTATGCAAATACCTTTAGAAATGCGAAGGTAAAACGGAGTATTACAAATGCGAAGTTACAACTTGATAAAGGACAAAAAAGTGTCACTGTAAACAAAGTCACTGTATATATACACACAAATTCTCAACAAGATATTTAAATACACGTATGTCTCCATTAAATCAACGTACCTAAGCAAAAGTCACTCTATATAACGCGTAAAACAAGGCAAATAAGCATCTTGTGCAATTACAGATAGTAAACTTTACGCACGGAAAAACAGACGATCCAGGCAAGAAGAAAACTATGATAGCAGAAGTCGCGATATATACTTGGGCCATGATGCGGTCGGTGACAGTTCGAAAAAATTCTAAGTGGTGCTCTCAGCGATTTCATGTCCGAGATCTCGTTAAGTCAAGTCCACGGCTCATGGTTTCAGCACGACGAGGCGCCTTCGCACTTCTTGTCTCGTGCAAGGGATTGGCTCGACAGCAACTTCTCCGGTCAGTGGATAGGGCGAGGTGGAATCATGTTCTGGTCACCTAGGTAACCCGCCCTAACACCTTAGACTTCTTTCTTTGGGGTTACGTCAAGAACGAATTCTACGCAATTGAACCTGAAAACGTGGCAAACCTCGGACAAAATCATCAAGGCATGTGTTAATATACCCCCGCAGGCTGTCAAACGAGTGCTGCAGTCCATGAAGGAGAGATGCATGGCAAGCGTGGCGGCTGAAGTCAAGCACTTTGAGCATTACTGGTGCATAAAACCTAGCCATCGAGATACAACGGGGCAACAGCCAGTTCACGTTTTTTGAAATTACTTTGGATAAAAATTAATAAACACAAGCAGACAACTTGCACACATTTCATTTCTTGGCTGAGCCAGAGCGGAAAGGGACATCTTGCGCGTTATCACCGTGCTGCTTCTTCGAAGCCGCTGACAGCAGGAAAGGTGCCTCCAAGTTCAATGCCAATGACGTAAAAAGAGCGCGTGCTGCTCACGGAGGCAGTGACTATGCGCTCTTCTCGAGCGCCTGCCTCCCGCAGCCGCAGCTATAGCCCTGATGCCGTCAGTTGTTGTCAGCATTTCGTCCATCTCTTACTTAGTATTGTGGGCGGGATTTCCGGCGCGCTCTGAGCGTTCAGTTCCCGAATCGGATCAGAAAAGGCTGAAAATTCAATCGCAAATATCTCAACACTTGTTGCACTTAGGGACATGCTGCAAATTGTATCAACTTTGAATTATTACAGCCTCCAAAACTGCGATTCAAAAATGCAGCTGAACGTGAAGTTAAAGAAATGATAACAAAATTGGGCTAATTAATCAATTAAATGTGACCGCTATTTCCTTATCTTGTGTCCGCCGAGCCGAATATACATTCCGTGAAGGCGGCATTCACGATACTATCAGCGCCTTCTTTTTAAAAATATGTAAGCAGTTAAAGAAACAGCCTGTATATACCGAGCGTTTCAGCGAACACTTTCAAAAATTTTCAGAAATAGGCTTTTTGGGGTAAAAATGCGGCTTTGTGGCCCCAGTGTTGTGGCACCATGGCACCATGGCACTGTGGCACCAAATGTAGAACCACTGTTGGCGGACACCAGAAAACCGGTGAATGGTCTTAGGTAGTAAGCTGGTTAACAAATTTTTAATAATTAACTTTTAAATAGTAGAGTTACTAGCCTAGTTGTAATTAAAGATTTGTAGCCGGTCGTTAGAAATAGCCATACCTGTTTTTAGAATTTCGAAAACGCGATTACCCTCGCCCCTGTGGCTCGACAAAGCGCATCGTGCGAAAATACATGCACTTTTGAAAGCATGCAGGAAAAGCAACACCTCCAGTGCACGTAACTAGTCGAAAAAGGCAAATTTTGTCGAGCTACAGCGCCAAGGGTAATCACGTTTTTGAAATTATAGAAACTGATATGGCTATTACTAACAACCGGCTACGATCTCTAATTGTAACCAGGCGCCTAACGATAATAGTTAACAAGTTAATTATTAGAAATTAGTTAACTAGCCTACTAGTTGAGGTGATTAATCGGTTTTCTAGTGTCCGCCAGGCCTGGCAATATCATGCCGCGAAAGCCATAATTTTACCTTAAAAAGCTTATTTTTGAAAATTTTTAAACTGTTCGCTGAAACATCCGGCATATTATAGATCTCGAACAGACAGAAATCAATGTACGCTTGGAAAGTCTATCATAGCCGATGAATAGACAGGAGTAAAATATATCCTCCACCTACTGCATTTACTGACCATCTATACAACAAGAATAGACGAAAAAAGACCTAGACTTCCTATCAATAGGCACCCGTAGACAATCTATACACCATGAAAAGACAAAAGTAAAATATAATCCCTGTCGACTTTCATCGGTCCCCAACGACCTGTATTAGAAAGAACTAAATATTGATACATGCATTCGAAGAAGAGACAGAAGTAGCGCATGCGCTAGAAGAGGAAGAAGTTAGTTGGCTCTCGCGCGCGCTCGAACCACTAGGAGACCGCCGCAGGTTTTTCGTCTCTGCGCGGGTGTTCTTTTTGGCGTTGCACGCTACAGTTTGGTGGAGCAGTGCTGGGTACGCTTCCCGACCTGCAAACTCCGTACAGCGTCACTACGGACCTCACACCGGTTCACCAGCGACCCAGCCGCCGTCTCCGCGGAGAGTCGCCTGAATTTGGGCCCCTTCCCCCGCCAACAAGGACGACGCAGCCTCGACCGCCGAGTCCAACTGACATGGCCACTGACACCAGGACCCAGCTGCCGATCCAGCCTCTACCGTCGAGTCCAACTGCCATGGCCGCTGACACCAGGCCCCTGGCGCCGATCCTTTGCCACCCACCGCGAACACCGCCATCTTTTCACGGTGACGTGTTCGAAGACGCTGAGGACTGGCTGGAGACGTTCGAGCGGGTCGCACGCTACAGCGGCTGGTGCGACGAGCGCAAGCTGAATAACGTCGACTTTGCCCTGGAAGAGTCTGCTCGGACGTGGTTTGAAAACCACGAGGCTACACTTCCCACCTGGGAGACGTTTTGCCGGAGTCTCCTGGCTACGTTCCCCAACGCTGACCGCCGGGAGAAGGCCGAAGCTGCGCTGCACTCCCGAAATCAGCGCACGAACGAAAGCGTGCGCATGTACACCGAAGACATGGCCCGTCTTTTCAAGCGCGCCGACCCCAACATGACAGAGGAGAAGAAGCTGCGCCATCTCATGCGTGGGGTTAAGCAGGAGCTGTTCGCGGGCCTCGTGCGCAGCCCACCCCGCACGGTGGCGGAATTTCTAACCGAGGCGACCACGATGGAGACGACGCTGCAACAACGGGCCCGCCAGTACAACCGGGACATCAACTGCATGGTGCCCGAAGGCTTTTCGCCGTGTCTCGGCGGCAGTGTAGACACCTTGCGTGAACTAATTCGCTCCGTTGCCCGGGAGGAACTGCAACGGATCCATCTGCCTCAGGTTGCACCTGCGCCGCTGGCAGCGCTGTCCGACGTTGTCAGGGACGAGGTGCGACAGGCTGCGCAGGCACCTCCTGTCCCCGAAGCGCCATCCCGGTTCGATGACCGACCCACGTACGCATCTGTTGTACGTCGCACGACAGGCTACGGTCCCATTACCCCAACGCCTGGCGTGAGCAACATCGGCACATGTCACGCAAGCGTGCCTGGCTACGGTGTGACCCCGTCGACCTCCGTAACATCGCCACGTATTCTGCAACCGCATCTGCTACAGCTGGGCCACGCCCTCGCAAGTCGGATTTGTGGCGTACACCGGACCGCAGGCCTCTCTGCTACCACTGTGGGGAGCCTGGTCACCTCTACCGCGCCTGTCCGTACCGCCAAGTGGGCCTTCGCGGTTTCCATCCCGACGCACCCTGCCCTCAGAACGGCGAACGACCGCATGAGATTGCACAGCATCTCTGGGCACGCCAGAACCCTGTCTACTCTGGAAGGCGCGAGTCCCGTTCCCCTTCGCCTCTCCGTTATCGCTCTTCCAGCCCTGGCCGCCAGAGTAGCTCTGCTGGCCGTCGCTCGCCGAGTCCGCGTCGGGAAAACTAACACCAGCGACCTCTGGAGGCAAGGCCGCTGACGTCGGGACGTGCCAAGATCCTCCATCGCGGAACCCTCGAGCCGACGATACCCGGACAGAGAGAGGCAGCGACAGTATCAGATACGCTGCATCCGATTTGCGTGTGACAATTGATGGCACTGACATTACCGCGCTGCTCGATACCGGTGCTGATTACTCTGTTATGAGCCGTGCCTTCGCTGGAGAACTTAAGAAGGTTCTGACACCGTGGACGGGGACCCCCATTCGCACCGCTGGTGGCCACCTAATTTCCCCTGTGGGCAAGTGCACGGCTAGAGTTGGGATTAGTGGTTTTACGTACGTTGGTGAATTTGTCGTACTCCCCGAGTGTTCCAGAGACTTGATTCTGGGGATCGACTTCCTGCAGTCGAACGGCGCTGTGATTGACTTTCAGGAGGCACGTGTCACGTTCTCGACCAAACAGGCCGTGGCGCGCTTTGACTCCCGCGATCCCTGCAGCAACGCTCTGCGCATTGTCGAGAACGACGTCACGGTGCCGCCGCGGTGCAGTGTTCTGGTGCTCGTGCGGAACGACCTCTTTCATGACTACGAGGGCCTAGCGGACAGCCATAGTCCACTGCTGCTTAAGCGGGGACTTGCCGTTGCAAGAGGTCTCGTCCAACTACGTGACGGCCGCACCCACGTCCTCCTGACTAACTTTGCCAACGAATATCAGCACCTGGCCAAAGGCATGGCTATTGCCTTCCTCCACGACGTTGCTGAGGTTCCAGGTTTGTGCACCGTGGGAGGACCCTCTCCGGAGTATGCTGGCCCACATCACGTTCTTCAGTCAGTCAGAATAAATCCTGCCTTGCCGTCGGTTCAGAGGGATCTTCTGTCGGCCCTCTTGGCAGAATTTGCGGACTGTTTCGCTACGTGCTCGAAGGTCGGCCGAACTCCACTCGCCAAGCATCGTATCATCACTGACGAGACTACGCGACCCGTCTGCCAGCGCCCATATCGTGTTTCCCCGGTGGAGAGAGAAGCCATTCAGAATCAGGTTGCCGAGATGCTTGCAGACGATGTCATTCAGCCGTCCACCAGTCCGTGGGCATCGCCTGTGGTTCTTGTCAAAAAGAAGGACAATACTCTGCGTTTCTGCATGGACTACAGGAAACTTAACAGCGTGACCAAAAAGGACGTTTACCCGCTGCCCAGGATAGATGACGCGCTCGACCGATTGCGGAACGCCAGATACTTCTCGTCATTGGATCTTAAAAGCGGGTACTGGCAAATCGAAGTGGACGAGAGAGACCGGGAGAAGACGGCTTTCGTGACGCCTGACGGCCTCTATGAGTTTAAAGTGCTCCCATTTGGTCTGTGCTCAGCACCGGCCACTTTCCAACGCATGATGGACACTGTCCTCTCCGGCTTGAAATGGCAGTCCTGCCTGGTGTACCTGGACGATGTCGTTATATTTTCGCCCACCTTTGACCAACACTTGGAGCGGTTGCGCATTGTGCTACAAGCGCTCAAATCCGCGCAACTCACCATCAAAGCCGAGAAATGCCATTTTGGCTTTGAGGAACTTCGCTTTCTTGGTCACGTTGTCAGCGCACAAGGTGTTCGCCCGGACCCTGACAAGACTGCTGCCGTCTCAGGTTTTCCACGCCCAACTGACAAGAAGGCCGTTCGCCGGTTTTTAGGCCTGTGCTCCTATTATAGGCGCTTTATTCAAGATTTCGCGAAAATCGCGGAACCGCTGAACGCACTGACCCGTGACGACACGCCCTTCCTGTGGGGGACCGACGAAGAGGCTGCATTTGTCGAGCTTCGCAGCCGTCTGCAAAGCACTCCGATACTCGGCCATTTCGACGAGCATGCTGCCACGGACATCCACGCTGACGCCAGCAATGTTGGCCTTGGTGCAGTACTGATCCAGTGGCAAGACGGTGCAGAACGGGTCATCAGTTATGCTAGTCGGACACTTACGCGCTCCGAGACCAATTATTCTACGACGGAGAAAGAATGTCTTGCAGTGATATGGGCCATCTGCAAGTTCCGACCGTACCTCTACGGACGACCCTTCCGTGTGGTAAGCGACCACCACTCCTTATGCTGGCTGGCGAGCCTCAAAGACCCCTCAGGACGCTTGGCTAGATGGAGCTTACGCTTGCAAGAATACGACTTAACAGTAGTTTACAAGTCTGGCCGCAAGCATCAGGATGCGGATTGTCTGTCGCGCGCGCCTATCCCAATCAATACCGAAGAAACCACCGATGATTTTCCTTTCCTGGGCTCTGTTAGTACCACCCAAATGGCGCAGCTTCAGAGGGCGGACACGGAGTTGGCGCCGCTCATCGATTACCTCGAAGGCAGTGAAGCTCCCATTCCGCGTGTTTTTCTTCGAGGGCTTCACACCTTCACTTTACGGTCTGGTGTTCTCTACAAGCGCAACTTTGCCAACAGCGAAGAAGTGTTCCTACTTGCCGTACCATCACAGCTGCGGTCTGAGATCTTGAGTGCCTGTCATGATGCACCATCCGCCGGCCACCTTGGAGTCAGCCGTACACTCGCGCGGATTAGACAAAAGTATTATTGGCCCAGGTTACTCCCATCGGTGCGGGCCTACGTCAAAACATGCCGTGAATGCCAACGTCGGAAGACTCCTCCATTGAAACCGGCCGGATTTCTTCACCCCGTCGATCCACCGAAGACCCCTTTCCATCAAGTGGGCATGGACCTCCTTGGCCCATTTCCGAAGTCTTCGTCTGGAAAGCGTTGGATAGTCGTTGCGACTGACTACCTCACACGGTACGCTGAGACCACGTCTCTTGCCAAAGGCACTGCTGCTGAAGTGGCGCAGTTCTTCGTCCACAACATTGTCTTGCGTCATGGAGCACCCGCCGTTCTTGTTACTGACCGGGGAACTGCTTTCACGGCCCGCTTAACCCAGTCCGTGATGACTCTGACGCACACGAGCCACCGACGTGCTACGGCGTATCACCCGCAGACAAACGGGTTGGTAGAGCGACTCAACCGCACACTAGCCGACATGCTATCAATGTACGTTGACGTCGAGCATCGAACTTGGGACGCCATTCTGCCGTACGTAACGTTTGCGTACAACACCGCCCTGCAGGAAACAACCCGACTGACCCCCTTTCAGCTTGTCTTCGGTCGCCAGGTGACCACTCCGTTGGATGCTATGTTGCCCGTCGACCCTTACTGTGACTCTGACGCTGACATCGACGTAGATACCTTCGTTCAGCGTGCTGAGGAAGCGCGTCAACTGGCCCGCCTGCGCATCCACCGTCAACAGGAGGCTGACGCCACTAACTACAACTGTGGACGCCGTTTCGTCAGTTATGCTCCCGGCGACCTTGTGTGGATTTGGATACCTGTTCGTCGCCGCGGGCTCTCTGAAAAGCTGCTGCGCCGATACTTCGGCCCTTACGAAGTAGTGCGCCGCATCAGTGATGTGACTTATGCAGTTGCTCCCGCCCCGACAGCTTGTTCATCGCGCCGGTCGCACCGAACTGAAGTCGTACACGTTGTTCGCATGAAGCCTTACCACGACCGGCTACCTGACTGAACTGCGGTCCACTGCAGCTGTGTTCTACCCTTTCGCTGACTTTTCACTCCCAGCCGCATCGTGTCGATGCTGCAGAAGAGGGGGGCAGTGATACATGCATTCGAAGAAGAGACAGAAGTAGCGCATGCGCTAGAAGAGGAAGAAGTTAGTTGGCTCTCGCGCGCGCTCGAACCACTAGGAGACCGCCGCAGGTTTTTCGTCTCTGCGCGGGTGTTCTTTTTGGCGTTGCACGCTACAATATTAATGGGAAGTGTCGACATATTCTAGAGAGAGTTTATAGCCCCTTTTCATTTGCAAGCAGACGCGCAGGACTTCACAGGCACGCTGTGGGCAATGGGCCGCCAATTCAGCTTCAACCGTTTGTCTCGCTAATAGGCGAACGAGGCCTGTATATACGGAGACGTACTTGTGGCCGCGGCTCAATGGGGGAAGATGATCAGTTCAAACCGAGGCTGATAAGTACCGCGTCCACTGTGCCTAATATATCTTGTGACAGCTGTAAGGACGAGACAGAAGAATAAACGCACACGTATGTACCTCGCTTACTCACCCAATTACGTAGTTGGCTAATCAGATTGGCGGTAACAATAAACGCACGAACATGAGCAGCACTTGCACATCTAATTAGGCAATTAGTTAACCAGACTGGCGGCAACACTTACGCAGACATGAGCAACACTTACGCAGCTAATTAGGCAGTTAACTTATCCGACAGCGGCGGCCCTTCCTCTTCCTTCTTTCCTTTCCTCGCCTTTTTTTTTTTCTTTCGGTCTCATTCCGGCGCAGTTTGCAGCACAAGGCGGCGCATACAAAACGCACCCATTTCCACCGCGTACGAAGCAAAAAGCGGCCATTCTTTGGTTGGCACGCGCGAGTTGCAGCGCGCGCGGCCTCCCTTTATTTGCGTCGGCGTCGAGTGCGAGCCGTGTGCGCGGGACCATGGCGTCCGCCGGGGAGTTGGCGCGCGCCCAACGCGCGCACAATGGCTCTGCGGACAATGCTTCCCCATCGGACCCTTCTCTCGACTACATCTCCGCCCTGCGAACAGAATGAAATATACATGCGAATCTCTATAGGCAGGCAGAGCAGTGTGCATTCTAAAAGCGCCACGGGAGGTCAAAATAACAAAGCCCTGGGACGTTGTCCCGTGAAGCTTCTCACTGTGGGACAACAGAATCAAGCGGCAAAGTACAGAGCAGGGATATATCTAATTTATACACGAATTGTTCGCAGGTTTCTGTACTGGATGGATGTAAGGATAAACAGCGTTGCTACGGCTATAGAGAAAGAAAATAATGCCTATTTCGGAATATAGATCCTTGGATACCCCACCAAATGGTTCTGGAAGTTCGTTTCTACCGAAGTATATGTGCGTGCACCCCTTAGCACGGTCAGCCATTACCCTCGGGCAGGGGAATGTGCCCCTCCGGTTTTCTGGATGATTTAAGGTGGAAGCTCTGAACATTTTTAGTCGAAAGCACGACTTAACACGGTTCCAGCCAAGAATCTTGTACCCTCGGGCAGGGGAATGTGCCCCTCCGGTTTTCTGGATGATTTAAGGTGGAAGCTCTGAACATTTTTAGTCGAAAGCACGACTTAACACGGTTCCAGCCAAGAATATTGTGTGAAGCCTCAGAGTAACTCGAGTAAGTTCGGAGGAGCGTGGCCCCAGCTGTAGACAATGATAGGGTGACCTTGACGGTGACCTTGGAACCCCCAAGGTCACTTGCTTTCACACGTCTACTCGCTTTAACTACGTTGAAACCATACCACTTTTTTTTTTCAGAAGCGTAGAAGATAGAATGCGCGAATGGCGGCTGCCATCATGCCATGTACACTCCTTCAAATTTATCCTTGTGGGCGCTGCCACATTGCCACTGAACTGTTCCAGCAGCTTTCGATTGGCGAATTCGCGGGAAATGCACGTGCGCTGAATCAAGTTGCAAACAGTGGACATGCGTAATGGCCCAAATCAGACGCAGAAGGACGCCAGCTAATACGAGGTCTGTTAGAAAAGTATCCGACCTTTGGCCGAAGAAAAAAAACTGGCATAACTGGAGCGTTGGAAACCTAGTCACCTTCAAAGCAGTCTACTTGGGACTCCACACACTTCTTCCAGCGGTGCTGCCATTGTGGGAAGTATTCCGAAAAGGCCCCTTTCGGAATGGAGTTTAGCTCAGCTGTCGTTGCAGCCATAATGTCCTCTCTTGTCTGAAATCGCACTCCTTTCAATGGCCTCTTGATTTTGGGAAACAGCCAGAAGTCGCAGAGGGCCATGTCAGGAGAGTAAGGAGCCGGTTGAACTATACAGGAGGCTGGTTTTTCGCCAAAAAAGCCTGAATCAAGTGTGAGGAATGTGCAGGAGCATTGCCCCGATGGATGCGCCATTTTCCTGTTGACCTCAACTCCGGTCTCTCGCGCCGCAAAGCATCACGCAGGCGACGGAGGACATCCCTGTAGAACTGTTTGGTTATTGTTCGATCCCGTGGTGTGTACTCGTGGTGTACCACACAATGGGAGTAAAATAAAGCAGTCAGCATCACTCTGACGTTGCTGCGCACTTGGCGGGCCTTCTTTGGTCTTGGTGACGTGCACTGCTTCCACTCTGACGACTGGGATTTGGTTTCCGGGTCGTACCCGTACACCAAAGACTCGTCACCACTGATTATGGTGTTCATGAAGTCGGGGTCACTGTTTGTGGAATCCAGCATATCCTGTGAGACTTCAACAGGAAGCTGCTTTTGCTCCACTGTGAGCAGCTTCGGCACGCATTTCGCCGCAACTCTCTTCATGGCCAAATCTGCGGTGATAATGGAATGTGCAGAAAAAGTGCTGATGTCCACCTCTTCCGCAATTTCTCGAATAGTCACACGACGGTCCCGCATCACCACAGCGTTCACTTCGGCAATGACCTGGTCATTTCGGCATGTTCATGGCTGACCGGAGCGTGGCTTGCTCTCCACCGATGTGCGGCCGCCTTTAAACCAGTTGTACCACTGCTTAACCGGTGTGCTGCTCATAGCATCGTCACCGAAAGCCGTCTGAATATACCGAATGGTTTCATCTTGGCTGTCGCCCAATTTCTGGCAAAATTTGACGCAGCAGCGCTGCTCCAGTCACTCCGCCATTTTCCTTGCAATAAAAAACCGACGAGAACACTGCGCACTACCTCACTCACACGCTGCGTCCCAGCGACTGACGCTATCAGCAGGCGGGGAAAAATTCGCGCATGCGCACGAAGGTTCAAGGTACGCTGATGTAAGCGCGCTTCTTTCATATCTATCAGGTGTTCACAAAAAAAAAAATGTCGGATACTTTTCTAACAGACCTCGTATATCTCAGTACAGAATGGTGGGCGGCTGGAACCCGGCTGCAGCTGCTGCAGCCGGGTTCCAGCCGCCCATCTCGTGCTCAGCAGAAGAACGCCATACTCAACACGTAACCACAGGTGGTGTGATTGTGTCGAAATGAACAATTTTCAATTGTATCCAACATTTATCAAAACGTGACTCAAAAACATCGCTATTCTAGAGAGAATTGAATTTGGGGCATTGATGTGTTGTATCAGCTTTACTAATGCCAGAGAACGCATTCTTAGATTTTAAATCTGATCATTTATTACAAAACTTGAGCCCCATAACAAACTTAGGAAAGCAAGTTTGTTGAATCTAAATGTAGGGCTAAATACGGAACCCAGTTAGTAATTTCGTCGTCCAGTCACCGATCCCGGAGTACGTTTTTTCACTCCGCGAACCGAAACTTGAGTTTCACTGCGTAATTTTATTCAGGTCATGGTTTTCAATCATCTATCAGGCGCAACGCGCTCCGTAGCAGGCCGCTCCATGTTGTCAAGACCTCCCAGACCGTTGCCAAGACCACTTTGTCCCACGCAGCCCGGAGCGTCTGTTTTCTTCCAATACCTGATTTGGACATCCTGATATCATGGCTGATTTCGAAGGAATTCAGTGCACCGAAACGGCGATTGGAATATACGATAAGTTGGCTAATTGTTAACCTATTGAACGACTACCCTGACCTTGATGGCATGGAGGGCTGTTCTTCGCTGCACGCTTTCCGAAAATGGGCAAGGATTTTTTATTCCTGTATCACTTCAGTGAGAAATACGTAAGGAAACTCACACTTTAAGAACATTGTAAAACTTGCAAAACAACACGAGGACAGAACTTTGGCATGTCTCGAGATCTCGCACCAGCTATAGATTTTATATGATACAGTCTAGCACCCCACATGCTTTAAATAGCTTCTACCTTAGACAGTCTGCGTGTGCTTTCTAGGAATGATTTATGTGTAATGGTTGTGAAGGTTCGTTCTCTTTATCTTCTTTTTTAACTTCATTTTTTTTTTCATGATGAGTTATGTTTTTAAGCGTAGAAAGCTGGGCTAGTTGGTTGGTAGTACTATTGTGAGACATTCCAGCGGATAAAAAAGACGGATGAAGGTAGACGAGGAACGCCGGAAGAAATATCTTAGAGATATTCCCCTAGAAGATACGTTTCTAGTAAATAATTCTAATGATATTGTTGATTATTTCTCTCAGTCTGAAGCTTCTGGCAAAGAAATGTTCGGGTTTTCTATTGACGTTGAAGATTTGATCTATTCTATACCTCATCCTGAGCTCTTCGGCGCTGTAAGGAATTTCATTGAAGAAGGCCGGAGGCTTTTCATAACAGGATAGGGTTATCTACCGGCAACTTTTTAGAGCTTTTAAAGTTTTATCCGTCATCCACCTTTGTCGCCTTTAATGAACGCCATTTTAAAGCCGGCGTTCGTCCTGTCTCGTCTACCTTCGTCAGTGTCTTTTTGGCCGCTGGAATGTCTTACAATAGTATGCTATTGTAACCCTATCAATAACCCTATCCTGTTCTGAAAAGCCTCCGGCCTTCTTCAATGAAATTCCTTACAGCGCCGAAAAGCTCAGGATGAGGTACAGAATGGGGCTACTCACGTTACATATATGTGGTCTTTTTCCCACTACGCGAACCACATCTTATATGCAAATTCTTTGCAATTTGTGGAAAAATTAAATCATCTTCCAACTTATAATGTAACGTGGCTTATGTCTGCAGATACTGTATTTTCGGTATATTTATTTTTGTTTATAGAATACCCATTTAAATTTTATTTTGCGCAAGTCAAGTGAAAGCGTTAGTACGGAGTGAAGTTATTCTCGATTTGAGTGGTGTTTTTGTACGAGTAATTCTTGCTCTGTGATAATCCTTGCTGTCTCTGCGTCTTTTTTTATTTTGTTGAAACGTAATTTACACTGAATGTGTTCCACTTGTTGGTGCGTCAGTGCACGGTGCCTCGCGTCTATAGTCAGGCGACCTCCTGCGGAGCTTTTGGCCCGCTCCCCCAAGACAACTGTAATTGTCAGAATTTATTACATAAACTAAACTGAATCAGTGACTGTTTCTCGGGAAGCTAAAATAAAGCTATGATTATGGCCTCGGAAACGTAATCTGAAATTCATGCTGGTGAACAGCGCAAAAAAGGCGGGACAACGACAAGACAAGCAATAAGGAATTAGCATACATCACTTCACATGTGACATAGGTTTTTATTTTCACGGCCCTTTTACACTATCATCTTACTTCTTTGTGTTATGTTTTCGTATATATACCCTTCCGTCCTTCAATAAACCCAGTTGATAGTCAGCGCTTGTCTTGTCGTTGTCCCGCCTTTTTTGCGCTGTTCACCACTATGAATGCATACCAACTCGCCCAGATCTCAGCCCTACTAAATCTGTAACTATGACAGTGGGCTCGGATAGCTAAACTAAAAATATGACTGCGGGATCGGAACGCTGAACTAAAGGTATGACTGTGGGCTTGATCAAAGAGCGAAACAAAAGCTTAAACTATGGGCTCGGAAATCTAAGCTGAAACTATGATAGTGGGCTCGGACAGCTAAACTAAAAATATGACTGTGGGATCGGAACGCTGAACTAAAGGTATGAATGTGGGCTTGATCAAAGAGCGAAACAAAAGCTTAAACTATGGGCTCGGAAATCTAAACTATAGCCATCGCTATGGGTTCGGAAAGCTAAGTTAAAACTAATTGCGGGCTTAGAAAGCTAAACTAAAACTGATTATGAGCGCGCAAAGCTCAACTAAAACTATGACTGCCGCGGCTCCGAGAAAGACAGTCGATCCCTTTCCTTCTTACAGCGACTTGAAAAATATTTACAAAATTAGCAATGCTTCCACCCAGAGTAGATATAAGGTACCTTGGTCTGTTTTCACATCGAGCATGTCATGGTCCAAACACATAAATTTAATAACCCCAAAGGCAGTGAGAAAGTTAATCGTACAATAACTGCTGCTCCAAGAGATATGAAACTATTATTGCATATATAAATCACTAATCCGGGCGCTACTGGAATACGCTTCTCCTGTCTGGGAACCGCACAAACAACGCGACATTAATCAAATCGATGCAATTTAGAAGAAAGCCATCCGCTTCATATGCCGCAGGTTCGAAACGGATTTTTCGCCTTCCACAGCGCTTTCATCGCTAGGCTTGCAGCCGCTCTCGGTTCGCCGACGCATTGATTCACTAAAGTTTATGCATTCCACAATTAATTCCTTTTGGCGAATTTCTTCAAATGATGACCGAATTCTCGCTAAACCATCTAAAGCTAGAAGTCACCATCACCTAAATATAGCGCTTAATTTTACCTGTTACGGACACTTCTAAGTAAGGTTTCTTTCCACGTGTAATCTAATACAGGAATTCTTTGCCTATTCATACTCATTCTCTTCCTTTAACTTCGTTTTAACTGCAATTGAATAGTTTGAGCGGTTTTTTTTTTGCACTTGGTTTGTGTATTCATATCTTCTCTAATAATTGTCATTGTTATATTCCTTGTTGTTAGACACTGTGTTTTTCGCACCCACTCCTGCAACCTAATAGCGTTGTTGTATATGTACAAATAAAAAAAACATCCCATACTGGTCACAAAAAGTAACAAAAGCGTGCTGCTGCACTTCCTTGCTTGTATCCCTTTGTTTTTTTGCTCTTGATTCTTTCTATTTAACTCATTCTTTCCTTCCTTATTCCTCTTTTTGGATCTTTCTGCATATGGCTGCAAGCTAATTTCACCTTGAACACTGCCGTGCAGTTCGCGCAAGGATTTTCGCAGCAACAGGACTAGGAAGTGCCCCACCGAAATCTACTGGAAACCCTCCGTCACCGCATTGAATCTCGGAACGCCAGTCAAGCTGGAACAAACATGTAGCCGTATAGAATGAAGGAAGAAGTGAAAAAGAGGAAAATGGCGGGGAAGAAAGAGGAAAAAGTAGCAAGTGAAGAAAGAAGAACGGATAGAAAGAAAACGAAGATAACCAAAAGCAAGATGTTTTCTTCCTTGCAGTCCGAAATGAAGGAAAATGGAAAGAAAGAAAGAAAGAAAGAAAAAAAGAAAGAAAGAAAGAAAGAAAGAAAGAAAGAAAGAAAGAAAGAAAGAAAGAAAGAAAGAAAGAAAGAAAGAAAGAAAGAAAGAAAGAAAGAAGTACAGACAGGAGAAAATGTAAGGAGGCAGAAATCCATGTAGGAAAGGAAGAAAAGGGGGGAATGAAGGAATTAGAGAAAGAAGGAGACAATAAAAGAATTGAACGATGGCAGATATAAAGTAGTAAAAAAAAAAATCTCCTATATCGAATGAACGTTCACTCTTTCCCCTATCTGATGTTGAGTGGAGACGCAGAGGTAATATAATTCTTTTCGGAATCCCTGCCGCGCTGTATAACTTATCACCAACGAATGGAACGCAGTAACGTTACACTCACAAGAGATGACCGCAATGTTCAGCGGATCATAAATCGAAAGCGACGGTGAGGAGGAATCAGCTAGCTTTTCCGAACATCGACGACAACGGGCGCAATAACCCTCAGTATAATGTTGACTTAACTTGTACTCTCCGTCATAACAGTATTTCAGCCCACGAACGTCCTATAAACGCTAAAGTAAACCACGCACAACCATGCGATGTACTTGATCAATGGGTTCAGCATTTCCACAGCATCCTCCCCATCCGAGGCGCTGCATTTTAGCGAGTGGTCTCTTCAGACGAGGAACTTTATTGTCCCGTTACTCCGACAGTGCAAGTGCACACTCAGTGTTTGAGTCAAGCGCGCGGGAACCGACTCTATTACTCACCGCGTAAACAGGAAAGAGCCCTGCGAGGACATCCGGGCATTTGTTGTGTCGACTGACATGTGGCCGTCGCCACTGTCGCTGCACTTGTCGCAGCTACCGTGCGCTCGTTTACTCATATCCTTCCCCTGTGTACCGACAGCCTCCGTGCATCGATTGTTTTGTCGCCAGTCACTGCGCACCGCGGCCAGACTTGCGGGCAACGTGTTTTTTTGTAGATAACGGCGACCTTCGTGACACGCGCACGGTCTGATGTGTCCAGTTCGTTCAACATGCTTCGCTGACCGCCTGGCCACGGGCTTGGGCAAGTTATGAAGCTCCGAGTACGACCATGCGCGTTCACCATCGAAGGCGCTGACGCCTCATCGTTACACCGTACAGGTTGGCGCCGCTCATCACATTGTCGGACGCGGCGAGCCGACTGTCGCGCCTAATGATGCGTCGCTGAAACTCAGTTCTTCGCTTATTTATCCCCAGGACAAGTAACCAATGGGGCTACCCCCCCCCCCCCCCCCCCCCCCCCCCCCTTCCGAAAAACATATTTATTCCCAATGATTCGTATTCACCCGTCTGAGTGTTTTAAAGCAACTTATTGCTGTGTGAAATCACTAGTTCACCAGATCTATAAGCGGTTCATCGAGTTTGTTCGAAGCTTGACCTTGAAGGTGACCTTAGCAAAACCTAGCATAGCAACAGCCCATGCAGAATTAAATAAGTATTGCCGCGACTGGGTTTCTTACCCGCTGCGACGCGAACAGATCAGCTTCGCTGGCCAATGCACGAGAGCAATGTACGCTATCGCCGCAGCCGATCACGCCTCGTGTTAAACAGCAACACACACTCGCACTGAGCTTTGTTAATCGTCGTCTTCATCAACTGCCATCTTGCGGCGCGAACAGATCAGATCAGCTTAACCTCGATCAGAGCTTCATCTGAGTCTAATATCGTCGCCAGACATGTCGATGATCCAGCAAAGCAAAACCATGAGCCAACCAGTCTACTCGGTTTCGGTACTTTAAAATCCTACCCTCTTTTTTGTTTGTTTTCTTATAGTTTAACCGTATTCTTGTGTTATATTTCGTATTTTACTTCAAGTATTCCACTCCCTTTTGTAATGCCCTGCGGGCCCTGAAGGCAGGTATCTAAATAAAAGATCTGAGGGAACACTTAAGCTCCGCCTTAAGAATATGACACGATAGCGTGAACGAGTTAATGTCCATACACGCGAAATTGGTCATTTCCAACTTTGATATTAATATCTCCTTGGGAGTCCTCATACCCCTCCTTGCGCAATGGTGCAGCGGTCAAGGGTTGCTCCACTGCCATGCGATGGCAGTTGCTGCGACCGGTGGCTCTTGTGCAACCCAAGTTGCTCTTCCCGAGCAAACTCTCGAGATCAACCATTGGTTTAACTGCTACCTGCCAGGGTGGCTAGTTTTCTCACAGTCCGGTGGGTAGGTTGTGATGCCGGCACAAGGTCACGTGACCTAGGTAGCCCACCCAGGTTTCTTCTCCTGGGCCACCCTACGCCACTCTATTCATCGCTCACTACGCCGACACTGGATTTTCTTCGTAACGGGGACTTTAGAGCTATCGCGTTAATAAATACGCGACGGCCGGGTTCTCGCGAAGACGCGTAGCAGGATCGACGCCTCTTAATGAGGGACGCTACGCAAGGGGATCAAGCGGGTAAAATAAACACGTCTCGTGCAGCGTAATGACTGCGTCATTAGTACGACGTCTTCGGCCCAAGCAATTAACGGGTGTCTAACGAAGCGTGAAGCGTGCTGCCTTTTCTTGATTCTCAACTCAACGCCACGGGCTCCTCATGACACCGTTGAACAATGACGCCTTCAACTTGAGAAATCATAAAACGGCCAAGGAACAAAAGGCGGGGGGAGGGGGGGGGGGGGGCACTTTTTGGCTTATGGTTCCTTTATTTATGAAGACGATGACAAGTGCTCTTGTTCAAACGTGTGTATAAACCTCTCTTGTCTCATTCCACTTACCTATCTCACAGAAATCTGTTTCATCCTTAAAAAACACAGCGACACCTAATTGGTTTGGTTTGGTTTATGGGGTTTAACATCCCAAAGCGACTAAGGCTATGAGAGACGCCGTAGTGAAGGGCTCCGGAAATTTCGACCACCTGGGGTTCTTTTACGTGCACTGACATCGCACAGTATACACGGGCCTCTAGAATTGCTCCTCCAAGGAAATTCAACCGCCGCGGCCGGGATCGAACCCGCATCTTTCGGGTCAGCAGCCGAGGCGACACCTAATTAAATTATGTGTTGGCAATGCGATAGCATTATAAGCAGTCCTTGCCTTTGCCGGAAGTAACTGGTGGAACTTGTGGGACCCATGCAGGTTGCTTCTCGTGTACGCCACCGGTTGGGAGGTGAAAACTTCACAAAGACAAACGTGGTCTGGTGGCGTGCCGTCCCTCCAGCTAATGCGATTTATTCGCCCTGGTGACGTCACTGATGACATCACTGCCCGCCAGCCAATCAGGAGTTTTCTGGACAACGGTGGGCAATCGCCTCCGGCTTTTTGCTTCGTTGAGGCTTCTATGCTTTCGCGTAGCAAATCACTCTTCTACCTTTAGTTACGTGTTGTAAAAGATTTCAGAGCATCGGGACGCCTCCGCCCAAGTCCTCTCCAATCCTCCACAGTGAGCTTATGAATGATTTTTCATTTGAGGTCAGCAACAACGTTGGTCAGCTAGCGGACTAAGGCTTCTATCTACTTTTTTGTTCATACACATTCTGGAAGTAGCCCGGGCCGGGTGAGGGGGGGGGGGGGGGGGGTCGAATATCAATGTAACCTAAGCTGATGCGCGTGTGACAGTCGCCACGCCGACGGGACACGCGCTACACGAACGGCGCAGGTCGCGTCACAGGAAACAACTTATGCTCGAGCGGCCCAATCAGATATGCAAATTGATGCCGAGGGCGCCCCGCGGCCGCCCGACAGGAACAACATTCGCGGTGTTACACTGTATCTTATCTCGAGCGACATCTCTGCACGCGCGTTGCGAGGCGCCTGCCATCCATGAACTCCTGGCGGTGTATATCAGTGTGTCAGACATAGATACAACACAGTTTTAATGCTTGTATAGCAAATGAGAGCCGTGGCGAGTTATGCTCGAATGCGGCGAGAAACATGAATTTCGTTGAGTTCCAAATAAGCTTAAGCGCAAAAGATGTCTCCATTTAACATATGCCCCTTTGATGCTTTACCAGAATCGTTTCTCTATCACAGTCTAAACACGGAGAAGCCTATATGGGAGTAAAAAGGAAGTAGGCAGTCCTCTAGTACACAAAGTTTTAGGGGCCGGTAGGCACCTAAAGAAGCACGGTAGGCACAGTGAATATTGTGAGGTAATGAAGAAGAAGAAGAAAAAAAATGCACTGCACTGTAGCGTCACACAGAGGTAATTTACACCCGCAAAGAAAAAGGCATGAGGGAAGTTGTAGAAGCCTTTCATACCGCAAAGGAGCAGCAAAACTGCATCAGTAAACCGTCCATTACTATGTCCGATAAGGAGCTCGCGTTTCTAGGCGGTTTGTGAGCGTCGCGCGCATATTTGTATGTTTTATACTATGACCATGTGTCATGTTTCGATTCTTTATAAACGCCAGGCTTTGCGAATAAAGCCTCAGTCGTGAGTCAGCGCTCGTCCTGTGTCAACCTTTCTTCTTGTCCGTCGTTTTTTCGCGCTGCGTTAGCATCATGAACCCATAGGGATTCGTCCAACTCAACTTTTTAATATACTTGCTTAACGCTAACCCTTATAACTCCCATTCGACACGTATCGTCCTTGCATATGCACCTTCTCAGCTGCCGATTGCTTCGGTTCATCCGCCCGTTAGTTTCTTTCTGAGCAGCTGGTCCGCTGAGTTATCGCACGGCACGCATTTGCGTCAAGAGTAGTGCCGCGTGCGAACTTATGGACTGAGGGGGATTCTGAGGACTAAAGTAGTATTTGCTCCTCGTCTAGGCCGATTTTTTTTTCTTAGAATGTGGAGTGTTTTGTACTGCGCGGGATGACATTAGTTCTAATTAGAGTAGTGATCATATGCACGAATTGATGGAAACAACTTTATTGGGCAAAAGAAAGGGCCGCCTGGGTGGTATGCTATGTATAATGCCATCGTAGTTTAGGACGAAGATACATCCGAAGTATATACTGGAGTGGGAGCCGGAAAAAATGTCCCCCAAAAAAACGTCCCCGGAAGATACGTCCCCGGAAAAAACGTCCCGATTTGCGAAGTAGGAAAAAATGTCCCCAAACGGGTGACATCAAACGTATCGTAAGCCGCTGTAATTTGAGCATCCGGCCGCCTCGCATGTGTACATGCATGCAACTCGCATGCACGTACGGCTCGCGTGAGACGCATACAAGTTTGCCGGTGGTGCTGCCGAGCATGCAGGGCCACACCCTTACAAAAATGGATATCAACTTTCTTTAGAATTTGTATTAACATTCTATTGACTCTAGTAACCTTGTATTAACTTTTGCATTCCATCAACAATTGTTCATACAACGTTGGTAGAAATTACTTCTTTGTATGTACTCCTGTCAATAGAAAGTTACTAGAAAATAATTTTTACATTCTATGCACCTTTGTTAATACAAAGTTGGTAGACTGTTACTTCTTTGTATTTACTCCTGTCAATAGAAAGTTACTAGAAAATCTGGATGCAGTTTGACACATCGAGAGAAATAAATGAACAAACTGCATGGTGTTCGAGGTGATTAACACTATCTTGTTCGCATAATAGTGACGACATCTTGCCTGATTGCATGGTGGAATCTGTTGCAGCTAGTCAACAATTTCACTATATCGAAAAGCGACCAACATTATTCGCAGCAAATGCGTTTGGAATCAAATCAGGATATGGGAAAACGTTTTAAAACAGAAGATATATTCCATTTTAATACTTTATGTACTTTACGTACTGTTGTGAGCAGAAATACTCTAGAAACTGACAAAACATTTTTGGTCATGCGAATAGTTGCCTCAAATCATGTACTGTAGGCGAACACTTCAAAGCTATTAAAACAAACTTGAACATGAAACAAACATTACAGTCACATTCTCTTAGCCGAGCATATTCTATTAACATTCGTTGATAGGAAGTTCGTACAGTTTCCTTACTGCTTTCTATGTACTGCTGTCAGTAGAAACATACTAGACACCGACAGAATGTTTTATCATGGGAATAAATGCCTAAATTAATTAAGTACTCTAGCCTAACATGTCAAAGCAACTAAAGCAACCTTGAACACGAAACAAACATTTGCAGTCACATTTTCTTAGCCGGGCATATTTTATCAACATTTGTTGATAGAAAGTTCATACAATTTTCTTACTGCTTATATACTGCTGTCAATAGAAATATACAACAAACCGAGAAAGCATTTTCGTGATGCGAATAAAAGCCTAAAATAATCAAATACTGTAGCCGACAACTTCAAAGCGGCAACTAAACTAACCTTGAAGACGAAACAGAAATTTGCAATCACATTCTCATAGCCGAGCACACTGTGGTGTTTTAGAAATTTCAGTTCAATTTTCTCAATACTAGCCTTACTGCTTTCGCATTTTCGAGTGCGGGAAAAAGGGCAAAGTTCATAACAGAACATTCATCCCGAAATTCAGAAATGCGGCTTGAATTGAAGACATTTAGCGACACTTTTTGATTGTATGAAGTATTGTACGGAAAAAGTTACCAGTAAACGAAATAATTTTGGTACAAAGTGAATGAATTCATAGAATACTCAAGTATTATTGCCCCGCACTTCAAGGAAATTAAAAGAACTTTCTAAGCAAAAATAGGAGTTAGTCCCTAGAAATACTTATTTCTAGGGACCCTAATTGCGCGGTGGCACGAACTGACGATTTTAACGGCTATACCGGAAGTGTGCCCGTGACTCCAGCGAATGACAGCGTGTGGTGGCCTGCCGACGTCACGGGACTAGTGACGTATATTTTCACACTTTTACTTTCAAAATCGGTCACTACGAGGACACCAATCGGCCCGCGAATTTCAAAAACCATGGTTTTTAAAAATGCATAGTAAATTGCAGGCACAGTTCCAAAGACTCATACTTTGTGTGAATGCTTCTGAGCACCATTTCTAAGCATTAAAAACATTTACAAGCCACTTTTAATTCGTTGCATAGTCCCAATGGTGAGGTTCAGCGGAAAACTTTTCCCGTGCTTGTCACTGTGTTGGTTCTTGCTTTGGTCAGTTAAAGCCCGTTGCAACACGGCACAGCCTTATGGAAGAGAGCGTAATTATTGACTGTAGCCGTATGCCTTATTTGCTCAAGAGAAGGCTAATGAGTAATTATTCGCGTAATTGAAGTCTAATAAGCTTGACGGATTCTCCCAAACAAAAAGCGGGAACCTGCCAAAGCTAGAAATCTTTCGACGCTTGGCCACCTGAGAGAATATCCGCATACTGTTTCAAGTCAGAACTAGAAGCCGTCTATACTGTCTCATATTCGACGATTAAACGTCTCGAGTTCCATGATTTAAGCTCCAGGCAACGGTGTCAGTGGAAATTACTAAGGTGGAAATGTCTAATTGTCTGCAGGCCGTCAGGTAAGTAACATAACTCAAAGATCCCTTCGAAAAACGGCAGTCTCCGTTGGCAATCTGTATTTTGCTTCTTTCCGCCAGTATTTCTCTTCAGTTCTCTGGCGTCTGACTTCGTCACTGCGCGGTATAATTACAAACCTGTTCACACAATACAACAATGTTGCCTTGCCTCTAGTCACCGATTCATACATTTCTGCGCCAAACGTAGTCGGCACACCAGTTAGCCATGATGCGCAACGCGCGGGAGCCGGTATTTCCGGACGACGTGCCGGACCTCCGCCGCGCACACACAAACGCGATTAACGACCGCTTTCCGCGCGAGCTGCAAATGAGACCACGCAACAAGGCGCCAATCTCGCTCAACCATCTCGAGCACCGCCAGCGGCGCCGACGGCAGCGTGCAGCGGCTTCGCTCAGCGCACGCGTCGTACTCAAATGTGCGCTCGCACGCACGCACGCACGAGCGGGCACGCCGCGAGGCTTCGTTCACAATGTGCCCGCACGCACGCACGCGCGCGGGCGCCGGGCGCTGACGGACGGAGGAGCCCCGATATCGGTGGGCTCGCGTGCATAAACCCGGCCGGGGTTGCCGAGGGCCGTCGCACGGTAATTGGCTCGGCAGGGGTGGCCAACACGCTCGGCATGACCCTGATACCCCGTTACGGACTGGAAGGAACCCTCCGCTCCTTCCTTTCTCCCTCCACGCGCGCCGTTAAATAGAGCCCTTCCCCCCGTCCCTCTAAGAGCCGCGACGGGGAAGAAACAGCAGCCCGCAGATTATATGAGCGGCGACTGCTGGAGCTCGACACAAAGCGCAGTGAAAAGGAGAGGGAGAGGTCAGCCTCACGGAGGAGGAAGAGGGGGAGGGCGAGCGGTAAAGGTCGATCCGCCGCCGTCAAGCGGGCCGCGGATCGGGGTCAGCGCGCGCTACAGCACGCATCGGGCAGCAGTCGCAGACTCGCAGCGCAGAGAGAGAGAGACAGCAGCGCGTTTCTCCCGCGGTGGCCGCGGGTCGAAGGGAGTGGGTAAAGGCGGTAGTGGCCGTGGAACGGGCTGAGGTCTAGTCGCGCCGATAAATGATAACCGCTGCAGCAGGGCGTCAGTCACGTATAGCCGCAGGAAACACTCAGCGACAACAACTGATCGTGAACTGCAGCCACGACTGCACTTACAACACCGAAACGGGGTATCGGATATCAGTTCAGCGATACCATTAAACGACCATCGAGACTGCTCGCCAGACACATATGGTCGGGGACAGAGAGCATACCCTCGTTGTTACTTTCCATACCGTTCCTGCCGCCCTGCAATGAGCGACAAAGCTCCACCCTAGCGATGCTGAGCTTTGTTACATGCAGCGCTGTATGGCTGAGAGTGGCGGCATATATACTGTTAAACAGCGCACAGCTTGCGAGCCCGGAAGTTATAAATGCGTGACATCAGGCGCTGTCTGTCTGCGACCATTCGTGTGACGAAGCGGTGACATCAGCCTGCGCAGCTAGCTCGTACGTACATGACAAACTACCTGCCTGATAATTTATCTCACAAGTTGTTTGCAGGTGAGAAGGCTGCGGCGATCTGAGACAATCAGAACGGCGTGCGCTGCAAAACGTGTTCCTCCGAGTCCCTCACCCCGCGACTGGTGGCTCCATCCCATGGAAGGAAAGAGCACCAGCGTACAGTTGCTTCGCGCAGGAGACCCGGCCGACTCAGCGCACGCCATGTTTACGAATAGCGGCGCAATTCGCAGCAGGCCTCCGCAGTGCTGCGTTCGTCGGGACTTTCTCTGCTAATTAAACCCGCGAATGGAACGTTAGCATTAGTTTCAAAACACCATCCTGAACTACCTTCTTAATTTCTGCAATAACTGTTAGAAAAGTAGTCACAACACTGCTAAAATATTTGAAGGACTATTTGTTGTCTTCCTGGGCCCTGACTAGACGAGAGAGCTCTATCTTTCACAGCGCTGCAAACATCTTGAGAGATAAAGTATAGGTGGATAACAATACTCACCTTCGGTGGTGTGTCGTCACAAGCGCTTTCATCAGGAGCCGTAGATCCTGTTCGAGAACGAGCCATATGGCACACAATTAAAACTTCTTTAAAAAATGGCTAATGAAATTTGCGACATCCCGACCAGCACAACGCATGCCTGATTTCCACGAACGAAGCCATTTTATGTGCAACGTAGGTCGGCTTCACCGTATACGCAGTTTTGATGTTTGTAAACAAATACGGGTGCTTCCGGTACCAATGGCGAAGTGTTCCGCGTAGTGTTTGAAAATGCGTCGGTGCTTTGTTCAAACAGGTGTCCTGGGGCTAAATCATCGTGTTGCCAGAACAAAAAACGTTCGACAAAACCGTGTATAGACGTGCCATTGAAGGGACACAGGTCAACTGAGTAAAGCATTTCTTCTCAGTAAAAATTGATCTCACGCATGGCTATTCAGGTATGTCAATGTTTGTCCAGCAGGCATTGTGTAAAAATTGTATCAATAAAATAATTTATTTTTCTCGGTCGCTCCGTTCAAATCTTGACGTCAGTACCAGAAGGACTCCATGATCACCATTCAAAAATATTTGGCAATGTAGCCTACATATCTCAGAGAGACGCGAAAAAAATTGGTCAACGCGTCGCAGTTTGCTTCTGAAAATTTCCGCTGGCGGTGAAACCACAGCATATGCAAAAGGTCATTCTCTACTTTGCCTTCATTGATCCCTGGGAGTCCTCAAACCCGTCCTGGCGGAGTGATGCTGCGGTTTAGCGATGCGCCACTGCCCTGCGATGGCGGGTGCTGCCACCGATGGGGCTTGTGAAACACAGGTTGCTCTCCCTGAGTGACCTCACGTAACCAATCATTAATTTAACTGCCACCCACCACGGTGGCAGTTTGCGTCATCACAACCTCGCCACCGGTTGTGACGACGCTGCAAAGTCAAGTGACCTAGGTTGCCCATCAGTCATGCTCGGGATATTTCACCCACACTGCAGTGCTGACGCCGACACCCGATGTTCTGGACAACGGAGCCTTCAGCTCTATCGCGTCAATAAATTTGTGGCCGCCCCAGTAGCTTTGTGTTTATGATGCTCGGCTGCTGACACGACAGACGTGGGTTCGATTCCGGCTGTGGCAGTATCATTTGGATGGAGGCGAAATGATAGACACTCGTGTACTGTTCAATGTCAGTGCACGTTAGAGAGCCCTAGGTGGTCGAAAACATCTCCAGTCTTTCACTACGGAGTCCTATATATAGCCTGAGTCACTTTTGGACGGTAAACCCCATAAGCCAGACCGAAATAAATTTGTGTAGGCGCTTGACGGGTACGTTTTCACATACTGATGTTTGGAGAAAAAAAATGGACGGGACACAAGCTCCGCCTTAACGTTATGACTAACAGAAGATCATTCTCTACTTCACATTGCTAGATTCCTGGGAGTCCTGGCAACCCTCCTGGGGCAGTTATGCACTGATGAAACGATGTGGCGCTCCCAGAGGTGGGCCCTGTGTGGTGTTGCTCTTTCCGAGCGACCAATATTTAATTCAGCTGTCATCTGTCACGGTGAGCCGGTTGTGATGAGGTCGCAAGGTCACGTGACGTAAGTGACCCACCTGCCTCCTAGGTTGCTCAGTGCAGGGGACCACCTGCTAGATACATGCCCGTTATTTCGCTCACAACGCCGAAGCCAACGTCGACTCCAGATTTTGTGGAGAACGGGGCAACACATCCTCGCGCTGTGCATTGCACACCGTCGTTTTCATCAACTTCCATCTGTGGAGCGAACAGATCAGGTCAGGTTAACCCCGACCAGAGCTTAACCTGTGTGATATCGTCGCCAGACCTGCCGACGACCCAGGCTAAAGCACAGGCTAAACACATGCTTTCGCACGTCTACTCGGTTTAACTACGTTAAAACCCTACTACTTTTTTCTTATTGGCCTTGCTACGAATTCACTGATACAACTGGCCAGCACGGTGCTCAAAAGCAGAAAAGACGGACACTTGGTATATATAGGCCACCTTCTTCAGAATTGGCGCAACCTTGCGAACATATGGAGATACTTAATTGTAGGACAGTCTCCCACAACTGAACTGTACAAAGAGTCCGTAAGAAGCATTGCGGTCGAATCAACCGCTGGCGAAAGCTCTCTTGCGAGCCATGGATATTCAGAGGATTTCACGAAGACAAACTGAAGATGCGAACACTCTGGTCGTCTGAGAATGTTTTAAGTGGCACGGGAGGAATTATACGGGTGGTCGAATCTCCCAGGTGAGAAATTTTACATTGTAAAACTATGCTGAAGCCTATTTTTAACGCGATAGCGTGAGGGAGCTCGTGTCGCAGAAAATCCGACGTCGTCGTTTACTGTGAGCGAAAAATCCCTAAAAAATCCCCTGAGAAGCAATTATAGGAGTATAGGTGGGCCAGATCAGTCACGTGACCTTGTGATTAGTCGCGAGAGATTGCTGTGAAGCGTATCCTGGATCGCAGAAGTTCCACCGGTGGCATGCAGCACCTGACACCGCAGGGCAGTGAAGCACCGCTTAACCGCTGCACCACTGCATGCGCCAGGTGTGGTATGAATACTCCCAGGGATCTATGAATGCTAAGTAGAGAATGCCCATCTGCACATACGGGCATTAACCCATTAGCTATCCTGCCATACACTTAAGGCGGATCTTAAGTGTCCCCTCCATTTTTTTTTTTTGCAAAAAAGATGAAAAAAAAAAGGATCACCTCCTCTCCCCTAACCACCTCCTCCAAGAGCGGCCCGTAAATCCGCCCGTGTTGTGTAGGCTGCTTTGTAAGGCACCTGCTGTTTTCGGACACGCCGACGAGCACTTCGGCATGGATGCGCGATAGGGTAAAAATCGAATGATGCAGCTCAATGCGTGCATCATTTGACGCAAATGAAATGCCGATAAGTGTGCATTTTCTCTGAGTAATACGGACTGCATATACGTTGTGAGCGCTTGTCCTCGTGTCCTTCTATGTCCTTAATTCGCGTTTTGCACTCCCTCTTCTCTCAATTATCCTAACAGCATACGTTGCTCAAAGTTCCTTTTGCGCAGCACGACAGCCTCTTACACACTGTGGCTAAGTAAATGGGGCAAGGAGATTATCTTCGTGTCCGGTTGACGAATCACTTGAGGGCGATAAAAAACAGGGACCCTCTTGCTGTCGGGGGCCTGCGCAGTCAAAGAAGAAGAAGGAAAACTTCTCTTGTTTGCGAATAGCAACTAGGCAGTGCGTAAAAGAAAACGGGATTTCTTCACATAGCCATTCGCATTCCCACCCAGAGAAGAACCGAGTACGTGCGGCGAGGAAGGAGTTCGACGATACACACGCACCTTTTTCCTCCTCGGCGGCCGTTTTACGACGCCTGCTGGCGCACTTCGTTTGCCAGGCGCGTATTGACCAGAACCGTTCCTTTTACGTTCCAGCGCGCCGCATGAAAACAAAATAAGGAAAGCAATAACTTAGCAGCGCAACGGTATCTTCAAACGGGAACCCGAGAACGGCCACAGTACACAAGGCTACGGCATACGTATATAGCTTCTTATATGAAGGCCATGCAAGATTTGTCATGCATTCACAGGAGCAAGAACATCTTCGTCATGAAGGTGTTTTCAGATGTTGTACAGCGAGGCCGGGGAAGCAATAAAACAAACTGGATGCGCGTTGTCAGGCATGTACAGGGTAGAAGAGCTTGTGAACCAAGGGGCCGGAAGGAGACGACAGAATACCGCGGGTGTGCACAGGGTTGACATGCATGCGCTTGTTGCAGGTTTCAATTTTAAGGTTGTTTATAATAAGAGAGTAATCACTCATTAGCATCCGCGCAAGCGCAGCCATGCGTTTATGGAGCAAAACTAAACAGCTTTCAGGGAAGTTTCGCAGTTGAAGAAAAATCCATCCTGGTCTGGGCTTCGAACCCAGGAACAGGACGCCTATCAGTAGCAGTCGCTCTATACGAGATGAGTTAACCAGTAAAGCTAGCAGATGGTAAGGCGAGGCCGACTATCAACAACTCGAAGCGGCAACGGCGTTAGTGCGTAGTGTCTTGGAGAATTCACCAAAGTTGTTTATTCGTAAGAATTTATCGTGAGAAATGTGTTCGTTCGGTAAAAAAGGAAGTCCCAACCCCTTGGTTGCAAAATACACGATGGAAAGTACGAGAAATTGAGAACTTTCTGCCATTAAAGGTATACTGAGCCAAACTTTTGGAGCTGCTCTTTTACGTGTAAACAAGAGCTTGACTGCTAAAATTGATAAATGCGACAAGCATTTGAGCGAAAAAAGGAGGATAGCACGTTTTTTTCACGATTTATTGCCGTGTCGCTGCCCCTGGCGGCCGCCTGTGGAAGCTGCGACTAGACGTCATAACACCCGCGTGCCCACTGTTCCCGTAGGAGCACGATTGCCATCGCTACTCGCGGGTTTTGCCAGTTTTGCGTCGGCAGCGTCGGAGGTTGCGAGCCTTTATCGCTCGGGCTACCCAAACTGCAGTGCGACATCGTGCTTCGAGTGACGCGACCGGTTGCCAGTCGGACGAGGGTGTCACGACGTCACACTCTTCACCTCGCGCCGGCCGGGAGGGCTTGGCGCGCGCTCATAAAACATCGAAAATAAAAACCATCCGCTCAAAAATATGTGAACTGACGACTAGATTTCGGTGTAATCACATTCAGATAATCTATTTTTAGCGTTATTGTTCAGCTTTAAGATTTTGCTTCAGTATCCCTTTAAAGTAATATAAAACTGAAGTATCGAACGACGATGGGGCGGCGGTTTGAATCTCTCAAATGGGCAAGTGGCATCTATGCGAAAGGGATTTCTTTGCGAGGAAAACAAACAGCGCAGAGAAACATTATATTACCATTAAAATCAGTAAAACGAAGGTTGTCTACTCCCCCCCCCCCCCCCCCCCCCCTCCCAGCCCTCAATAGAAAATTCTCACTCGTTGGGGAACGGCACGGATCGTCCTTCTGCTGGCCTCTTGTATCATATTCCCCTGCTCTTGCATGAGAAAGGTATTAAATAACGGAATAGTTTCTATAGTTGGTGTATACGCGTGTGTTAGGCTTCGGTTTGATGCCCTGCGCGTCTTGAATTGTTTCCTACAACAGCGCGTGCAAGCCATGTATGCAAACAGACTAGCCGCGCAGGAATAACTTTTTTTTTTCGATTTCCATTCGCTATATAGCTGAAAATGTGGATTCTGAAACGACCATGCTTTGGAGTACATTTGCAGTAAGGTCGATCTTATCTCCAGAATGCATCTTTTGTGCTTTCACGTCGAACGAACACGGAGAACGATGCGGTTTTTCCATGTAAAACGTCTCGCTCTTTCCCCAAACACTCCCTTATCCGCACATTCCTTTCTGCATGAGAGTTTGATTTTTTTTTTTTATTATGCAGACGTTCTCCGAAGAAAATGTCAAAGCCGACTGTCTCCACGGCGCCCGCATTTAAATGATCCACACCAATAACACTGGCGATGCATGTCCTGAACAGCGTCAGCGACTGCACAAA